>NW_022145604.1:6952199-7449893 GCF_000002235.5 Strongylocentrotus purpuratus | reverse complement strand
TAACCCCCTAACCCCCCCCCCCCTTTGGATTTTTTTTCCCATGGCTGCCTAAAAAGGTGACCTTACCTCCCCCCTCAACGGAGCCAAATGTCAAATTTTCAAATTTCGAGACCAAAAAAAAGAAAAAAGTGTCCTCTTACCCCCCCCCCCCCCCCCCCCCCCCCCCCCCCCCGCTTATTCAGCGTCGGCTGAGTCGTTGCGACTTTTTTGGGACCAAAAAAAAGAAAAAGTGTCCTCTTACCCCCCCCCCCTGGCTGAGTCGTTGCGAAATTTTCGGCCCGATTTATAAATGTTAAACCCCCCTTCCCCTTGAAAAAATCCTGCGTACGCGCCTGTTTCCGACTACGCGATATCTATCCAGTCCGGATCGATATAATAATTTACCAAATATATCAATTAGTAGGCGGTTTTCACGTCAAAATTGGTATAATCAAGGATTAGTCAAAACATATTCTTTCACATGATTGGTAATAATAGCTTCCATTTCATTTTTTGAGAGGGGGGGGGGGGTTCCAAATTTGGTCTATACAATGCGGGCATCTTTACAATGAATGGTGTATGATTAATTATTTTTGGCCCTGGGGCCGATAACGTTTCTAAATCTTCCTTCAAGTCATGCAAATAAATATTATCTTACCTCGTTTTATTAAATAAAAAAGGAGATAATAAATAACACCCTCTGTCAAAGTTCAAGATTTGTTATTCTATTTGCAGAGTGATTAAAACTCGATATGAAACACTACTTATAAGTAAGTCAAAGTGCGTGCATGTGTAATCGGGATTTTACAGACATGTAGCAATGAGATTTGATTATTTACATATGGGGACCGCCCTTCTATGTCAGCATACGTGTTGTACATGGGTAGTGCATCCTCCTATATTTTTCATTTCTTTCTTTCTTTCGTTCTTCTAGTACTAGCTTCTTTCTTCTTATCCTTATTTGCCCCCAACTTCGTCTTTCCCTTCAACTTTATTGAAGTAAACAAGTTTTCTTGGTTGGATTCTGTCTACAGGTCAATACGCTGATCAGCATGGCTTCTGAATTGAGCTCTGTAGAGGGCGTCTGTGAAGGAGACGACTGTGAGGCGAATGCAGATCTTACTTTCTATGTGAAGGAGAAGAAGAAGCTCTGCCGTGACTGCGCCCTCCAAAAGGAATGCATAGGAATAGCAAGAAAGGGTATGCCTTATCTGTATTGTGAAAAACATGATAAACATATCGATATGTACTGTAAAACACATTGCGTGGGTTTATGTGTTTCATGCGCTGTGATAGATCACCATGAAAAGCCTTGCGTGCGACAGGATTTAGAGGACGCAATCATGGAAAATAAAGCTAAGCTCAACATTCTGAAGAAAAAGGCGATGGAGAAGTTAGAGTTATGTCGAGTCCATGGAAAGCACATTCGTCAGTGTAGACAAACCGCCGACGAACATCTGCAAAGTATCAAAGAAGAGGTTGATTCCGTGATCGAAAAGGCGATTGCAAGAGACAAAGTCAAAGAACAGGAGGATACTACTAAAATC
Organism: Strongylocentrotus purpuratus; assembly: GCF_000002235.5. Classification (NCBI taxonomy): domain Eukaryota; kingdom Metazoa; phylum Echinodermata; class Echinoidea; order Camarodonta; family Strongylocentrotidae; genus Strongylocentrotus; species Strongylocentrotus purpuratus. The sequence continues at coordinate 7,448,367 of NW_022145604.1, read as the reverse complement.
GACCAGGAGATTGATGGGAAAAACCAACAAATTCAAGAAGAGATTCAAAAGATGCAGGATGAAATTCGGAAGAACAATGAGGAGAGAAAGAAGAGATATGAAGAGAACAACACAACTGCAGAGAAAAGACAAGAACCAATAAATAATAAACAATGCGTTCTTCATGCTGACATTCAGAACATCGCTCAAGAGATCAAGAGAAAGATTGGCGAGTTGGAGAAATCATGGCAAGATGACACGAAAGCCACAGAGAATGCAAACCAGACACTTGACTCGGTACTCGAAGACGATCAAAATATTGTCAAAGACGGGCATCGTGTGAATACATCAGTGAGTAATGAACTAAAAAAGCCACTGAATGAGGATGAGGTGAAAGAAATCAATCGTGTTGTATCAGGTGTGAGGTTTGTGAAGGGTGCTGGGAGGGAGATGATGTATAATGGGAGGATTGGTGGGTATGATGGCGAGTGGAAGCTCATTGATACAATCAATGTGACAAATGACATCACATACCCGTACATTGTAGGATGCATAGATGAATGCAATGTGTTCATCACAGATACACTAGAAGGTAGTTTGCATGCATACATGTTAAATATAAACACTAAACATACTCAGAGAGTGGTAAAATGTAGTAATACATCATGGGTTGTGTCCTGTGCAGTACTGAATGATGACAAGGTAGTATGCGGTAAAATGTACAAAGGTAGTACAGGAGACAGTTTGAATGGATGCATCAGTGTGTATGACAGACAGTGGAAGCTCATCAATGACGTAACTATACCAGAAACAAGACGGATCATGTCACACGGGTGGATGTTGCAGCTGACAAGGATGGGATGATCATTGCTGCTGAGTCGCGTCAGTCTAAGATATACGTCATCAACCCAGCTAACGGTAAGATTATCAATACCATCACATGTAAAGAGAAGATAATGCTGTGTGGTATGCTGCCATCGGGTCACATCATCGCTCGACCCTCCCCAGTAGATCACAGAGTGCTGATCATTGACAGAGAGGGTGCTCAAAGGGAAATCCCCCACAATGATGTCATCCTGAATGCCTGCGTTGATCCTCATACAGACGACCTCTACGTCGTGACCTTAGATGAGGAGTACAAGACGTGTGTGATTGATCTGGTGATGAGTGAGGGTGACGTGAAGAAGAGAAGAGTAGCATCATTCCCTCTATCAACAAGATTGGTGGAGGGAAGTGATAGGATGATTTACCTTCGTATGTCTCGAGTGATGATGACGTCATCAGGGAAAATAATTGCTTGCAATGAAAACAATATTCTCGTATTCAAAAAGTTATTCAGCCTCTAAACCAATCATAAAACAATCTTTACATATGATTTTGATCACTTCTTTGGTGGAAAAATACTAATTTATTTTATCATTTACCTGACTTCATAAAAATTCCCAATAAAGTGAAGAAAAATGTATGGGGAGAATGTTGATTCGTAAAAATAGACAATAATAATTATTAAATGTGTAAATTGCATTGTAGATTTTTTTTTTAAATGTAGTTTTATAAGTTGGAGTAAATATCTCGGAGACAAATTCTGTTTTTTTCTCCTGACTACTCAGTAATTAATTGCTTAGTTGCATGGTTAATATAGGCAGATTACTTGACAAAGATCCACTCCATGATCAAAGAGAAAGCCTGAAACAACCACCCGCTCCAAAAGAAGGTTTTGTCATGGTGTGTCATATGTTCAGCCCAAACTACTATATGATGTAGAGTCTAACGCTGTCTCTAAAATCGATAATAATAATATTTAAAAAAAGGTATTGAAATACTCATTTGTTATCATTGCATGTATGAATTTCAATGTAGATTTAAGAACGGAAGTTTTACAAGTTGGAGTAAAATCGCTTAGAGGAATGATTATGGTTTTGTCTTCATTCTTGGTTAATTTGGTCCGATATGCTGTAGTAGTGTATCAATTGGGTATGCAATTATTTATCAGAAATATTAGAATCTTATACTCCTTGTGGTAAAGTATGAATTCAATGTAGACTGTATGTTTTTTATTTCAAGATTTTTGATATTTTTTCATACATAAAAATATATATCTCTGTATTGTAAAATAGTTATCACTATATCGCTTTGAAGTGTAAGGTATTTGGTCTTTTGTAGCGTATCCGTAATAATTGCTTAGATTTGGAAATATGTCTCATAACGCTTTTCCTCAAATGAGTTCACATGTTCTTCAATATTTTTGTTGACGTATGCACGCTATGGCATTGTATCAAAGATATTTTAGTGTTATTATCCAATATGTAAGTTGCATTGTAGATGAAAATGTAGTTGTATAGGTTGGAGAAAAATCACGTAGACGAATATGTTTCATTTACATTGTTGGTTTGTTTGTTTTGTTGAATACCCTGCCTCCTCGGTAATTAATTGCTTAGTTGTTTGGTTACCACAGGCAGATTAATTGACAAAGATCTATTCCATGATAAAAAAAAACAGCCTGAAACAATCACCCATTCCAAATGAAGTTTTTGTTATGGTGTGTCACATGTTCAGTCCAAACTAGAATCTGTTGTAGAGTCAAATGCTGTCTCTAAAATTACGAAAAAAAATTATACAACTTTAAATGTAATGTACATTCTGCTAAATGAAATATGTTAATACCCGTTTGATAGTTATAGCTTAGCCTTTTCTGATGGTGGGATTTGTGTATATTAGTATTTGATTTCAATTGTGTGATCTGATAATATTGAAAATGAATAGAATAAAATGTACAAATGCATAATAAAGATAAAGTACATACTTTACAGCACATGCGCGTACACAGGGGGGGGGGGGGGGGGTTGGGGGGTTAACCCCCCCCCCCTTTTGGATTTTGTGTGTGTAAACCCCCCATAACCCCCCTAACCCCCCCCCCTCCCTTTGGATTTTTTTCCAATGGCTGACCTAAAAAAGCTGACCTTACCCCCCCCCCCCCACCGCTTATTCAGCGGTCGGCTGAGTCGTTGCGATTTTTTGTGGACCAAAAAAAAAAAAGTGACCTCTTACCCCCCCCCCCCCCCCCCCCCCCCCCCGCTTATTCAGCGGCTGGCTGAGTCGTTGCGAAATTTTCGGACGGATTTATAAATGTTAAACCCCACCCCCTTGACAAAATCCTGCGTACGCGCCTGTAACAGCATGTACGTGCTGTAATAAGTTTTATATAAATTTGACTGTTATTATTATTTTTATTATTATTATGTTTGTTATTATTATTATCATTAAGGTTATTATCGTTATCATTACAATCATTATCATTATTATTATCATCATTATTATTATTATTATTATTATTATTGATAACATATCTCAGCATTTCCTTTTATTATATTATAATATGTATATATTATTGTTTGATCTAATATGATAATATATCGCATTCATGTATATACAAGATGTAAAACTGAAGTACTTGTATTTACATCACTGGTTCAGGGTACAGTTTTATTTTAGTTTGTCTTGTAGGAAAGTAATGATATTTTAATTAAGATTTAAAGGTGGTGTGTCTCTTTTGCAGGCTGAAAGTATAAACTTGTTTTGCGTAGAAAATAGTCTGATTTTGACACCATTGTACCGTATGGTCGTACGTTTTGTGCTGCGCAAAGATTCAATCAGCTCAATTTTGGCCATTACAAGAAGAGGGTTATTGATGTGAAATAATTGCTCATCTACCCTTTACAGCTCATTTTATGTATTTTATTATCAAAGAAAATAAAATAAGTCAGTCAGTCAGTCAATAGTGTCTGACAGTAGGGGCTCGAAAGTAACCAGGTTTCCTTGCATAATTTGAGTACTAGGACTTCGATAACGTTTAAACATCAAAGATGGGACATACGTGACATATTTATAACTCCTTCAAAGTTCTACAACATTCGATGTTGGCTGCAAAAGGGATACACTACCTAAAACATCGAATGGAAGTATATGTAAAAAGATAGTACAACTTTGTGAGCAGAATATGAAAAATGTATTTTTAGAATATTTTATATCATCAGCTGGTAGAGTATAATTTGGCAAACAAAGGATCGGAGTAATGGCGGTATAAAGGATCAGTGCCTAAACGCATGACTTTCTTTTCTTTAAAAAAAAAGTATCAACGTTCCTTGAATTCGCCAAAGTATTATTACACAAGGAAATATAATTAATTGCTTGCTTTCATTTGTTCATGTTCGGGAATTGTTCTTCTTTCGCATGCTAGCTTTTTAATGAAAGATTATCACATGTAGCCTACATGTAACATTTTTTCATGCGGTTGATTTCAGATGTGATTATTTATCAAAACAACGAACTCTTGCTAAATATATTACTCATTGTGGATGTAGTATCAAAAATATTATCGCTAGTGACATTCATTGGTCTCGCAATGTATGGTCAATATAATAATAATAATAATAATAATAATAATAATAGCCTAATAGTCCACTCCAAATTTTATTAAACCGAAACGGAAATTCTTTTTGCCCAATTGATCGTGAGCCCGGCAGCCACTGAGCAGCGCCAGATCGACGTTGCTCTATCCCCTTATTGTTGAACGCCAAACAAGGTAGCAACAACTCCCATCTTACTAGGTACTGGCTCTATAGCTCTTAAGTCGATTCGACAACTAATAATAATAATAATAATAGTCATTATTTTCCCAATTGAAGACATTTTCAAGCCCCCTATTTTTAAGGGAAGTTCTTAATTAGTATCTTTCAAATGCCGTTGGAATTTAATAATAATAATAATAATAATAATAATAATAAAGCGCACGAAACGTCGTGATCTTTTAGATTCCTTGTTGACCATACTTTGCGAGCCAAACGAATGTCACTAGCGATAGTATTTTCCAAGATTTCTTGTTTATGATTTGGACTGTTTCTCCAATCGACGTTGTTTATCTCTTTCATGTGTCAGTTTTCTTTCAAAATAAAAGTACCCATCACTTCACGAGCAGCTCCTGACAGACTCGTTATTTCGTGTGTCACAAAGTACATTCAATATTTATTTATGTGTACCTCTCACTTTGTATTCATTTTGTTTACATGTCTTTAACATACCACTATTGCAGTACACCCTTTCTAGAAATTGCCCATCCTCTATCTTCCCCTCCCTACCCTCTCTCTCTCTCTCTTTCGTTCTCTATCTCTCCCTTTTTCTTACTTCTTTCTCTCTACCAATCTCTAACTCTCTTTTTCTCAGGCTCTTTCTCTCTCTCTCTCTCTCTCTCTCTCTTTCGTTCTACATTTCTTCCCTAGAAGTCCCACACTGGTGCTTGTTACCATGGTTACTCAGTTGATCTAGATTGGGACTTAAGGGCTGATCAGAAGTAAACAATAATGATTTGATAACACGATTTTTAACTGAAGGTACAACCATCCATCCATGAAGATGCCAACATACACCACCTAAACACATACATTACAAAACTCACATTGAAACGTCTCATATTATTATCAACGTTAATTCTTACTCAGTTCTTAACAGCCGTTTATAATCATCTGACCCTATCTGTGACAAGGAATAGCCTTCATGTTTTTATGAGCTCGTCAAAATTGAAGATCATTGCAGACAATTTTTAAAATGAGGGATCAAGCTTTCTACCACAAACACAAGACATCATAAACTTGATTGTATGATTGCTAACTTTATTACATCTCTCTCAAATGGCATCATAGACTTGTATAATCACATAGCACATCGGATCTTTAGTACATTTAAAGTATACTATTTTAAGACATTTTGCCGGAATTTAAGACTTTCGAAAGATCATATGAAGTCATTTTGTCCGGCATGTTCATAGTGATAATTATAATAATGCCTATGCATATACATGACATGACATGGTTGACACATAATACTAATAATGCCTTTGCATACCATACAATAAATAGTCTTATTACATGATACATACAAATATTCAAAGTCATCTCTTGACAGTAATGCCTGTAATGCGACAGGAAAGAACACGTTTGGAAATCAATGGTAGCATCTCCAAAATAATTGGTAATTTTGACGAAAACCTATTTCAAGGTATTTTCTTTCCTCTTTAGACAACTTAGAGCAGTTTTAATACAAAGGTTACAGACAATTAAATAACAAAATTACTTCTTATTTCATATGAAGACATGATGCATATAAATTCTGTATTTTAAAACAAATATTACCCAAACAACTTTAAAATCTAGATTAACAATAATTCTTGAGAAGTTGATAATCAATTCTTCGACAAAATCAAATGCTACTGCTGTAGTACATCAATAGGTAGGGGAAATTGGATAATTCAAGTGATAATTCTCATGAAACACAATTCACCACTTAATGTCACAGGCTTCTTTAAATAGTTACACTAGAGTAAGTTGATTATACGATCAATATTTACTCACAATTTACGGTACACAACAACCAGTGAAAGGTTACAAGTCACATTGGAAAGTCCTTTTCTTCCATTTCCATCCTATACACATAGATAATTCATATGCATCAAAAGGACGTTTATCTAGATGTTTTTGTCATGGATATGTTTTAATGGTACAACTTATTTTTGAAAAACAAAACCATTGTAAGACAAACATATTCTAAAGGCCTCCACCACTATGCTATTTGGAGTTTCTTAGTAACTTAACGAACTTCATGACAAATATTAGACTGCCTTTATATTTGATCAAATATGGTGAATCATGGTCAGACGTGAGTAACTTAATTTCTGTAAAATTTATTCTGGTTCAGTTGAAAAATGGACAAAATTACTGCATTGTATAAATCAATCCTACTTGGAGGATGAATATGATTATGTAACTTAAATACATCCAATTGATTAAGAGACAAAAACAATCTCACCTGTTCATCTTCCCATGCTAATACATAATGCAGCAAAAGCAAAAATAAGACTAATTCTTATTTATTCGTTACCATTTAATTTGCTACACAATAGGCCCGCTCACACATAACAATGAGTGCGATTTGGATCGCGAATGGGCCGATGCAAAGATCGATTTTTTTTCTTTCTAACGACCGTTCACACATGTCAATTTAGTGAGAATTGGATCGCGATGCAAAGATTGAGGAGAATTCTCGCTCGAGGCAAGAACGTCTGAACTGCGCATGCGTGAATCTCGACGATGGATAAACCAACGTCGCGCTTGGACTCCTGGGATTAAATTAATCGATTCTCAATGCCATTCACACACACAGCGCCCGACAAACTATTGCAATTGTTCTGACAAATTACAAGATATACTGCGAGTTGGATCGAGATGAAATTCGCGAACATTAGTGAAATTGTTCTGTCCACCCAGCTAAAAAATACGGATTTTTGGATCGCGTTACACAAATCGATTTTAAATCTCACTTTTCTGTAGGTGTGAACGCCCCTAATATTGAACAGCGGTGATCAAGAAGGGTTTGAAGTCCACGCGCTTGCATACTGTTCGTCTAGTGCCTTATTCATGAATAATTCATTAGGTAACAGTCGGCAGGTAGGAAAAATATATTCGGGGAAAGGGGGAAGCCCTACTCTTTTATTTGTCTACGTGGAAGCCATAGGGGGAAGCCTATGGGTGAAGCAAGGGCCCAGCTGGGGGCTTGGCCAGGCCATCGGTCGGGGTTAGGGGGGGGGGGGGTGTAAAAGTGGGATTCATACACAGAGAAATTAGAGAGATTTCTTTTTTTTAATCACGATCAGAGTCTCACTAAAAGTGCGCTTAAAAAAAAAAATCGCGATTATTGGGAGAGCAATTTGCGTGTGAACAAGAACAAGACATTTTTTGCTGAGTATGAACAGTGGCAAATAAAAGTGAGAATAGAATCGCGATCCAAATCCCACTTAATGTACGGTAAGCGTGTGAATGGGCATAAAGCCTCTTTATGACGAATAAACGGGGGGGGGGGGGGAAACTCCGCCGCAGACAAAACGGCTTTGGAAAACGCGGAGCGGACAACTTATTATACAGACTACCTTTGTTATATCATGTAAAACTGGTGCAGAGGTTAAATGGTAGTGTTTACATTATCTTCTCCTTATTTTTTTCATTTGTAATGCAATGATTACAAATTGCACCTCAAGAAAGTCACAATACACAGGATTGCACTGTGTAAACTCAAACTGATTCGAATTAAATTGGGTTATTGAGGTCAGAATGTAAATATACATGCAGACCATGTTTGGGCAGCAAAGATTGTTTTAAAGGCACTTTGGTGTCATCTTTTTCAGAGCAGTGTTATACCTCCTTCCCAATATACAATTGTGTCAGTTGATATTATAATGTAAACCATAGCTCTCTCTTCTGACAAAATTTGGTACATGTGGCCTAATGGGAACATTTATCCCAATTCTTAGGGGCCGTCTGACACCTCATCCCGACGGAAATTGTTGTCAGTTTATTATATCCTGTAATGTCCAGTCATTCTGTGTGTGTATTGGGTTTTTACAGACGTGTATCAATCAGATATGATTATTTATGTCTGGGGACCGACCTTTAAACGTCACCATCCGAAAGACGTGACTCAGTTTCGAACCTGCGTCCTCGGCTGAATCAGTTTGTAACTTCCACTGGTAGCTGGATTACAGGCGCACGCCACAACGCCTAGTCATACTATTCAAAACTTGAAGTTTTATGCTAGATGGGGTGAAATCTAGCTTACTTTGGGGTTCTTTTTTAGGGGCTCTGGGGGCTTAACCCGACGGCTACGGTCAGACTGAAAACATGTTTGTCAAAGAGTTAGATGGTCTAATTAATTAATGCTAATTGAATTGAACTGAATTGGTTTAATAGGAAACAACACCATAATATGCAGCTCAAGGCTAATATTGTCTGTTCTACATCATAATAAAAACATCAAAATGCAAAAGCAATATAACAAAATGACAATGGTATCATCACACAGCGATAATATACAAAGATTCACAAATTTCTTTCTCAGAAATACAGTCCTCTGGGCGGAATCTGGGCCCAATTTTCATCAAACGTGTTATCAATACCAAGTGCCAAACTGATGGAACAAATTTCTTCACTGCCAATCATAATGCAATGACTTCAGTAGCTTATATCTGATATTCTTACCCTGTCACTCATTTGACGTGTTATGAACCAGGGTCCCAATGTAAGCCTGCTGTTTATATTCACATTTATATCATTTTATTCATGAAGTGCACTAGAGCCATCAATTGTCAAAGTTTGTTCCTTCTTGCTTGCTATACTTCTGCGTTGTATGCATACATGCATGTAAGTTGCTATTGAAATTGTATTTATGCATACCAATGCATGAATGCCGAGATGCGCAGTAGTTTCATGTTGGACCAGACGCCATTTTCATTGCATCTGACGCACTCGTTCTTATTCGGACAACGTTTTATTTATCGGAAAAGTGTCACGTGGTCAGCTTTCTCTGGGAATTTACATCACACAGGTCAGAAAAGCAGCTTATACGTGAATACTGGGTGATATATATTGTGTTTTTGACTTGATGGAACATGAATAATGTGGAATTGTAAACACGGAAGTAGGATAAAAATGTAAGAGATGAAACGAATGTATATTGCTAGACTTTGTAGTACGGGGTGTATTTATTGATAGTAAGTGTTGAAGGCAAACGGAAGAAAGTTAAGATAGTTATCAAACTTTCTGATGTGCATAAGGCTGAATGAAGCAGTGTATAATTATATTGTTTTCTTTTATTAAGCGTTCAAAAGAAAGTATTATAGACCTCTCTTTAGTATATTGAATAAATCTAGTCATCTGATAGGTCGAAATTGGAGTGATTTTACCCATGCCCTCCTACCCGTCAACATTTTTTTTTGTTATGATGCCTGCATGCCCGCCTACCGGTCAATAGTTCTTAAAAGATGCTCGTTGCCCCGGGTGACGGGCCGCATTAATAAAATTTGCTGAGATCCCCATTGGTCAACGTGTAAAAAGTTTCTTTGACCGGGGTAATGATATATTGTAAAGCGCTTATTATTATTATTTGTGCGAGCGCGGATACCAAACAGTGCTTTTGGTCTGCGATTCCCGAGTGATTGTAACATTTAGGCAACTCTCCAGCAAAGATTTACAGACAGTGTCTCTGTGATTTTCTGTGATGTTTAACCAGGCTTTACTCAAGAAAAGGATAAACGAAGAATTACTTGTAGATTTGTTTGTGAATTTGGTATATAAAAGATATATCGACCGCTTTAATATTCGAAGCATAGCTGTTTCTATACTGGCTCTCAGGAACGGGCGGCGTGCCTCGGGGTTATATCAAGATGTTACGTCAACTTGTGCCTATAGAAACAGCGATGCCTCTCATAGCAGTCGATATATCTATAATATATAGAAGAGATCCTCCACCCTCTCTCTTTCTTTCTCTCTCTCTCTCTCTCTCTCTTTTTTTACTACCTGTACTTTCTCTCTCTTTTCTCTTTCTTTCTATTTTTCTCTGTCTCTTTCTCTCAATGATGATGATTATGACGGCGATGATGACGATAAGCGTAGATAAGGCGCGATTATATATCAAACACCATTAATGTTGTGTCTTCCCTTTCAATTTATTCTGTCTCCCACCGCTATTTTCACCTTTCTCTTTCCTTTTCTCTCTCTCTCTCTCTCTCGCTTCTGTCTCTCATCTACTTTTTTGTATCTTGATTCCCCTCTCTTCTCTCTTCTCACATTCCTGCTATTTCTTTTTGGGTGTCTGCTTATTCTCCTCCCTTAACCTTCCTGTCCCCCTTCTCTGTGTGTATGGCTATCCATCTTCTTGTATTATGTAGGCCGTACTCTGATCAGCATGGCTTCTGAATTGAGCTCTCTAGAGGGCGCCTGTGAGGGAGACGACTGTACGGCAAATACAGATCTGACTTTCTATGTGAAGGAGAAGAAGAAGCTCTGCCATGACTGCGCCTCCAAAAAGGAATGCTTCGGAAAAGGAAGACATGGTGGGCCTAATCTGTATTGTGAGAAACACGATAAACACATTGATTGGTATTGCAAAACACATGGCGTAGCTTTATGTATTTCATGCGTTGTGATAGATCACCATGAAAAGCCTTGCGTGCGACAGGATATAGAGGATGCAATCATGGAAAATAAAGCAAAGCTCAGTATTCTGAAGGAAGAGGCGATGGAGAAGTTGAAGTTATGTCGAGTCCATGGAAAGCACATTATTCAATGTAGACAAACCGCTGACGAACATCTGCAAAGTATCAAAGATGAGGTTGATTCCGTAATCGAAAAGGCGATTGCAAGAGACAAAGTCAGGGAACAGGAGGATGCTGCTAACATCGACCAGGAGATTGACGTGAAAAACCGAAAACTTCAAGAGGAGATTCAAAACATCCAGGTTGAAATTCGGAAGAACAATGAGGAGAGAGAGAAGCGACGTAAAGAAAACAAAGCAAATGCAGAGAAAAGACAAGAACCAATAAATAATAAACAATGCAATCTTCATGCTGACATTCAGAACATCGCTGAAGAGATCAAAAGAAAGATTAGCGAGTTGGAAAAATCATGGCAAGATGACACAAAAACTACAGAGAAAGCGAAAGAGACACTGGACTCGGTACTCGAAGACGATAAAAATATTGTCAAAAACGGGCATCGTGTAAACACATCAGTTAGTGATAAACTAAAAAAAACACTGAATGAGGGTGAGGTGAAAGAAATGAATCGTGTTGTATCAGGTGTGAGGTTTGTGAAGGGTACTGGGAGGGAGATGATGTATGATGGGAGGATTGATGGGTATGATGGGGAGTGGAAGCTCATTGATACTATCAATGTGAGAAATGAAATCACATACCCGTTCATTGTAGGATGCATAGATGAATACAATCTGATCATCACAGATAACCGAGTAGGTGGTGGGCATACATACATGTTAGATTTCAACACTAAACATACTCAGAGAGTGGTAAAATGTAGTGATACATCATGGGTTGAGTCCTGTGCAGTGCTGAATGATGGCATGGTAGTATGCGGTAAAGGGTACAGAGGTAGTACAGGAGACAGTTTGACTGGATGCATCAGTGTGTATGACAGACAGTGGAAGCTCATCAATGACGTCACAATACCAAGAAACACGACGGGTGATATCACATGGGTGTTTGTTGCAGCTGACAAGGATGGGATGATCAACGCTGTTGAGACGGGTCAGTCTAAGATATACGTCATCAACCCAGATGATGGTAAGATTATCAATACCATCATGTGTAAAGAGAATATAAGGATGTGGGATATGCTGTCATCAGATCACATCATCGCTCAACCCTACCCATTAGATCGCAGAGTGCTCATCATTGACAGAGAGGGTGCTCAAAGGGAAATCCCTCACAATGATGTTACCCTGAATGTCTGCGTTGATCCTAATACAGATGACCTCTACGATGTGACATCAGATGAAGATTTCAAAACGTGTGTGATTGATCAGGTGATGAGTGAGGGTGATATGAAGAAGAGAAGAGTAGCATCATTCCCTCTATCAACAAGACTGGTGAAGGCTAATGACAGGAGGGATTACCTTCGTGTATCTCGAGTGATGATGACGTCATCCGGGAAGATGATTGCTTGCGATAGAGACAAGATTTTTGTATTCAAAAAACTATTCAGCCTCTAAACTAATCATAAAACAATCTTTACATATGATTTTGATCACTTCTTTGGTGGAAAAATACTACATGTATTTTATCATTTACCTAACCTTACAAAATCCCAATAAAGTGAAGAAAAATGTTTGAAGAGAATGATGATTCGTAAAAATATTCAGTCAGCAATAATTCTTTCTCCACGTTCCCTTCTATATCCGTCTCATTCAAACTATTTAATTATTCTTAACGGGTGAATGAAATAATTTTGACGAGGCATTTACAAGGATGTGTGCATTAAATTTGGTTACATTGCGAACATATTCTATTCCGAGGGTTACGTAGACAACAACATTTCTGGGCAGAGTTTTGGTCCCTCGAGTACGTTGAGGACGATCCCGGTATAGAGAACAGTGCAGATAATCATTGAAATAGATATACGAAATGTGGAAGGACATATTGTTAATATATCTCAGAAAATGTAGGGATATTCGCGGAGTATCCATTTTACGTTCACATTACAGGTTAAATCTACCCGTTTAGTATCAACGAACCGCGCGCGTCCCGGATTCACTCTTTTATTAATTAACATGAACAACTTCTTCCCAAAGTTTGAGGTCAGACTGGCAAAAGGCCCTGAATTTAGCATGACAAACATACTGAAAATCAAATGTAAAAATGTGTTGGGCCTTGCTGTAGTCGATTGTATCTCACCATATATTGTATTTATCAGTAACATTAATACTCTAATTTACGATTTGTTGTTAAAAAAATACGATCGATTGGAGAAGATACCATTAATTTTGATGAGATACAATTGATCATAATAAGTTATGTTACAGGGCTTTGGAGTGATTATGGCAGGAAACTAATTTCTCACAAATTGATATGAATATTCATGAGTAGTTTTTGATAGTTTGATATCAAGAGTTGTGTGGTCAGACTCTTAGAAATTCCTGGAGTCAAATTTCTTGGAATATACGCTAGACAGTGTGAACACACCTATATTCAGCGTAATTAATAGCTTTCGAGTTATTACATACAAAATCAAATGTTTGATGAACATATTTTTGAATGGACCACAAGTCTGGGTCAGCGATTTGAACTTTGTTATTGTTATTACATGTAATATAAATAGAATATAGTAATCTACAATATAAAAATAGTGTACAATAGTTTTCATCATGATTTCTTGAAGGATAGATAGCATGCATGATGGTTCATTCCTGGTTTTAGTTACCTTTTCATGTACATACCTCGGCAACTGGTGTTCAGTTTTTTTTTTTTCAATGTCATTAATTCAATGTATTTTATGTCATATTATCATCTTTTATAGTTGAAGCTATTTGAAATTGTATCTACGGAAACATTCTTGAAATTTCGCGAAAATGTAACAAAAGATACGTAATAGAAGCTTTAGCATTATATACATTTATTTTCATTTCGGAGCTTTGCATTCCCGATGTTGAGAGCAGATAGTGTTTTCAAAAGGAGACGATTTGCTTCCTTGAAACTTGAGTTGTGAAAATGAAATCAATGTTTAATATTCGAACCGATATTAAAATTAATAGCGTGTTTTGCCTCGTATTGTATATTCAATCATCTACCACAAACTCAAATTCATCTACTGAAGTGTATATATGTAAATACCTATTTGATCTCATGGTTATGAATATCTGGCGTTAATTCCATTTTAGTATTGGATAATGGGTCTTGATCTATTCTGACGTAAAGACTTTCGAAAATCAACGGAAGGCAATTTCATTATCTTTGTACATCACCTATTGAGAAGGGTGAACATTACCACGATGTGAAATGTAGTTCAGACATGATTGATATTGGATATACAATAGGGCATTGAAATTGCCCCTGTGTTTTTTATAATAATTATACAAACTACTCTAGCGATTGAAAAACAAATCAAAGAGTGTTTAAAAGAGACAGTCTGAAATAACCATCCGTTCCCCCAAAAGGTTTTGTTATTGTACATCAAATGTTCAGTTCAAACTGTACAACCATCCTGCTGTATCTAGTCTAAAACGGTGTTTGTAAAATAAATAAAAATTCATAAGGTAGTGAAATGCTCATGTGTTATCAGTGTACGCTGTACAAAAACTGAAGTTTGATAAGTTAGAGTAAAATCGTTTCGAGGAATGATGATGTTTTATTCTCATTGTTGGAATATTTGGTCCGATATACTGTTTAGAGTTATCAGAAATATTAGAAAAATAGATTCCTTGTTGTAAATTATGAGTATTTTCTAGTGTATGTTTGTTTATTTCAAGAGTGTTTATATCGTGGACAAGACAAAACTTTCATTTGTTATGCATGCAATATTTGCCTTGTATTGTTATTTTTTTTCATTATCTTTGAAGTGAAAGGTATTTGGTCATTTGGGAAAGATTTCTCGTCATAGTTTTCCCTAACATGAATTCGTATGTTCTTCAATATTTTATTAATATACAGTGTAGTGAAATACGTATCGAAGATATTTTCATGGTTATTATTCTGCAGATGTATCAATTGCTGTTATGAGTTGGAGTAAAATCACTTAGACGAATGTAATTAATTTACATTCATGTTTGTTTTATTTGATTTTTTTGTTTAAACCTGACTACTCGGTAATTATTTGCTGCTTTGTTAATATACTAGGCAGATAAATTGACAAAGATCAATTCCTTGATATAAGAGACAGCCTGTAACAACCACCCGTTCCAAACGAAGATTTTGTTATGGTGAGTCACACGTTCGGTACAAACTATTATTTGTTGTAGAGTAAAACGCTGTCTCTAAAAAGATAATACAAAGGTAGTGAAATGCTCATGTGTTGTCATTGTACGTATGAATTTCAATGTAAATAATTTATATCTTGGAGTAAGATCGCTCGAAGGAATGATTAAGTTCTATTTTTATTCTTGGTATATTTGGTCCGATATACTGTTAACAGTTATCAGAAATATAAGTAAAATAGATCCATTGTGGGTTAGTTTGAATTCAATCTATACTGTTTGTTTGTTTGTTTCAAGATTTTGATACCCAGGACACGGCGTTACTTTCATTTTTTCATGCATAAAATATATATCCCTGTATTGTAAAATATAATTTTGAACTGTAATGTACTTGGTCTTTTATAGCGTATATCTGTAATCGAGTGGAATTGCTCACATTTGGGAAAGATGTCTCATAACGCTTTCCCTAACATGAGTTCATATGTTCTTCAATATTTTTTAAGTATACACAGTGCAGTTAAATACGTAATGTCATTGTATAAAATATATTCTAGTGTTATTATTCAATGTTTAAATTGCATTGTATATAAATATGTGATATTATAAGATGGAGTAAAATCACGTAGACTAAAATGTATTATTCATATTCTTGGTTTGTTTGCTTGTTAGTTTGTTGTATACCTGACTACTCGGTAAATATTAGCTATTAGTTTAGTTGCTTGGTTAATATAGGCAGATTAATAGACCAAGATCCATTCCATGATTAAAGAGACAGCTGCCTGAAACAACCATCTTTTCGAAATGAAGGTTTTGTTATGGTGTGTCACATGTTCAGCCCAAAACTATTATTTGTTGTAGAGTAAAATATTGTCTCTAAAATAAAGACAAAATTATACAGCTTTAAATGTAATGTACTAACTGCTACATGAAATATATTAATACCCGTTTGATAGTTATAGCATAGCCTTTTCTTATGGTGGGATTTGTGTATATTGGTATTCATGATTTCATTGTTTGATCTGATAATATAGAAAATGAATAGAATAAAATGTACAAATGCATAATGGAGACAAAGTTCATACATAACAGCATGTACGTGCTGTAATAAGCGTTATATAAATTTGACTATTATTATTATTATTTTTGTTATTATTATTGTCATTAAGATGTAAAACTGATGTCCTTTTATTTACATCACTGGTTGAGGGTACAGTTATATTTTAGTTGGTGGTGTGTCCCTCTTGAGGCCAGTCTGAAAATATAAAGTTAATTGTGTGAATTCTATGGTAAACAAGAGACAATACCAACTAAAAACTCCCCTGAAAAGATTAGAACTGGTAATTGCCTTTATGTGGAATTATACCGACCGTTTATAGCGGGAACTCGTTTCGAAAATTCTGCGTAGAACATTCTAGAAAGTGAACGGGTTTTCTTGCATAATTTCAATACTAGGACACTGCAAACGTTTTAATTTCACAGATAGGACATACCTGATATACCGGAATTCATAATTCCCGCACAAATTCTACAAAATTCGATGTTGGCTGCAAAAGGGATACACTACCTTAAACATCGTATGGAAGTACATGTAGAAAGACAGTACAACTTTGTAAGCAGAATATGAAAACTGTATTTGTAGAATATCTTATCTTATCAGCTGGTAGAGTTTAATTTGGCAAACAAAGAATAGGAGTGATGGTACAGTGCCTCAAACGCATGACTTTATTTTCTGATTAAAAACTATTAACGTTGCTTGAATTTGTTTAAGACACATGGATATAATTATAATTCATTGCTTGCTTTAATTTTTTCATGTTCGGGAATTGTTCTTCTTTTGTATGCTTGCTTTCTAATGAAAGATGACCACATAGTCATGTAACAGTTTTGTTCATGCGAAAGGTTTAGATGTGATTATTACTTTTTATCAAAACAAAGAATTCTTGTTTATGATTTGGACTGTTTCTCTAGTCCACGGTGTTTATCTCTCTTATGTGTCAGTTTTCGTTCCTAATAAAAGTACCCATCACTCCACGAGCAGCTCCTGACAGACTTGTTATTTCGTGTGTCACAATATTTCTCAAATATTATAACGTTTACCTTTCCTTGTATGTATAGTCTTACATGTCTTTAACATATAGTTGTATGTCAATACACCTTTTCTAAAAATTGTACTTCATCTCTCCGTCTCTCTCTCTCTCTTTCTCTGTCTCTCTCTTTCTCCGTCTCTCTCTTTCTCCTTCTCTCTCTCTCCGTCTCTCTTTTTTTTTCTTCTCTCTCTCTCTCTCTCTCTCTCTCTCTTCTCTCTCTCCCTCCATCCCTCCCTCCATCGTCACGTCATCGTCGTCACGGAAATGTTATCAGCCTATTACATAAACATTGGATTTTCTTGCTATATTTACATAATCGTGTATGTCCATATTAGCAAATAAGGCACATGACCGCGAACAAATAAATACTTTGAAATTGAATACACTATGAACATGACGGACAAAGAAAGGTGTCACATGCATATTCACCTGTTCTACACATTTTTACATAATAGCAGTGACGGGATGTTTCTTTGTTTACCACAGCAATTGTTGAGGGTAGAATGAGGAACTGTATATTTTGTCCTCTTTCTTTGTCCGTGATTTTTAAAGAACACAACTGATTTACCGGTCATGTAATGAAATACTCAAAATTATATTTTACAAGTACTTCTATAGTATAATCTACACAAATTTGGAAGGATATTGCATCTCTTGTTTCCTGGTATTTTATTGCTAATTCATTTAAATAATTGCATTTTTCCTAATATTACTTTTTTTAATAATTCGGTGGTTTTGCGACTAAGGCTATGGCTATTTTTAACTCGCCCATAGTATCGATTTCACAATACTAGCTAGTTGCCTAGTAAGCCCTTCGTGAAACATTTTAGGAAGATCAGAGACATCTCCGTAGTCAGTGGCGGATAAAGTTATGACTGTCATGTCGTTGGTTTCTAGGAACGGGCCCTAGCTTCCGACAGACTCGTTATTTCGTGTGTCACAAAAAAACCTTCAACATGTTATAACGTATACTTCTCTCTTTTGATTTTTATTCCAATATACCAGTATTACAGTACACCTTTTCTAGAAATACTCTTTCTCTCCCTCTATATGTCCCGCTCCCTCCCCCTTACATTTGTACTCTCCTCTATATATTGTTTCCACCCCTTCTCTCTCTCCTCTATATCTGTTTCCTCCCCTTCTCTCTCCTCTATATCTTGTTTCCTCCCCTTCTCTTTCTCCTCTATATCTGTTTCCTCCCCTTCTCTCTCTCCTCTATATCTTGTTTCCTCCCCTTCTCTCTCTCTCCTCTATATCTTGTTTCCTCCCCTTCTCTCTCTCTCCTCTATATCTGTTTCCTCCCCTTCTCTCTCTCTCCTCTATATCTGTTTCCTCCCCTTCTCTCTCTCTCCTCTATATCTGTTTCCTCCCCTTCTCTCTCTCCTCTATATCTGTTTCCTCCCCTTCTCTCTCCTCTATATCTTGTTTCCTCCCCTTCTCTTTCTCCTCTATATCTGTTTCCTCCCCTTCTCTCTCTCCTCTATATCTTGTTTCCTCCCCTTCTCTCTCTCTCTCCTCTATATCTTGTTTCCTCCCCTTCTCTCTCTCTCCTCTATATCTTGTTTCCTCCCCTTCTCTTTCTCCTCTATATCTTGTTTCCTCCCCTTCTCTCTCTCCTTTATATCTTGTTTCCTCCCCTTCTCTCTCTCCTCTATATCTGTTTCCTCCCCTTCTCTCTCTCCTCTATATCTTGTTTCCTCCCCTTCTCTCTCTCCTCTATATCTTGTTTCCTCCCCTTCTCTCTCTCCTCTATATCTTGTTTCCTCCCCTTCTCTCTCTCCTCTATATCTTGTTTCCTCCCCTTCTCTCTCTCCTCTATATCTGTTTCCTCACCTTCTCTCTCTCCTCTATATCTGTTTCCTCCCCTTCTCTCTCCTCTATATCTTGTTTCCTCCCCTTCTCTCTCTCCTCTATATCTGTTTCCTCCCCTTCTCTCTCTCCTCTATATATTGTTTCCTCCCCTTCTCTCTCTCCTCTATATCTTGTTTCCTCCCCTTCTCTCTCTCCTCTATATCTGTTTCCTCCCCTTCTCTATTTCCTCTATATCTTGTTTCCTCCCCTTCTCTCTCTCTCCACTATATCTTGTTTCCTCCCCTTCTCTCTCTCTCTCCTCTATATCTTGTTTCCTCCCCTTCTCTCTCTCCTCTATATCTTGTTTCCACCCCTTCTCTCTCTCCTCTATATCTGTTTCCTCCCCTTCTCTCTCTCCTCTATATCTTGTTTCCTCCCCTTCTCTCTCTCTCCTCTATATCTTGTTTCCTCCCCTTCTCTCTCTCCTCTATATCTGTTTCCTCCCCTTCTCTCTCTCCTCTATATCTGTTTCCTCCCCTTCTCTCTCCTCTATATCTTGTTTCCTCCCCTTCTCTCTCTCTCTCTCTCCTCTATATCTTGTTTCCTCCCCTTCTCTCTCTCCTCTATATCTTGTTTCCACCCCTTCTCTCTCTCCTCTATATCTGTTTCCTCCCCTTCTCTCTCTCCTCTATATCTTGTTTCCTCCCCTTCTCTCTCTCTCTCCTCTATATCTTGTTTCCTCCCCTTCTCTCTCTCCTCTATATCTTGTTTCCACCCCTTCTCTCTCTCCTCTATATCTGTTTCCTCCCCTTCTCTCTCTCCTCTATATCTTGTTTCCTCCCCTTCTCTCTCTCTCCTCTATATCTTGTTTCCTCCCCTTCTCTCTCTCCTCTATATCTGTTTCCTCCCCTTCTCTCTCTCCTCTATATCTGTTTCCTCCCCTTCTCTCTCCTCTATATCTTGTTTCCTCCCCTTCTCTCTCTCCTCTATATCTGTTTCCTCCCCTTCTCTCTCTCCTCTATATATTGTTTCCTCCCCTTCTCTCTCTCCTCTATATCTTGTTTCCTCCCCTTCTCTCTCTCCTCTATATCTGTTTCCTCCCCTTCTCTATTTCCTCTATATCTTGTTTCCTCCCCTTCTCTCTCTCTCCTCTATATCTTGTTTCCTCCCCTTCTCTCTCTCCTCTATATCTTGTTTCCTCCCCTTCTCTCTCTCCTCTATATCTTGTTTCCTCCCCTTCTCTCTCTCCTCTATATCTTGTTTCCTCCCCTTCTCTCTCTCCTCTATATCTTGTTTCCTCCCCTTCTCTCTCTCCTCTATATCTTGTTTCCTCCCCTTCTCTCTCTCCTCTATATCTGTTTCCTCCCCTTCTCTCTCTCCTCTATATCTGTTTCCTCCCCTTCTCTCTCTCCTCTATATCCTGTTTCCTCCCCTTCTCTCTCTCCTCTATATCTGTTTCCTCCCCTTCTCTCTCTCCTCTATATCTTGTTTCCTCCCCTTCTCTCTCTCTCTCCTCTATATCTCGTTTCCTCCCCTTCTCTCTCTCTCTCCTCTATATCTGTTTCCTGCCCTTCTCTCTCTCCTCTATATCTGTTTCCTGCCCTTCTCTCTCTCCTCTATATCTTGTTTCCTCCCCTTCTCTCTCTCTCCTCTATATCTTGTTTCCTCCCCTTCTCTCTCTCCTCTATATCTTGTTTCCTCCCCTTCTCTCTCTCCTCTATATCTGTTTCCTCCCCTTCTCTCTCTCCTCTATATCTTGTTTCCTCCCCTTCTCTCTCTCCTCTATATCTGTTTCCTCCCCTTCTCTCTCTCTCCTCTATATCTGTTTCCTCCCCTTCTCTCTCTCCTCTATATCTGTTTCCTCCCCTTCTCTCTCTCCTCTATATCTGTTTCCTCCCCTTCTCTCTCTCCTCTATATCTGTTTCCTCCCCTTCTCTCTCTCCTCTATATCTGTTTCCTCCCCTTCTCTCTCTCCTCTATATCTTGTTTCCTCCCCTTCTCTCTCTCCTCTATATCTGTTTCCTCCGCTTCTCTCTCTCTCCTCTATATCTGTTTCCTCCCCTTCTCTCTCTCCTCTATATCTGTTTCCTCCCCTTCTCTCTCTCCTCTATATCTGTTTCCTCCCCTTCTCTCTCTCCTCTATATCTGTTTCCTCCCCTTCTCTCTCTCTCCTCTATATCTGTTTCCTCCCCTTCTCTCTCTCTCCTCTATATCTGTTTCCTCCCCTTCTCTCTCTCCTCTATATCTGTTTCCTCCCCTTCTCTCTCTCCTCTATATCTGTTTCCTCCCCTTCTCTCTCTCCTCTATATCTGTTTCCTCCCCTTCTCTCTCTCCTCTATATCTTGTTTCCTCCCCTTCTCTCTCTCCTCTATATCTGTTTCCTCCGCTTCTCTCTCTCTCCTCTATATCTGTTTCCTCCCCTTCTCTCTCTCCTCTATATCTGTTTCCTCCCCTTCTCTCTCTCCTCTATATCTGTTTCCTCCCCTTCTCTCTCTCCTCTATATCTGTTTCCTCCCCTTCTCTCTCTCCTCTATATCTGTTTCCTCCCCTTCTCTCTCTCCTCTATATCTGTTTCCTCCCCTTCTCTCTCTCTCTCTCTCTCCCTTTTTCTTGTTCTCTCCCCCATTCTCTCTACCTCTGCCCAATACCTTGAACTCTCTTTCCCTCTCTCCCTGTTATCTTGTTCTCTACCCCCCCCCCCTCTCCATCTTTCTTAATTTCATGCTACCCACCCGCCTCTTTTAGGGTATGCACTGACCTTAATTACCTTTAAATAAAATACACAAATCACTTAGTTATGGTGTTCATCATAATTATCTAAATCAAACTTTATTACATACATGTATAATAATGATCAAAATAATGTCTCAAAAAAGTTATCATAGCACATCATTAAGTTGATATTTAAAAAATATGACCAAGGCAGATCCATTGAGGTCTTTAGTACTTTAAGTATGACTGCACATGAGCTAGCTATGCTTCTAAAATACATTAAGAAATAAAACGGATAAATAAAAAGAGTCATATGGGCAAAAGAAAACTTTAATTGCATAAGGCCGCATTCACACATAACCTGATGATTAAAAATGTGTGTCACCAAAGCAGCGGCTTGGACCATAAGCTAATAATATAGCCACAGAAAACAGAAATGATTAATCATAGAAGGTTACAGTAGTAGTAGATTTTTGTACAATAAGAAACATTTTGTATTTTTTCATATGCTTATCATGACTAAAATAAATATAAAAGTGTTTTTATTGCATTTTCATCAACATACACATCCTTAGAGCTATTTTGACATTAAATAATATTCAAAAGTAAGTGAAGATCTAAGCCCAAAGTCAATTAGCCATAATAAAAATGAAATCAGAGGTACAAATATTGGCCATTATGAATAGGCCAGTTTCGTGATGTAATCAAATTGAATGCATAAGTCTTCATTTACAATAGTTGTTGTTAGGTAGGAAAAACATTATTGCTCTAAAATCCTCTGTAGAAACAAGTACTAAACATAACTCCTACAGCATAGAATGTATGTAACCTGTCTTCTCAAGAATGCCAATAATATACCTGCCAACATTTGATAATAAGAATTAGGAATTTTCAGCACGGTATGCCTTCAAAAATAAAAAGGAAAAAAAAAAAAGAAAAAAAAGGAAAAGAAAAAAGAAAAATTTGAACTTTTGAAAAAATTGGAATATTCTGAATTTTCAGGTCCTAAAAATCCAGAAATCTAAATATTCCAGATTTTTCGGAAGGGTTGGCAGGTATGCAATAAGCCGCTAGAATTTGTGGTTGATCGTGCCACTGCTAGTTGTATGGCTTGGCTATTGGTGTTGCTGAGCCGTGTCAGTTTCACTTGTAGGAGCTGGCTTTGTGCTTCGCTAGGAATTGGAAGTCATCGGGTACAGGGCCAAGAAACATTTCACTGAAACAAAAAGCAGATTACATCCTTACTGAACTAAATAATAATACAAATTATACATGAGAACATTTACAATTACCGGTAGGCTTTAAAAAGCCAAGATCAGTACTACTAATATATGTTTCAAGTTTCAAGTTTTTATTGTTCCACATTTTACAAAAAATATAGATGTACTTACAAAATAGAAATTATACAATACATGTAGTATAAATGAGCATGTCTCAATGATTCTCAATTCATACAATAGATAAAGTAGAATGTGAGGAACCTATCAAAAAGCAGTGCTGGTATATTATAGGTTCCTGGAAAAATAAGTGTTGTAGATGAAAACTAGATGGAATTTTGACTGCGCGCAGTCGAAAATGATGCCTCCGCCATAGAGCAATTTAAACAAGTTTGGAGTTTAAATCTCCACTGGTTCTTGAGATATCATGATAACAATCTCAATGTATGGAATTTCATAAGTTGACCTCTGTGACCCTTGACCTTTGACCTACGTGCTCCAAAATCTAATCAGATTGTCTTCCTATGGTGATACACACTATCATTAAGTTTGAAGTTTAAATCTCCAGTGGTTCTTGAGATATTATGATATGGTGATACATACTATCATTAAGTTTGAAGTGAAAATTCTCCAGTGCTTCTTGAGATATCGCGATAACGATCTCAATGTATGGAATTTCATAAGTTGACCTCTGTGACCCTTGACCTTTGACCTACGTGCTCCAAAATCTTATCAGATTGTCTTCCTATGGTGATACACACTATCATTAAGTTTGAAGTTTAAATCTCCAGTGGTTCTTGAGATATTATGATAACAATCTCAATGTATGGAATTTCATAAGTTGACCTCTGTGACCCTTGACCTTTGACCTACGTGCTCCAAAATCTAATCAGATCGTCTTCCTATGGTGATACATACTATCCTTAAGTTTGAAGTTTTTACATCTCCAGTGGTTCTTGAGATATCATGATAACAATCTCAATGTATGGAATTTCATAAGTTGACCTCTATGACCCTTGACCTTTGACCTACGTGCTCCAAAATGTACTCAGATTGTTTTCCTATAGTGATACACACTATTACTAAGTTTGAAGTTTAAATCTCCAGTGGTTCTTGAGATATCATGATAACAATCTCAATGTATGGAATTTCATAAGTTGACCTCTGTGACCCTTGACCTTTGACATACGTGCTCCAAAATCTAATCAGATCGTCTTCCTATGGTGATACATACTATCCTTAAGTTTGAAGTTTAAATCTCAAATGGTTCTTGAGATATCGCGCTAACAAACTCAACACAAGGAATTTCATAAGTTGACCTCTGTGACCTGTGACCTTTGACCTACATACTCCAAAATCTAATCAGATCGTCTTCCTATGGTGATAAATACTATTCCCGAGTCTTAAGTTTAAATCTTAAATGGTTCTTGAGATATTGTGATAACGGTCAAACGGGACGGACGTACGGACGTACGGACGTACAACCCGAAAACATGATGCCTCCGGCACCACCTTCGGTGGCGGAGGCATAAAAAACGTAGCAGTAGAGAAAGACGTTTGGCATGTAAAGCTCCTACAATCACTCTGTTGAAGTACTTTACAAGCACTCTGTTGAAGTATTTTACATTTCTTTTCTTCACAAACTGTTAACATTTCTCAAGTTATCATGAAAAATGTTTCTTGGACATACATCACATGTAACAAAGCATGTCACTTATATATTAGGGACTGGCATGACACAAATGTTTTTAATGATTAAGCTTTTCCTACAACATTTGCCTGCCAAGCTACATGTACATTGGATAGGCACATAACCCCGATAACCCTGAGTTACATGTCAGCTGATTTTAACCCAGTTGGTAATGGCTATCAGGATCTCCAGATTGTCCTGGGGGTGTTTCACAAAGATTCTAGGTCTAACTTAACTCTAAGTTGGACTTAAAGATTATGGAAAGCCGTTAGCATCTATGAAAATATTTTGTAAAAGTTTTATTTTAAAAGGCAAAAAATGTTTCAAATTATTCATATTATCAAGGAGATTTCATGTTCTTCATGTGGAATTTATAAAAAGTCTAAAATACTTGAATTTTCACTTTTGAATATATTTTATTTTGAGGCTACAAATGGCTCTCCATAATATTTAAGTCCAACTTAGAGTTTAGTTCGACTTGGGATCTTTGTGAAACACCCCCCTGACCTGTAAAGTATTGAGGAGGTCTTGCAAGGGAGTCCCAGTTGAGGAAAGAACCATTCTCGTGCAAACACCCTCAAGAGAATATCCCTTTATAGGACAATCATCATTCCTAGGAAATATCGTCTTACCGGAGTTTGACCCATTTTTCAGCACAGTTGGCACTGGCCATCAGGTTTTCCAGATTATCATGGCTCACAAAGAGCTGGGGTCTCTCAAGGAAATTTACCTTGTACTTGAGAAAAGACAACCATTAAAGGACAAACATCACCAGGTAACTTCCCACAGGACAACCCTTTCTTAGAAGAGGAAGCTTACTAACAGGGAGTGTCGTGTATGAGTGGTTTAAGGCGCTTGACTGGAGATGCGAGGGTCGAGGGTTCAAATCCCGACACAGCACTCATATCCTTTGGCAAGATATTAACCTACATGTACATTTGCTACTCTCCACCCAGGTGTTAAAATGGGTACCTGGTAGGATGTGACCGTCATTGTTGGTCAAACAGTTTTTGAGCGTCAAGTCAAGCCCCAGGGAGTGGAGATTGTGTGTGGGCAAGCACTGAATCCAATGACCGGGATAACAGTATATCTGTAAAGCGCTTAGAGACGTCTGAGATGTATCAAGCGCTATATAAAAGCTGAATATCATTATTATTGTTAACATGTAATTAGTGATCTTACCTGATTTTGACCCAGTCAGCACAATTGGCACTAGCCATCAGTGTCTCCAGATCGTCCCGACCCACATAGTACGGAGGCCTTTCGTTGATCTTCTGAGGCAGCGTCTCCAGGAGTCCAACCGGGATGTAACGATGGAGGAAAGACAGCCACTCAAGAAGGAATCTTCTCGTCTTCCGTACTCCCTGCATCAAGAAAACCATTACATATCATTAATCTACATTAGCCACTCCATTCCCCGGAGAGAAATGGGGACCTGGTAGGATGACGAAGGCCTAATGGTAGAACTAACTCCAAGAAACTGTGCACACTGTGTGCGTGAATGAATCCCATAACCGGGGGAATAATAATTTCTGTAAAGAGCTTAGAGGCAAAATTAAACTCTATGTAAATCTAGCAGATTATAATAGTAATAATAATAATAATAGTGGCTTCTTATATAGTGCACATGTCCGTCACGTTGTGACACTCCTGGCGCTGCCCCCGATTATTACCCTGGCTTTAGCAAGGCGGCCAATACAGTGCTCTAGCATTTCAAAGAATTAATTCCTGCCAGGTTCCCATTTACATCCATGGGTTGAGTGTGGCAAATGTAGATCAATGTCTTGCCAAAGGACGTTAGTGCCGTGGCGGGA
Source organism: Strongylocentrotus purpuratus (assembly GCF_000002235.5). NCBI lineage: Eukaryota > Metazoa > Echinodermata > Echinoidea > Camarodonta > Strongylocentrotidae > Strongylocentrotus > Strongylocentrotus purpuratus. Next base: position 7,421,774 of record NW_022145604.1, on the reverse strand, counting down.
CTCGAACCGCGGACCTTGTGATCAACAGTCCGTTGACGTATCCACTTGACCACGATCCACTTGACCACGACACCTCTATTTTTATTATGAAGAGTCATACCTCACTGTCTGAGCCCCAATGCAACAGTCCTAGGTTGATGTAATCCTGGAGAATATCAAAACGCTCACTAGAAGAGATGTCCCAATGTCTGTTATAGAGGCATACGGTAATGAGAGAGAGAAGGAAAAAAGTAGAAATAAATTAAGAGAATGTTAATGAGATATCATTAAAATCTATAAGCACACGTGAATGTGACTTATTTGCCAATTTCAAGCAAGATTGATTCTGTTATCCTTTTTATGAATCTAAAACCATATGACACCATATTTGTTCCTATGAACTACATTTCCGAACATTTCCAAGATCATCGGGACAGTTTCCGTTATTATGCAATAGGAAGATCAGTATTTGAACATTATCTTTTATGTTAACCAAGCGTTAGACGCCTATGTTATAACATGGGTTCCTACTTTTGTGCGTTGGTTGATGGTTTCTTTTTAACTGACTGCTAAGAAAGCATGTGATTACTTGTAAGTAAGCAACCAGGAGACTGACGGCTCCAAGTCCTCTCCCAAGGACTTGGTAATGAGGATTAATGCCTTACCAAAGGGCTCTAGCGCACTGATTAAATTTTGAACCTAGGACCTCCCCGTTACGAGACCACGAGACCACCGCTGAGCTATCACGCCTCATAGTCTTTGTTAAATTTCCTTTCAGCTAGACTGAGCTTATTTTTGTTGTTGCTTTAAAAGGGATTGGGTATCTTTGTCTCAGATTCTTAAAAGAAATCCTGGATTTAGCTCATGCTGTGATCATAATTATAAATCTTTAAGTCAGTCAGGAATCCCATGACTCTTACAAAGTGATCGCCTGTCTGATTATCAAGATATCTCTGATTGGAAATTACAATTTTTGTTTCCATAATGGTTTTTATAACACTACAGTCTACTGGGGAAAATGAGTATGGTACAACCGGTCACTCAGAGATTTTTACTTTTTTGATGCACTTCATGACCATTTTCAAGCGCAATTATTTGAGGTCTTTAATATTACACCATATCACAGACACTGATAACACGTAGGACCGTGCATCTCAGATTTAACATTGTTAAATGATGCCTTTAAGGTATAAAGACTTGATAGAACAGCAAAAATGTTCATTAGAAATGCTAGTATGGTACCTTTGTTCTTTGATTTCAGTGAAGATCCAAGGTTTGATGAGAGCGCCCCGGGCAATCATCTGACCGGTGGCTCCACTCTGCTCACGGAAGAAGTTTGAATCTTCATAGGAAAGAATGTCTCCATTTCCTATGTAGACAAAGATATATGACATCATTCAAAAATGTTTTTCATTATATACAACATAATTAATTATAAACCAGAGCTGCCAACCTTGTGCGACCAAAAAAAGGAATCATAAAGGCAAAAAAAAAAAGAAGGGATTTCAAGCAACAAAAAAAGGAATTCAATAAAGCGAAACTTACAACCACACGCGACACACTTCCAATGCAGAAATGTCCATTCCTCATGCTGTTTTTTCCATGTTAGGACCTAAAATTGATTTAGAAGTAGGTTTTTATCAAGTGCGTGCAAGCTTTAGGTTAAAGACAGGTTTTTGTGTATCTCTACATGGTTACAAACCTTACAACACAGTATTACTACATGTACATAACATTATAAGAACATCTCATTATGCAATTTTACTCTAGGTACTCTAATGGGGCATTTCAAGAAAGTTGCAAATCTCAAAAATCAAGCATAAGTCTTGTAATTAATTGCAAATTTGCAACTCCCCATTAGTAAGAGAGAGAGAGAGAGAGAGAAAGGGGGGGGGAAATAAAAGCTAGATCTTGTTAACTAAATTTAATTGTTAAAAACTTTAATCCTAACAAAATCCTAGGAAATTTAGGAGACTAGTGGGGCGTTGCAAGAAAATTGAGTTGCAATCGAATATCAGTTGCAAATTTTGCAAATTGCAATCAATCGCAACTTTCTTGCAACGCCCCATAAGACTGCACCATAGTTGACCTTTGACCTTGGGACTCACCAATGAATGGATGCGGATCAGCAGCCTGAACACAGTCTTTCAGATAATCCCAATCAGCTAGCTTGGAATACCGCTGCTCCCTGGTACGACCATGAACCTAGAAGGGGGAAGAAACATAAACAAATCTTAATTTTTCATGTCACGTGTATGTGTAGTCCCATTTACACATTTCTGTGTGTATTGCATGTAATTTCTCAGCAAGATCAAGTCAATTTCAATGATATTGATGAGTATAAAACATCATAGTGAAAACCATTAGTAATGAACTACATAATCGATTGTTCCAAAAAGCTCCTGGACAGCTTCTTTCAGAGTAATTACAGAGTAATTGCATGACCAGGACCCTGTTTCATGAAACTTGTTTGTTTGTTTGATGTTGCTCGTTGCTAGGTCGGACAAACCTTGAGCTTGCTCGACCTGGCAACGGCAGACTGTTGTATGCTAAATGGGCCTTGGCGGGGGAGACCCGGGGATCTGGCGCGGGCGGGTGGGTTCGCGCGTCTCTGGTCTCTCTGGGAGCAGACATGTGCAGAATTTGATGCACGTTGTTGATGGTCCATTATTTAATTTATACTGGGAATCTCGCTCAACAAGCCTAGCTTTTCTGAGATTCCCTTTTTTCCCCTCTCAGTTAAATCAAGCAATTTAAAATATGTTGTCTAATTCTCAAACATAAATGTACTTTGTAGACTTATTTGATTACGAACATACTTGTCAGTATTTCGTTACTTGTATAATTAATTTGTTCTATTATATATTGTATTACTGAATGGTTTATTAATTTGTGGATATTTGAGTGGAAAATAAATCAAATCAAATCAAATCAATAACAAATGTTAAATTTCCATGACAAATTTGATCTCAGCCAATCAAATGCCATGATTTCAGTATTTTATAACAGTTCTTGTTACTTGTTATTGATGACAAGTTTTAAGAAACAGGGCCCAGAACTCAACTATTTCTTGAAAGCACATTTAACAGTAGTAATATATTCCTGAGGAGTGTTTTACAAAGACTAAAATTGACTTTAAGTTGGACTTAAATATGGCAGACCATTCATGCAACTGTTTTCTCTCATCATTATGATCTTTAGATACAAATTTTTCCTTCAATAATGAACTATCAAAAAGAGTTAATTTGGTAGATTTGTGGCCATGATTAATACGTCCCTTGGGAGACCAATGCCAGTAAATGGTGAGAGAAAACAGTGGCATGAACGGCGGCCCATTGTTAAGTCCAACTTAAAGTCAATTTTAATCTTTGTGAAACATTCCTCAGCTACAGTAATACAAAGTGCGATATTTACCGTGACAACAGATGCTCCCCAGTCGTAGATACGACGGACAATCTTATGTGCGACGGGATTGTCGTTATGGACACCGGTTCTCATCTTCACTGTCAGCGGAATATCAAGAACCTGAATGGAAAACAAATCAACAAAAATTCCTCATCAATGTAACCCCTTCTCTCCTGCTCAAATTATGAATGTTCTACATTTTGGTTAAAAAAATAACTGTTTTGTTTTACAGAAGAATCAGGGACATAAAAGTATGAAGGTTGGGAGCATTGGCATACTGTTGAAAACTCTTGACTCTCAAATGGGAAATACATAGTTTGATCTATGCTCCGTGCTTACATCCTTGGACAAAGTCTTTTACCACAATCATATTATCATATTATTATATTATCCCCAATGATGGGGGTAATATAATAATTGAAGGGCCTGCAGGGAGAGCAGTATGATTTATCAACCAACTTCTACAAAGATTTAAGACCCCAAATTCAACTGTTGAAAGCTCATTTAGGATGACTGTTTGCAATCCTCATGATAAAGAAGGGGTTTAAAAGGCCTATCCCTACACAAGGTATTAAAAAACTTAAAATTAATCAACACCTCCAAATTTAATTGAGATATTGTGCAAAAAATGTCTGTATCTGATAAACATACAGCAGTGAATATGCACTTGGGGCATTGTTGCTTGCAGCTATGTTTTTCATACAAAAAAAATGCCAATAATTAATCTTTATGATAAAAAATGCATCTTGCTGTTAACATACACAAATTGTCATAGCATATGAGAGCAATATGTACAATCTAACAGTATGGCAAATGATGCATCTGAGAAACTAATATTCCCATCTGCATGTTAGATGTATGCGATACAAAAATGGGTGTGCATGTAAATGACTTACCGAGCTCATTCCTCTCACAATCTCCTGAAACTTTCCCATTCTATTCATCAAACCAGATCCAGCTCCCTGTAATAGTCAAAACAAGTTATGAACTACATGAAATTCATTACGTATCAAATTAAGGAAAAAAATCCTGTAAACTGTAAGATATTTTACATTTAACATATTTTAACATTTATGTCAATAATCAAACAATCATTAAGCTTTTGAATAGTTTTTGTGTTTGTGTCTGTAATTATCCCTGTTAGGAGTTTTGTGTTCATCACAGTGCAGAAGAGTATAATTATATACTACTGTAGCTGCGCTATACAAATTGATCTTACTATAATTATTATTTATGAAAGTGCGATAAAACAAATACTGTCATTAGCAACGGATCAGGGCCCGTATTCAATAAACTTCTTAAGCTTGAAATCTAAGTACTTTTTCTTAAATTTTGGCTAAGAAAAAATCTTAGCCAAAAATCGTATTCTATAACAGCAATGGGGACTTAAGAAATTTGCCTTAAGATTAAGAAGGATTCTTAGATTTTATCTAAGAAAAAGGACTTAAGTAGCATGTCGTATTCTAATACAATCGAGATATCTAAGATAAGTAAGAAATCTACCCTATATTTAAGAATACTACGAGGATGCTTAAATGGGGCTTTGGCACCGGCAGCTCAGTGATGCTGCAAGCAACCGCTTCGGGTTTCGATCAAATGGAATAAAAACAATGCATGCAGCGCGCGCAGCGCGAGCGCAGGTTATCAGTTGACCTATATAACAACGTAAGCTTCGCGTAATATACAGCGTCGACGGCGCAGCGCGCAGGAGCGCCATAGGCTCTTTGTACTGTACTAGTAGTATGTTTGTTTGTACACAACTAAACGAGTAGTAGCATAAAGTATGCATAACACTAAATCATGACATGGCTGTCGTATATAAAGAAACCGTCTCTTACTTTATTAGTCTTTGGCGCTAAAGTATGGAAACAGGGAATAATGTGCAATCGGCATAATATTAGGTGAGACAAAATTTGTTATAGTATGAGTCTGATAAAGGTTACATTTAGCCATTTGATTAATTTTAGGCCATCATAACAGTAGACGATGTAAAACAATGAAAGGGTAGCTCCAAATCCAATGCTAGCTAGCGCTGGTCGGCCGGCTAGCGACGGCGCTCCCTTCATACTCACAGACCTGCGGCTGCGACATAATAAGTAAGCCCGGTTGGGCTCCTCGGAGTTGTTTGACAGAAAAGTATAAAAAGCCTACAGTGGATGTAATTAGATCTAGCCTCAGGTGGTCTTGACTAGACTGTTTTAGTGTCAGTTGGTCAATCCCGAAATAATTATGTGAGCATCGTTCCTCCTTTACGCTCTCCCATACATGTTAGTGTATAATTTTCGTGCGGTGCGATTTTTATTTTAACACGCAAATTACATAGGCAAATCGAGTTGCAATTAATTTGCTCGAGTCGACCACATCAACTTTCCCACATGACGTCATCGGGTCTTATCTTTCGTCTTGGCTAAGACAAACTGCTTTACGTGTTTAGAATACGGCTAAGGCAACTTTCTTAACCTAGACAAATTCTTAGACATTTTCTTAGACTTAAGAAAAATGTCTTAGAAGTTTATTGAATACGGGCCCAGATTTCTGGGATTCCATTGCTTTTACAGCACACTGTAATGTCCTCATTCGTTCTACATAGTCATCAAGACTTAAATATAGCAGGTTTCCCCCATGATATACATGTATATATTTTCTGAAGGAGGAAAATAGATAAAAAGGAAATATAATAAAATAATCTGGAAATATAATAAAAGGCAGCAAAGTTCTTCCACACACCAAACAACCATAACAATCAATGAACTATAAAGAGGTTTAGTACGCACCTTGTGATAAACCAGGTCAATTGGGCAGCCGACATTGATATCAATAAAATCAATATCTAATCTATCATTGAGCAGCTCTGCACACCTAGTCATCGTGTCTGGAAAACCACCACATAGCTAGAGGAAAGAATTCATAAAAAGGGAAAAGAGCTTTAAAATCCTTAAATTGGCAAAGCATTGAGGTGTTTAAAATCATTGTTGGTGGATCAAAATTTTCCTTTTTTCCCCCAAACTTTTAGACAAAGCTTTTACTCACATGTACAGCATTTTCAAAGAAGTAAAATTTTATTAGAACAATGTACATGTAGAACAGAACAAATATAAAGGTTGCCAATTTGAAGAACATTTGATGACTCCACCCTTAAAAAAAAAATCTTGTCCTGAAGGGAAGTGAGAAGATAATTTACCTGGACACCAAAGATGTCTTCCGAAGGATGTCTCCTCAGCAGCGCCCATTCAGACGACTGTCCCTGGAGTAAGTTAGTGCACATGGCCATCTCGCCGCATGTGATGTCCGCACCTAGCTTCTTACACACGGCACGGAACGGAAGATTACCAACCTGTAACAACAAGCACAGACGTACAACAGATTAAAAATCATCTTTGTGTTCAGGCATGCACCTTTCAGAATTAAAAAAAACATTCTGATATGTAACTCTGGGATCCACCCCTCCCTGTCAGAGAGACGACCACAATAACACAGCCTTTAAAGGATATAAGATATAATTAATGCAAACATATAACATTTAAGTTTAGTCTCCAAAGTACATATTAAAAAGTTATCCAAGACTTCAATGTTACCAAGTTTTTCTAGATTTCCACTGCCATAGGTTGTTCAAGTCACATAAAGGTATTACAAAGTTTTGGTATGGGGTCATGAATTTGGTTCAAATTAACATATTGGAAGCGTATGCGTCCCTACAATATTCATTGATCGTTGTCGCGTTGAAATCGAGTCTAAAGTTATGAAATTGTAAATAATAAACTTCTTATGTTGTATAGCTCCCTCTCAAGGTCAAGATATTAATTTAGCTATGAAAGAATATTTCTTGACTAAAATCAACCGATTAGCTATTCCCATTTGGAAATTATATATCACAACTACGTATTCTGAGATTTTCATGGTCGCAGCTACCATTGTACGGCCATAGGCGCTATTTGAAATTTATCAAAATTTACCGGGAGCACCGGTAAATTTTTATATTCAATTTTTCTCGAAAACAGAAGTGTTTTAGGGGCTATTTTTTTTAGTGCTTATAATACATCCACAGGGGCATCCAGATATATCAAAATTATAAAGATTCACTATCCACTCAATTTTCAAAAATTCCCAAAACTTTGTATTACCTTTAAAGTTTGATAAAGTATTTACTGCTTCGGACAAATAAATGCTTACTGTTCTATTTGTAATTCACAATGAGTTGATGAATTGTAATGTTAGACATGAAGGACCTGTAACTCACTAACAGTAGCACTGCCAAACTGACTCCAAAAGGCCTTGTTTTGGGCCATTAGGGGTACATTTATGTTGTTAGGTCTGCTGGAGGTCTGGTGTCAGTCTCATTCGTGTGCCTGAGGAATTAGTTACAATCACCGTATCAAGATGAGAACAGTACTATAAAAGTACTGTCTCACAAGAACTAAATTTATGAGAACTACTTGTAAATTCGTAAGCGCTAATGATTCAGCAGCACTTACGGTTGTCAGTGGTGCAAGCAGGAGTTTGTCCTTCACATCAAGCTTCTTCTTCTCCTCTGGCCGTAGCTTGATAACATCAGCATCCGTCACAGTCCCTGCATGGTTGTGAGCATCACCACTAGTCGGCATGACAACAGTAGGACTTTCATTATGGTCTTTGCAACCTGGTCCTTCGGGTCTCTTAGAGTTAGACTCCTTTTTCCTAGTATCCAAAGTCCTCATGTACTGATCGGACTTCTTAAAATGGACGTTCCGCTTCCTCAACTGTATCTGCAAGTCTTTGCTCAGGAGATTCCTGACGACGCATTTGCCTCCCGTTTCCTTGACCTTCTCCTCATCGACGATGTTCTTCAGGTTATCGTCTATGTGGGCACCTCCAAAGCGGCAGAGCATGCCATAAGGACAGCTGCCAAATTTGTCAAAATTGATACATCGCGGATTGATATCTGGGGCTTTACCCGCCATCAGCTTTTGGATATCGTGGCTGAACTTGCACTTGTCACCGAATCTGCAACCGGCGCCCCTCAAGAAGTCCAAACAAGGACGCTCTTCAGACGGAACTGTTTTTTCCCTGTAACGTTTCTTATTCTGGCCTTTCCCTTTCTGCTTCTTGGTTTCATGCTGCTGGCCCTCGGGTTCGTTGCGCTGCTCCTGGCTCGCTTTGGTGGTGCTATCCTGGTAATTTCTTTTGCTGTGTCGTGTGAGGTCAATGTACCTACAGTAGGTACAAAATAACAGCAATACCAAAAAGAAGTGAGTTGTGTTAAGGCTTGTTGGAGCAAAGAGCAAAACAAGTAAATGTACATCAAAGTCAGGGCCTAGTAATCTAATATATTTTTTGTCTACCGGCATATTTGTGTGTTGAAAATCAACACGGGTTGAATGGTCACATTGGGGAAATGAATGAGCCTTGCCAAGTTATTTAGAATGAATTGTGATTTGACAAAATGCAGGGTACTTCACTTATCTACCAATACACGCTTGCATTACTGACAAAAACCCCGTGGCTCATTTTCATTTACGGGAGCTCTCTAATGGGTTCAGCAAGCAAATTGTCCTCAGCTGCTCCCATCCCTTAACAGAAATGGGGGGTGTTTCACAAAGATTCTAAGATGAACTTAACTCAAGTTGGACTTATAAATTATGGAGAGCCATTTGTAGCATTAAAATAAAATATATTTGAAAGCAAAAATTCCCCAAGTATTTTAGACTTTTCATAAATTCCACATCAAGAATATGAAATCTCCAATGATAATAGAAAATATGAATGATTTGATTCAACATTTTATGCCTTTTAAAATAAATTTTACAAAATATTTTCAAAGATGCCAACGGCTTTCCATAATTGTTAAGTCAAACTAATAGAGATAAGTTCAACTTAGAATCTTTGTGAAACACCCCCCAGTTGTGTTTCTTACCTTGCTTTCACCAGTGCTGTTCCAGGTTGAGCTCTGACATGGGCTAGTAACTCCTCTTGAGAAGGCACCTGGACCTGATCTTGGATCTGGTTTGAGTTTTCAGTCTCCACAGTTGGCTCCACAGCTGGAACTCCACCTTCTGCTTGAGCATCAGCCATGCTAGTTCTATGAATAACAATGGTTAAACAATAATTTTCAAAATCTTTGCAAGGAATATTTTGAAATATCTAGATATTAAAAAAATTTAATAGGTAGCGAGTTGGCTCAGTCGATAAAGTGTCTGCCTGTCGAACCGAAAGTCTCAGGTTTGAATCCCACACAGGCGGATGACCCAAGCCTGCGTTGTGACTTGTGTGTTAACGTGCCCCTCTCTTTATTCCATAGAAGTAGGATATGTTAAGTGGAAAACACTACGTCCCTCGGGAAGGGTGTTAAATGGAGGCCCCGTTTAGAGGAGAATCACCACCTTTGCACGATAAAAACCCACTGCACTGTTCATATAAGAGTAGGGGGGAAGCCCCAGGGTAGTGGTCCACCTGCACAGTATTCAGTCACTTAGGGGAAATTGCTAATATTTTGAATTCTTACCTCTTTTATTTGGCAATCTACCCATCAAAAGAAAAGAAAGTTATTCCTCTAACAGGATTTTATAGTCACTTAAAATATAGAATGATGATAAGCAAAATACTTCCGAAAGAAGACGGAGCATTTTTCTGCCCAGAATTTGGTCGTGCCGAATAGAATTCGGTCACGCGATTTGTGGGTGGTATCTCCGTTGCCAAGGAGCGAAGCGTATTTGGGCACTATTTCACACAATTGCGCGATAAAGCACTGAATGTCAATGCGTTGACTGAATACTGGACGAGCGATACCGCATGGCAAGGGTATCGTATAAATACCTCTTGCACATCGGTAAGTGCGTCATTTGCAAATTCGCTGCCATGGAGCGAACACGGAAGACCTCCTCTTCACACACATACTAAATTCATTGCGACAGCACATGTAGTTGTTTCGCAATAGGCTTCTACATAATATGGCTATGCATGTGAGCGCATGTGCTAACTGCTAACAGAACGCGAAAGGGCAGAAAGTTGTGCGACACTGACCAATTTCGAGCTAAGTTGGAGATCTTTCCAATCTTTCTAAATCTGATTTAATTTTGAGAGTTAAGAAAAGTTGTTCAGCTGCCTGATTTTTGCAAGTTTTGTGGCTCATAAATAACTTTTTAAATTGTTACAGCCATTGAAATGGATGTCTGACCAAATACTGGGCGCGCTACCGTCCATGGTGTCAAATTTGCAGATCAGCCACTTCGGTTCTATTGTGTGCAGTCTATGCAATAGTGTGTGGTGTGTGTATTTGTGTATTAATTACACCTGCCTCTCAGCAAGTATGCAGTGCTAGAGGTCAATACGCATTAGCATTGACTCTATGGCTTTGCTTTAGCGAGGCCAAGGCTCTATTCTTCTCAAATTCAAAACTAGTAGTTTCATCATTTTTCACTGCAAAAAACTCACAGGAATTCTTCAAAATCGGAAGTTTAAATGACACCTAGTCTAGACTAGATATATAAGTACAACACAATCTGAGTCTACAGTACACTCACTGATGTTGGAAAAATACTTGGAAATCAAAAACATCTACCATCATTCATCTCGACGTAATTTATACACGCGGTGTATATCGGCCGCGGCCACTCAATTTTCAACGCGTGGGACTACAATAACGACTTGGCTTTACAATTTTCCCAATCTAGACCTACCTGTGTTTTTTCATAATTGTAGGAAATTATCGAGGGTATTAAACAGTGCATTTGAAACATGATTAAAACCTTATTGTTTTTTAAAATGAAATAGAGATGAATCTGCTGCAGTGGACTAAACAGTTAAACGAATAACACTCACGTGTAGTGGGAGCTGCTCAAACAGATTTATGTAATATTTATGATGCACTCGAGTCTTGATCCAAGACTAACTTTAGAGCAACAAATCACTTCTCATTGCAAGGTCAACGCACTTTCAACATTACAATATTCAATTGTTGCGTCACAATTGATGCTTTATTAATGCGCGCTTGCATCCATGCGACAATACTGTTTGATTGTTTACAATATTGCACTCAGCTTAATAACACGAATAAAGTATGATGTATTGATGATGCCCCTTGAAAATCTGCACAGAATAAGAACTTGAAAATTAAATATTTTATGGGAGATGGAACTTCTTTCAACAGCTCCTCTCAAATAATCACAACTATATAATCAGCCTAAATGTAAAGTAACCAGAACTGAGGTGAGTTTATTTTTTGTTTATTTAAAAAATCTTTTCTTGTTGTTCTTCATTTTGATTTAATGGCGATTGGGATCGCATCCCTTGTATCCATAGAGTTGCAAGTCATATTATATATTATTTGCATGACATGATGGTTGTATAGATCAGAAATCACAATGCTATTTCTCAATACTATATCTCAAACCCAGATTGTGGGACACACTTCCTCAACATATTCGTAACGATGTACTATTGACTCAAATTGGCACTTGGTGCTCCCACTTGAAGGTGTTGAACTCTGGCTTGTAAATCTGTATATATGATTCCGTATTTATTCATGTTGTATTATACATTATATTTCTTAATAATATTAATAATGATTGTAACTATTATGTTATAATCGTAGCAATAATAATGATTGCAATAACAATAATATAAATGATGTTGATAATAATGACGAATATGCTTATACATATTTGTAACAGTGTGATCTTTTAATGCTGTTTATGCTTTCTTATTGCTAGTTGTTTAATTGCTGCTGTTTATAGTCATTTATAGAATATAAATAATTCTTCAATTATATAAATAAGACTTCACATAATAACCACCTGAGATGTATACCGTATAATTTTTGTTCCATTTCTCATTATATAATATGAAACAATAATGATATGTACTTGAAATAATACACAGTCCATTTTAACCATTCCAAACCATTCCAAAATTGTATTACTGAATTTTAATATTTTCATAAACATGATATAGGGCTTACCTTCATCTGTACATATTATGATCGTGCAATAGCTTCGAGACTGGTTGTTGTTGAAATTGTATTCTCAATGAAAATTAATTTTTTGTTGATGTTTTAATATAAATATTGATGTCAATGATATAAATTATAATAATCATAATAATAATGATAGTAACGGTAGTAGTAATAATGTTAATAACGATAATGATAATGATATTATATATTTTTTTTTTACAACGTGATGATGGTGTTAATGATTAACAGTAACAATATGTTACTATACCTGTCATGAATTCACAATTTTAAAAAAAATTGTCATGCAATTTTTTTTTTTTTTTTTTTTTTTTTTTTTTTTTTTCTCCTTCTTTTCTTTTTTTCTTTTTCTTTTTCCTTCGTTTTTCTCCCTTTTTCTTTTTCCTCCATTTTTCTTCTAATCTATCTTTTCTTTTTAAAGCTTTATTTTAACCAATATCAGGTGCATCTAGTCGGGTGTGGGGAGGAAGGTCTGCGGATCACAGTTATTTGGTTAACTTTTTCCATACCCGGGCAGCTCGACCGGATGCACCTGCTATTGCAATATTTATATATGCTTTCTATTGATTTTTTAATCTCAATTCATGTTTGTTATATTGTTGTATTATGTGACTTGATTTGCCAAATAAAATAATTAAAAAAAAAAAAAAAACATCATGAACAAAGTTTGTATTATTATATTCACCTGAGAAAAAAAAGCTATATGTAGGGGCGAACCCGTATTTCAATAGGTGTTTGTTCTTCTTTTTCTCGAGAACTCTTGAAATACATGTAAACAAAGTTAAGACAAATTAAAACATAGATACATGTATAGACATAATATAAGCCGTAGATTATATATCATATTCGTACCAAAAAAAAGTTGAGTCATGATGAGAAGGAAAACAAATCAAACTCTTATAAAAAGACAACATGACACTTCAAAAAACGCGTTTAAAACCCTCAAATAAAAGATCGAAATCTTTTTTTTATCTTGACAATGCATCAGAGCTAATCCACTGTTCACGGGGAGACCAGAAATATATTGAACACCTGAAACAATGGACCAATCACATACAAGCAACAACGTCACATGTTCTGTGGCCGAAGCACCGCGAGATGCGAGAAACGACGGACTGCTTGGTGACAGTAGCGAACTTTCAGCCAATCAGAGCGCGGCTGACGAGTCGTACTTGTTGAGCGGAGGAGGAAAAAACCGCAGCACGTTCGATCGTGCCGAGATCGAGGATACTAAGCAGCATGGCGTGTGGTGTCGGCTGAAGGCGTTCTCCCTAACGAGATCCGCTGGCCGAGAGCGAGGGGTAGAGTTAGAGGATCAGGTAGTTCATTTGTATTTTCACTATACGGAGTGCAAATAAAATGAAGGAATGAGAATAAGGAACAAACATAACACAAACAGTTTTGTTAAAAATAAAAACTACAACTTTTGATTTGTTACTAAGAAATAAGTCTAATTCAGATGTGCTTTGGGTGAAGTCTGCAAGCACAGACCCTAATTTGACACTTTATCAAACAAATAATTGTGTCTCGAGAGAAGCCTAGCCCAGCTACCTACTGGTTGTGTCCTGTGTCAGGAGCAGCTATAGTACATGGCCTATGATAGTCTTGTAGTGCAGACTCTCTTTTACGACTGACCAGGGTTTGTACTTGCAGACTACTTTGGGTAGGTGATTTCGGGGTGGGGGGGGGGGGGGGGGGTCATTTCAAACATAATTGTTCAGTAATTTCAGGGGCACCAATTATAAGTAAAACTAAAAAATGAAAAACATTATTACTGACACTGAATAGTTAAGGCCAACGGAAAAATTATAATTATTTTCAACCTTAATTGACTAATTTAAGTATGTTCATTTTCTTTAGGATGAAAAGGAAGGTACAGGAGTAATCGTGAGACCAGACAGGTGAGTACGGCAAGCTTAATACTCAAAAGTAGGGCAGTTACAAAATAATTGTTATTGTAGCTAGATGCAAGTCAGTAGCTTCACGGTGACCAACAAAAACAATCATTCATCCAAAAGAAGCAAAGACTCACTTACTCATTCATACAAACAAACACACAAGTTATCCTCTAGATAATTTAACTGTTTCGTAGGATCTAGAGGACGGGGATGGGGTGCGACATTCTCACAACTTTCTATCGAATAATTTAGGCATATTTCTGTAACTCTTGTCGACAAAACACAAATTATTTTGCGGGCGTGTTTAACAATGTTCGGTAATTCTACAGTACAACTGGTTTAGCGCACTCCTGTTGTATACCTGGCATATCTGAAAATAGTTATTGTTCATTTTTTTCTCAGGAGCACATTTCAGATCATGAAAGCTGAGCGGGAGTTTAGGAGAAAGATCAGACATTTAGAGCTTCAAATCGACCGTCTGAACACGATCGACGAGCAACTGCTGGCAGATGCCATAATACAAGAGACATATATTAAGGAACTGCAGAGGAAACTACGTAAGTGTGCTTCTCATTAGATGCTGTACAAGTTCTGGCGTAGGTTTAATATCCCTTGCATTTTATATCGGCGAGTTTGGGCAAAGGGGACCTCCAGTTATTTAAAAGTGGAGGAGATAGCGGTTGGTCGTATACCTTTCCGCCTCTCGATGCCCCGCCCTTTTTTCTCTCTTTCTCTCTCTCTCTCTCTCTTTCCATGCTCTGTCTCCTCATTTTCTTCTTTTGGGGATCCATTCAGTCAGGGGAGTGGAGGGGGTGTTTTAATTTCAAATAGGGCAACACAATTCATCGATTTTATTTTAAATATATTTAAAAACAATATTTATTGATATTGCCCATAATTCACATAAAGTCACAGAGGACGATGCTCAATTGGAATTAATGGAATATCAAATATTCAGATTGCAGTCAAGCCAGAATAAGGATTATACATAAACAACAAAGGGCCTATTTTTATAAAAATCATTTGACAGATGTATGTTTTTCCTCATTGACAATAAGAAAAAAACACGAATATTGTCCTTATTGCAATGTATTCGTAGGCATGGCGGAGAGACGACTGGTTTCAAACCAGCGCCAGACGACCAAGCTAAATGGAATCTTGGAATTAGCGAAACTTCAGGGAAACGCCCAACAACAAGTACTTGATGTGAAACAGCATGACGTCATTAAAATGGCCGTAAAACAAGCGGAGCTCTATGACCAGATTCGAAAGTTGAAACTGACGATTGAAACCTTAAGAAACAAGGTGAGATTATGAATTGAAACTATTTATAGGTAAATATCATCATAATATGCCAGAACAAGAAATATACATTTTTCAAGATTGAAGAAAACGTTCGAGATCTGTAACGATTAAAGCGTCTCCCTTAAAAATTGTATAAGTTGCGCCCTTTTCTTTTTAGATTACTAGTATCCATCTGCTGACAATATGTGTTATGTAGGCTACGATCAAACTTAATGCTGAAATTAAAGAGATTTTATGATTAAAAAGTTAAATGCGACACCAATTCCTCTTGTCAGGAGACATTTTTAGATGATTATCCGTATGTGCCGTCAAAGAAAGAAAATCATCATCGTAATGTTTCGAAGGCTTATTTTATACTCAAGTGAGCATGCTTGCTCAGTTCATAATATTGAAATGTATAAACCGTAACAAATTACATGAATTTCTATAATATAATCCAGCTTGAAGATTGTGAAGCCGAGAGAAGTAGAAGCGAATACCAGCCCCAGGACAAAGGGGCGGAACATCCTTCAAATATGCCTTTGCCGATCACTGTAACTCTATCAATGAATCGAATGCAGGCCGCAGTCGACGCCCGCCGGTTGGTGGGAAGACGCGAGCATAACAGCGTGGGGATGCCGGTAATTAAGTTGTAACCATGTTGTACCCGTGTCGTAAATGAAATATACTTGGCATACTCAAATGAGTACCTAGAATGCCTCTTTAGCTGGGAAATAATTAGGAATACACAAAATGTGTCTGATCTTATTAATTTATGCAACCATCATGAGCATGTGGACGGGAATTTCAGGACGAAATGGAATAAGGCAGTTGTAGTAGTAACTTCTCTTTGGCCGGCTCTAGCCAAGATCAAAGACTATAGAGTTGTTTAAGCATATCACGTAAATGGAATTATGTAGCATTTTGTAAATTATAAAGAATTATGAATACTTGTTAGTGACATTGCTAGAGAACGTCTCAGAAAGCCCAAATCAGAATCTTGTTAGGAAATTCATATTATTCCTTGGATTATTTGTTTTGCGGAATCTTTTTCTGACGGCAAATCTACCGACAAACACATCCAAAAGACATCTAACAGAACTTTGAAACAAACTTTGCCTTTATTCTCACTCCAGGAGGAGGTATTGGATCATCCGGGTTCTAACGTCAGGGGTTCAACGGAGGAGACACGGCAAAGCCCGCAAATGACTTACAAGTTGCTCCTTGCCAAGCGAACTATCGCCCAAGCCAACCGCCGCGTCAAACGCCAAGGAACGGTTATTGCTGCTTTACGAGCGAACGTCAAAAACAAGGATAAAAGGTGAAACTACATTAACTGTGGGATAGATTGGCTTCAGGCATGTGACGTAATATGTTAGATTCATGTTGGGGAGGTCTTGCCCCTTGTCCACGAGGCGTTTTTACCTGATCTAATGAAATCCGAATATGCAATTGGCTAATGACCCACTAAACGGAAGCAATGTTTGCTTTGTTTATTTTGCATTCACTCCCACACGGTGCGTCAAAGACCTCTCCAGTCACTGGAGCAGACCTACCTTAGAAAAAATAACGCCTCGTGTGCTATAGACATAGACGAATGAAATACACAAACAAAGGTCGGGAAGTAGAGAGAAATACAACAGACCAGGCAAAACAGATGCGACAAACGTTTTGCTAAACGGCCGGGATGTTCATGGACAGATTTTACTTAAACCTATCTATACGTCAGGGTCATGCATTATCTTGTATTCATTACAAAGGGATAACTTGAATAATGTTACCTTCTTAAATTAATTGCAGAATTCATGAGATCATCCACGAAAGAGACCGCACCCATCAAGCCCTGGAACGTGTGAGACAGCTGGCTAAGGTCAAGATTGAGGTCATTTACAAGAACCTTCTGTCTCTGCCGAACGATCTAGAGCTGGCCACTTCACCTTTAAATGTCAGAGAGACGATAAGGATGTACCTGCAGGAAGTGGATAGTTCGGCGTCGGTGGAGGAAGTTGAGAGGATTGTCTCGAGGTTGAAGGAATTTGGGAGGTTTCTGGGCAGCGACGAATCGTTCGAAGAATTCATGAAGGTAAGTTGACGGTTGTGATGAGTGGTAATAGTGCATTTCAAATTATGTTAGTAGGAACGTATTGGTCTATTAATCAGAATCACAAGAAGAAATATGTGACTATGTTTGGTAAGTCTTTGTGGTAGTTGCATACACTTATATACAATGCTAATAACGAATCTATTTCATCATGTTCGTCGTGTTCAAGCGCTGAGAGGAACCTGGCAGAGGCCAATGATGTGAATCTTATTATTATTCCTAGATATTGGGAACCAGTAATGTGATCACTATAAATAAAGATGCCTTAGTCAAAGGTTCTCTTTGGGTTATCTTTTACCATCATTTACCACCTGGTATCTCGTGTTTTTTGTCATTATAATTTCTTTTAGAACCGAAAAACACAACATTCTGATTCTCTAACACCTACCCTCGAGGCGGCAAAGTATACTACACAAAATCAAGTGCCACATCTTAACAACGTCCCGCGTCGTCGAGTTCTGAGGCGACAGAAGGTGAGCAAAGCTTTTCTGGAGACAAGACCACGTTCTGCGAGAAGGATGTCCAGTAGAACGGATCTCGGAAGGAAGGACTGTAGGAACCTGGGGAGGGGTGGGAAGCACTGCAGATCTTGCTGCTATGATGCAAAGATGCAGAAGCTGACCTCTTTGCAAGCAGAGCATCGTGTCGAGAAGAAGATAGCCTTAGTTTCGGCAGAGAATGATGGGTCGAAATCAACTCAAGAATCGGAGACCAACCAAGTTAACGAGACAGAGATGATTGATGGTGCCTGTCAAGTCCTACCGGATGACATTGATTCTAAAGCCGAAGTAGGTGGCATCGTCGGACCTGGTGTGAGGCAGCATCCGGAGCTTTCAGGGAGCCAACAGAATTTCCAAGGTGAACTTCTCAAAGAAATATCTCCAGCAGAAGCGAACATCCGACCTAGACAGAGTGAACCACTAGTTCAAGACAGTGCTTCTACATTGACTGCCAAAGGTGTCAACGTGACCCAAGTTCTGTGCCCCGAAGAGAATCTTGAGAAGCAAAAAGACCTTATCAAAACGGTATCCAATCTACTGGTAGACAAATGGTGCTTGGAAGGTCAAGTGAAGGTGAGAATGAACTCGTAAAGAGTTCTGGAGATGTATGGCATTGCCCTTTGCTATTCCAGTCGTTGTTTAAGATCACACTATTCTGCGTGAAAGATGAAACCAAAATCACAAACATTCAGCTTTCAATCACAAAAAAAAATGATTTACGATTTACGTTCTTAGTTGTACATACCAAATGGAACATGACTTAAAGTAGAGCTGTTTATGTGTGTCTAGTAGATAAGTCCCCGGACTGTAAACCACAAGGCATGGGGTTCGAAACGCTGTCACAACATTTACGTCGTAGTGTTATGATATCCGAACCTTTGGAAGTGCACAGGACGTTGCATTCATATAACTTGATTCGCGCTTTAAGGAAACGAATTGTCATTGTCATTGCATTTTTTTCTTCAATCAAATAACAACAATATTATTTGACCACGCCCATACTGACAGGCCCTTGAGGATAACGAGCGGGAGTTGACTGAAGCCAAGAGCGAGATCTCGTTACAGCTGGACGCTGCCCATCGCCAGCTTTCGGGATCGTGCAGTGATACAGGACGCCCTCATCATAACGTATTGGCTCTCGATGACCAGTTTGGCTCGCTACAGAGGCAGCTGAAGGAGATGGAAGACAGGAGAGACGATGACGAGGCAGTGAAGTCTCAATTAAAGGTTCGGCAATCATTCTGCCTCTTGTGTATTGATATAATACGACGGCCAATTGTTCTGCATTTGTGAAGGGGATGGGGGTAAATTTACCCTCTTTGCGAGTCTTTTTGTTGTAATGAAAAAAACAAATTAATAACGCTACTCAGAAGAAATGGTCAGGTCATCATCATCTGATCATCTTCCGGTACAAAACATTTAATTTATTTACAAATACACTATGCAGAAGTAACAAGTTATTGTTGCATTGCTTAGTGACATACTGTAGTTTAGGGTTTATTAGTTTCTTTTGTCTTTTTTGATGTTCTAGAAAGAAATTCCATTCAGAAGGTAGATGATGAGTTGCAGGAATATTTTTTGAAAAAAAATGTTTAAATGCACTTCAGTCGAAGATAAAAGTAGTATTACTAAGTTCAACAATCTGACAATGTACAATTAATCCGTCCGATCCGAGGCATTATTGTATGAATAACAGACTTTGGAGTCTCACAGTTACTATAAAATCATCATCTGATCAATAAATCAATCCTATGTTTCTCTACTAGTCTGAGCTCGATAACTGGAAGAAGAAGGTGGTTGACCTTGAGGCAGTGAAGAAGAGGTTGGAAGGTGAGGTGGAAGGATGGATGGAGACTGTGATGGAGGTGAGGCGGGGACGGATTACTCTTCTCAACCACATGGATAACATCACACACAAGGTATATACTTCATATTACATTGATTATTTGTCATCTTTATTCTCATTTTATGTTATCAACTGGTCAGCTTAGGAGTAGACTAAAACTTCAAGATACGTAAGGACTACAATGAATGCAATATGTTACATAAGACATTATTATCATTAAGATTATGCCATCATTGTTATAATTTTTTATCATTTAGATTATGTCATAATCATTATCAATTATTATTATTATTATTATCATCATTTTTGTGCTGTTATCACTATTTTATTTATTATTATTATTATTATTATTATTATTATTATTATTATTATTATTATTATTATTATTATTATTATTATTATTATTATTAGTTATATACTGCGCTTTTCCCAGAGCGGCCCAAAGCGCTTATCGTTGTTATCATTATCATTATCATTATCATTATCATTATCATTGTCACTATCATTATCATTATCGTTATCATTATCATTATCATTATCATTGTCATTATCATTATCATTATCATTATCATTGTCACTATCATTATCATTGTCATTATCATTATCATTATCATTATCATTATCATTGTCACTATCATTATTATTATCGTTATCATTATCATTATCATTATTGTTGTTGTTAATAAATGCTTCATACTTTTGTCGGCACCTTGAGTTTTCCCTGTAATGGATACTTAGTATTTGAATGTAAACTTCTAGTACCATGATTATTTTATTAAAAAATGTATTCCTCTATGTTTATATAGGTCGGGAAGTTGAATAGTAATTCTTTTAAAGGCAACAAAGGAGATACCTCTAAATTGGTAAGACATGTTCACGCACCGTCTCAAGTTTTAGTCAGTTTGTAGATATTTTGTATTTGCTCATATTCAACATAATTATCAAATTATTCAAACGATTAATTTGTCAGCTAACCTTTTCTCTCAACGCAACGTCGTTACCATAATTCAAAATTAGCTTTGGAAAACTATGTTAAACGTTATTTTTATCATCGTCAATTTTTGCTACTCTTCTTCTGTATTCGAATAGTTTGTATCACGTGACCTTGTTATCTGTATAAATGTTGTGCTAATGTTCATCCACACCGTTCCTTGATTGAAATTGGTGGAACGTTGTTCTGTTATTCTTATTTGCCATCATATAGATTCATTTATCATCTATTGATAGTCCAGTCTAACCTTTCTACTGAGGCAACCCAAGGGAAACAGAGAAAGCGGCTGCTGTAGACAGGTTGACTTTCTAGACATGTTCTACAACATTTCTTTCTCGATAGGAAGGGGGGGGGGGGTAAATACACTGCCGCTGTATAGATAGGTGGCCTTTATAGAGAAGTGGCCACAATGGCAGGTTTGGCTGAATATGAGTGAATGTCCTTGGTCTCCTGGCTATCACTCTCTCTGTATTCATTTTTGACATTTAATTGTCTCTTCAGGATCGCCGTGGTCATCATTCTTCCGTAGAGCAAACATGTGGGTGTCGGGACCGCGATCAGATTAGGGTCAACGAATTACAGGCCGACATCGAGACCTTATCAGAACAGAGAAAAATACAGGACGGTCAGATTGAACAACTTTCTGATCTGGTAGGCAATGTTACATGTTATCATCATGATGACAATGATTCTAGAAAAATAATGATAACAAAAATGAAAATATTTAGGCATGAACTATATATATCCACCATTCCACTACTACCACAACCACTACTACAATAATTCTACTTCTACTACTACTAATTCAACTACTACTACTACTACTTCTACTTTTACTATAAGAACAAAATGAAAAATAAATAGGCCTAATAATAATGATTATAGTAATGACAATGATGAAAATAATAATACTGATAACTATAACTATGAAAACAATATAATAGTTCTATTTATAACGATAAAATGTTGCTTTTTGTCCAAACACTCATTTATTACAAGTGAGATTAAGGAAGGATATATAAATTGTACGAGAAATGCTAACATTGCATCGTAAATATTGATCTTTTTAGTCTTTACCAGTCTGATTTTTTTCTTTTCTTTCTTATCCTTGATCATTTTTTGTCTTCACAGCTTCAAAAAGCGAACGACCAAAAGCAAGAACTGATGAACCACCTCACCGAAGTCCAGCAAGAGAGGCGCAATCTCCAAGTTGACTTTGATTCGTTTCTTGCTTGCCAATAATTCTAACTTTACGATTAGATACATCGAACCAAAGCCAATAATAATGTGCAATAATAACAGGATGAAGTGTTTCTATATGTCTAGCATTATGGTTTCGTAGTAGATCTAATATACTTTTCTGTCCATTGAGAATAGTTTTGAAACTCTTCCTTAAGGGTTGAATACAATAGACAGTGCTATACGAAATTCACAATTCCTACGATCTGTTAGCGAGTTAGAGTTTTAGCAACAGAAACAAGAAAACAACATTTAGAAGATAAGGAAATTTTGTGATTAATTGATAGCATTTTCAGGTAGGCCTATATACACAAATGTGTATGGGAATGGAATGCAACGAAACTTGTACATCGGAAATAGAGGAAACAAAATATTTCACTAAGACTGGAACTACCTTGCACAATGCCTCATGTTTGATAGGTTCAAATCTATTTTTCTTTGTAGGAATTTCTTCTATTCGCCAATATTGTCTCAGTAATGTTTGGTATTGAAGTGTATAGTGCTGCTTCGCAATTACCGCAAATGGTGAAAGGGGAGATATTTCAAAAAGTAGCTGTCGAAAGAGCAACATATCTTTAATAAAATGCAAAAGAAATGCATTGGATACTATAAATACGTTGGGACTTCAATTTTAATTTCACAAATAAAAATGAACATTTTAAATCTATTTCACGTATAAATAAAAATATTCTCTGTCAGCTCTCTGAAATTCATTTTTATTACAATTTAAACTTTTCTCATAATTCAATGTGTATGTGTGTGTTTGTGTGTGTGTGTGACTGTTTATGTGCACTTGAGGTATGCTGTATTTTTATTGGGGGGGGGTGCACCCCCAATAACAATTATTGGCAGGTGCACCCTGTTCCATCACGGCAAAACTTCAAAGTGCAAATGTTAAAAGTTCACTGCTTATTTTATCTTCCACAAAATCTTCTCTTTTTCAAGTACCTAACAGAATAATTCACAGGTAAACAACGGAACGATAGAGAATTCGATCTGACAAATATTTTACAAAAGATTCAAGTTTATGACAGATTTGAGAAAAGAAGAAACAGATCATGATGAACAGATTGAGAACTCAAACGACAAAGAAATCGGAAATGTATACTGAAGACTCCTGAACAAAGTCTTAGAGTCATAATAGAAACCTGTTTGTAGGCTCATTTGTGGCTACGAAGCTATCATACCATTCATAGTCACATGACCTATACGGTACCCCATGTGATCATTATATTGTTATCTCTCAAGAACATTTAAACAGCTCGTGGTTATATGTCCTCGTCCTCATGCGGAGCCGCCTTTTCTTACAAGCGTCTCTGATTTCCGAGATCAAAGATCGAAGATCACCTGATTCGAGGACGAATTCTGAGTCCCTTTTTCGTTTGTTTTTAGTTTTTATTTATACATGTATATTTAATCAAGCAGGCGAAATGGGCGGTATCTTTTACAAGAATTTCAAAAAACATATCTATATCATTAACAAATATTTATTCTAAATTCAAAAACATAAAATATAAATAATCTACCCCCAATATGAAAGCTATCATATCGACTACATAAAATTAATAGCGTTAGGTAAATCTTATATTAAACACGGGTCCAGTATTCTTTTTCCACAAGGGGGTACAAGTCCGAAAATTCCGTGACAAGAAAACAAAAACAACAAAAAAACAAACATACGAACAAAAACGCACACACACAAAAACTAAAACATTAAAATGTCATTAACCTACTATTATCCTTTTATTTTATTTTTTTCCCCCTGGCTCTGCCACTGTGACAGATTTTTAAAATAAAAGTAAGTAGATGACTTACAACAGCTACAAACTTATTCAAATATTGATATAATCATTAACAACAACAACAACAACAATGTTTTAATGAGAGGTCAACATAATCATGAATCTTATTCTAATTTAACAGGGCTATACATTCGGTAGTGTTGTATCGTAGTCGTTCCGTAGCTATATCTTATCATAAAATCAACATCACACAGCCTTAGTAATTTAAATCGTTCAAAGTCCGTTTAAGACTTTAAGGAACTGCTCAAAATGGCGTTCCCAAGATTTCAGGCCTGCATAGTGCTGTTTGTATGCATGTTTCTTATGGGCTGCGAATCGCAGGGTGAGTGTATAAAGACGGGAACTTGCACATGTACGTTTAACGATCAGTATGGAACTAAAATCGACTTTAGTACAATCGGAAACCGAGATGGAACACCTAAGTAAGTATAATCATAATCATAATGATAATTATAATAACAATACTCCATACTTGTATAGCACATATTACATTATGATTGTACTGTCTATATGCGTTTCCAAAGGGCATATCATTACCCCCGCTTTTTATAGCTCCGGCAACTGTAGCGTTCAGTGCATTCAAGGAATTATAAATCCTACCTGTTATTCACTTATACCTGGGTCGAAATTTGTGGGGAATATAGATTCATGTGTTGCCAAAGGACGTTAGTGCTGTGGCAGTGATTTGAACCCCGTGCCTTGTGGATAACAGTCCGGAGACTTATCTAGTTCAATACCATTCGCGACAATTCAATTCAAAGTAATACATATTTTTTCTTTCAATTCTCTTTCCATATAAACAACAAAATACTCAAGCAATTTATTCATACATACATCATGATATAAGCAATTCAATTCAATTCTGGTTTATTGTAATTAAAAAACATGCTGAATAAAAAGTCCGGAGACTTATACAATTCAGTGTACAAATTATAAAAACATACACGAATATATTAATGAAAGCGATACTTTTAGCAATTTTCATACTGATTTAAATTAACTAAACAACTAATATCAAGTTATAAATATATAACATAATATAACAAAATCAATACTTTTAGCAATTTTCATACTAATTACTGATTTTAATTAACTAAACAACTAATATCAAATAATCGTAAAATGATACATGTTGTAATTATTCAGTTATAACATTTAAATAATAAAATATTTAAATAGTAAAGCAATTTAACGGAGCATCAGCTTTAACAAGGGGGAAGATGGTGTACTTCCTAGAAACATGTTAGCTTGTGTCGGTTATACCTTATAACAATATACTACAAATACATAATAACAACAAGAAGCATATACGAAGAAAGGAAAAGAATGCTGTTAATATCATGTTCATTTGTAATGCAACATCATTCAAATGTTTGTATAGGTTTAAACGGGGATCCGACATTTGCCCCTCAACAATAGGCCATTTTCGTAATGTTACCAAATTTAATGCAAAGTCTTTGTGAAGTGCCTCAATTTCAATCACCTGATAAGAATAACAGTATTTCAAAAGTCAGAATGCAAACTGCATATATTAAGTGTTGCTAGGTAGGTCAATACATACTGTTTGTCCTACCTGGTGACAACTAAAGTATGCAGTTCGAAGTCTGTGTATTGAAATACTATTATTCTTATCAGGTGAATGAAATAATTTGTATTGAGGCACTTCACAAAGACTTGTGCATTAAATTTGGTTACATTACGAAAATGGCCGGTTGCTCCAGGCTCTATTCTGTTATTCATGCACTCTACTGTTAGATTAAGGTACAGGGGAATGTTCAGGTATATGGGTTAGATGTTTAGAGGTTCGAGTCCCGCCGCGGCACTAATGTCCTTGGCAAGACATTGATCTACATTTGCCACTCTCCACATAGGTGTTAAATCGGTACCGGTAGGAAGGAATTCCTTTAAATGCCGTGAGCGTCGAAATCGGCAGCCTAGCATAGCCGGGTAATGTTGGAGCGCCTTGAGGACCTTGCAAGGTCGATACGTGCGCTATAGAATCCAATATTATTATTATTATTATTATTACACTTATTAAGTGTAGGATCGGGTTTAGGGATAGGGTAAGGTACAGTGTTTGGTTCAGGGCTGAAGATAATAATAATTATTGTAGTCAGGGTGTATTTATCCGTGACTACAGAGCATTTGAAACCAGTGCCCCGTTGCATACAACTTACCATTAGGGACTTTTAGATTGAGTGGACGAGAACACGACGAACGCCGACTGATCATGCGTGTCAACGTACTTAACTGCCCATGTTGACTACAATTAAAAATCTTTTAGATTGCACTCGACGATATACATGCATGCAGGAAGTAACACTATGAACATCACGGACAAAGAAAGAGGACAAAATATACAGTTCCTCATTCTACCCTCAACAAAGGAATATTCCTTCACTGCTATTATGTAAAAATGTGTAGAACAGGTGAATACACATTTGTACATAATAACAGGGAAAGGATGTTCCTTTGTCTACCCGAGGAACTGTATATTTTTTGCGCACGCGGCATACTAGTACCTTGAGCATGTAAAGGCGCTATATAAATACTAGATTTAGGAAAATCAAGGTTGACGCATTCTCGATCGCCGACTGAGACGACGTAACGCATGCGCAGTGCCTTAAAATGACGTCACACGATGCAGTCAAAGCTGTTGACGTGCAAATCTAAAAGTCCCTATTAACTGATACGTGTGACGTCCATTCAAAACAGTGCATTAAAGGGACGTCGATCGTAGCAATCCACGTTGTCGTTGTGCAAATCTAAAAGTCCCTATTGATGGTAACTTTGCCACCAATGGCAACTACTATAGTAACAGGGCTCAACAGCCAATCAAAATCAAAGTTTCCATGGGAGTTACCATTGATGGTAAAGTTATCACCAATGGGAGGTTTTATGCAACGGGGCCCAGGGCATGTGTATTCAAACCATATCTAGGAATATTTTCTGCATATGCAACAGTCTTCTTCTTATCGAGTCACTACACAAGTCCCGTCCAGTGGTCCACACAGGCTTTGGCACGGCAATTCACGGCTTCCAGGTCATCTTGGGTGCATGGCTCTGGCAGGAGTGGGCAGACTAGCAGGTGTTCCATTGTCTGTTCCTGGCCGCATTCACATGCCGTTTGTTCGTCTCCTAGACCCCACCTCTGCATTAGGACTCTGCATCGACCGTAGCCAGTTCTTAGGCGGTTGAGGCTAAGCCAGGTAGGCCAAGTCTCACTGGAGCCGGTTGCGAGGGATTCCTTCGGGCTGAGGGAGAGTTTATGTGGAGTGGTCTGAAGGTGGTTAGACCACAAAGTCATCCTTTGGTTGTGAGGGCTAGTATTAAGAGGCTCTACAGAGTGCAGAAAGCTGTGTCTGGATTTGAGCCGCTTGCCCACTGGCTGTTGTTCGAAGAGTGGGTGGAGTGGATTGTTTTCTTTTTTGTCCTTTTCTTTCTGGGACAAGACCAACCTTCTGACGTGTGGAGGGGCAATATGCAACAGTGTGCAAAGGTGTTTGAAAGGGTGCAGAGAACGGCTTTACCGAGTTACAGTGGAGCCCTCGAGTTTTGCATCGCGTCAATATGATAAGTTTAAGAGTGATCTTCGAGAATTTATGATGACTCCTGCGAGAGATTTAACAAATTATCACCATAAACAGTCTACCTAAAGTGTTTCTCCTAAAAATGCATAGTTCGCTATATTACAAGTCTATAGGCCTTCATGTAGTTAGAAAACCCTTCTGAATGTGGAGTAGTCGAAATTCCACTTTTAGAAAAGCATTATACACATTTTGAGTTGAATCCACGCTCACATTCGTCGATTCCATTCTCCGAAGAGTTACTCAACTACCCCTTTGAACTAGCTGGATTACACTATACTTTTGAATGGATTCAACTCCAAAAGAATTAAAGATTATATAATAAAGAATATGGATTCCATTTGCATTAAAGCCATAGAAAGCACTAGCGCAAAATCCCCTCTATATAGTACCATCTAAGGTTAGCTGTACCAGTACGGTCCCGTAACTCGCTGCTGCAACAGCTGCGCTGTAGGTTCTGACATCGAGTCCCCTATCCGTCTGCGAAGTGGGAATTAAAGCCCCACTGTCCTACTGTCTTGTAGCTACTTGCTCCCTCTATATAGAAAACTTCCCCAATCGGTGCCTGTTGGTCCCCCATGATCCTCTTTTTCTTAGGTTAGATGAGAGCTGAATTAATGAGATAGCCACCTGTCAGTGACCTCATTGTGTGGTATAATCCCTTTTGGCCCTGTAGTATTGACGGTCTTTAAGTACTGGGTTACCCACCGATGGCAAGTTGACCATGATAATGACGCTGTGCAGAAGTTCATCAGTTCATGAGCGCTTTAAGAGAGGGGGGTCATCTTTTCTATTATTCATAAGTCCTCTGTATCCGTGTTCATATCGCCCTTTTTAGTTCAGAACATGCTTCATTATGTTTATTTCATCTTTTCTATTATTCATAAGTCCTGTGTATCCGTGTTAATTATGTGATATCGCCCTTTTTAATTCAAAACCTACTTGATTATGTTTGTTCCAGGTTTGACTTTGGCAACTATGGACTAGAAGGAACGTTCACCTACGCGTTTAATCCTTGCTTCGCCTTCTCCGCTGGAAGCTGCAAAGATGTAGTCGTAAGTCATTGCCCTCTACTCATCAAAAGATATTAACAGGAACATGAACGCAGTTGAAAGTATGTTATTTTATGATATATAATATTGACAAAGTCATGTTACTCATTGACATGATGACGAGATAAATTATCATACCGGCGCATCCGATGGGGTGGTTTGAGGGGGAGGGGGGAGGGGGGAGGGGGGCATACATGAAGGGCAAGAGTCCACCCCTAACCCTTCCGGCAAAAGGGCATGAGCGAGGCTGGTACACTTTATGCTTTCCAAAAAGAGCGTAATTCATGATAATAATGATGATAATAGTATTGAGAAGAAAAAAACACTAATGATAATGATAATATTAAAAAATAACTACAATAATATTGATGATAATAATTATAATAATGAAAACAACAATAATACTGATAATTATGATAATAATTGTACTGATAAAAAGAACAATATCAAGGAGAATACTTATTTATATTTTTGATTGTGCTCGTATCAACCACTCAAGGAATCGCTCATTTGAGCGATTCCTTGAGTGGTTGATACGAGCTTAGCTACTAATCTTGCTCTCATGCAGCAGGTCGGACAGGTCGGAAAGTGTATTATGTAGACTATTTAATGTCACCGTATGTTTCTTTATAGGGTTGTCAAAAAGATACGAATGCAGAGGCTTCATATTTTGACATTGGTAACCCCGAACCAGTATCCTGGACAACTAGCGATGAAACGATTTTAGTTTCATACAGGGCTACGCAAGGAAGCGAAGTGAGGTATTAAAGTTTATTTGTCTGACTCTTATCAACGTTATCATCATTGTCATCATCTGTATCATCTTCATCATCGTCGCCAATCTTTGATCATCATCATTGCCAACCTTTGATCATCGACATCATCATCATCATCATCGTCATCACCATCCTCATCATCACCATCATCATCATCATCGTCATCACCATTATCATCATCACCATCATCGTCATCATTCATATTATTTCAAGCAAACATCATTATCATGATAGACATCCTCACCATCACCATCATCATCTCCACTCCCATCTTTTTGACACCGGTAACCCCGAACCAGTATCCTGGATGACAGTATCCGGAGGAACAATTCCAGTTTCATATCCTTTAAATTTTACTTATGTCACTTCCCTTAAATGCATCATCATAAACATAATTATCATCATCATCATGATAACTACAATCAGTATCCTCACGACCATCATCATCAACATCATTCTCAATATTTTATCTTTCTCAATATCATTCTCATATATTTTAAGAATCAATTTTAACGTCTATGTTTTACTATAGGCCTACATTGTAATGTTAACGTCTTCACATCTCTATAATTAAAAGAATATATACTAAGGATTCAAATCTAAAATGTTTCGAATCAGTTTCTAATATTTTTTGCATACATGTACATTGCATTTTTGTCATCTTATGGCATATTGTTTACCATTATCTGCTTATCAAGCTTTCATTATTCATAATATATGTTTTTTGCTTTTAAAGCATATTAGCAATTGTTTGGCCAGGACGGATTAGACCTCAGTACGTGTTCACTGGCAGGTTGTTTTCTCATTACATCAGTTCTCAGTTAACATAAGAAAAAGGGTACAATGGGGGAACAACGGGTACCGCTTAGGCATTGTTGGCTTTATAGAGGGCGCAAGTAGCTACAAGTAGTGCAGTGTGGCTTTTAATAACCAATACCTGAAGTCCAGTCAGAAGCCCATTTAATTTTTATCATTTTATTGTTTTAAGAAGATAAATTATCTACTCAAAAACTCCATTTATCCTGTATTCATGATAATGTTTGATTCTAAAAGACTCTCTACTTGTTTGTTTTCTTGAAGAACAACTGCGGTTAGTTATACATGTGATCCAACTGCTCTGAAAGAACCAACACTTGTAATACAATCAGAAGCCCCAACGAGGACCTATGTAAGTTTGTTTGGCCTAATGATCAATATTCTTCGAGGCTCATTAACACAAATATATTTTCCTATTACAGCATGTGTTTAGGGTGATAACACTTAAAATTGCAACATCGTGTTATCTTTGTATGTAGGGCATGCGGGGCACGTAACTGGGGTAAACTGGGGTATGTTTGATGTGTTTTAATAATAACTTAACGATTTAGTTGATAATATGATGTAATTTCACCCTTCCTTGTTTGAATTTGTTTAACTTCTCAATAAGTCAGCTGTGCTGTAATGGCTCAGCTGATTTGTATTATTATTCGATGCTGTTTCTGTATCAGGAAATAAAAAGATACACAAATAAATATCATGTATAAATAAGTCGATGAATAAATGAATAAAGCACTAAATAGATACATAAATAAACAAATGAACAAATAGTTAGTTTCAAAATGATTTCACTCAAAAGTTATTTTTCTGCAGATTGTGGGCGTTCGTTGTCCGAACGGTATGTTAGTAATTGTTCAGATGCTATTTGTCCGCCTGGGTCCGGGTACGGTGTAGCCTCTTGTCGATGGCACTCGCGTTGTTGGAGTCCGAAACCGAGCGCTTCGCTCGCCAGAATTTACGGACTCCAACAACGCGAGGGCCATCGACAAGAGGCTATGTACGGTGCACCTTAGAGATCTAGAAACAGTGATAGGTTTCTTTCTCCTTTATTGCTCATCTCTCCATAGAACATGGAAGTAAAAACATGCGCTGCTTGTAGCCCAGCTGTTTCAGGATGCTCTTCATCTTCAGGCGGGCTCACAGGAGGAGGTATCGTGTGTATTATGTAAGTGAAGACAAGGGAAGTCCCTAAAGATCAGGAGGAGGAGGATTACGATGACGATGACGAAGATGATGGTGATACTGATTGTGATAATGATGATTTTGATGGTGGTGATTATGATCTTGATGATTACGGTGGTGATGCTGATGATGACGATGATAGCAATAATGTTTGCGATGATGCTGGTGACGATAAAGATATGCTGAGGATGATGTTCTTGATGATGGCGTTGATGATTACGTCGAAGATTCTGATTCTGATGACGATAATAATCATCATCATCATCACTATCATCCAACCTGTTCAAATACATTTGAATAACTTTAAGATAATTTTTAAAAAATAATAATAATTTAAAGGCCTATCAATTATCGTAACGTCTTACTGCATACATGTCTTAAATGAAACGGGCCCTCCTTGCAATAAACCCTCGTTAGAAAGATCCTACTCACATAATGCACTTTTTTCTCTCCCTAGATTCACTGTTGTTGTGTCCGTGTACATTGTTGGTGGGATTCTGTTCCAGGTATTTGTGAGGGGAGCCAAAAAAAAAGAGGTCTTCCCTAATTACAGCTTTTGGTCGGAATTCCCTGGTCTTGTGAAGGTACGAATCATTTTTAGATGGAAATTATCATGTCTATTTAATATGTCCCTTCAGATGCGGATCATGGGCGAATAGGTATTATGAGGCGATGGAAAGTAGAAAGTGAAACTGGATAGTTAGTATTGGGCAACATGAAGAAACGCCAGTCTACCCCGTCCCTCGGCGAGAGTGAAGAGGGGGGGGGGGTAGGGTGAGGAGGGGGCGAAATGTTTCACAACCACGAAACATGCATCGAATAGCGTCTATTTTTAAGGAGGGAGGGGCGATCGAATTTTACCTGACAGGACCTACCCATTCCCTAAAAGCAGGGGCGTACGCAGGATTTTTTCAAGGGGGGGGTTTTAAAATATTTTGCTCCCGAAAATTTGAAAATCGCGCCGGCCGAAAAGTCGCTCAGTGGGGGGGGGGGGGGGGTAAGCGGACACTTTTTTTTTTTTTTTTTGGAGGTAAAAAAAAATCGCAACGACTCAGCCAGCCGAAAGTCGCTCAGTGGGGGGGGGGGGGGGGGGGGGGGGGGGGGGGGGGGGTAAAGCGGACACATTTTTTTTTTTTTGGCCTCGAAATTTCATAATTTGACATTTTTTGTCGTTGGGGGGGGGGGGTAAGGTCACCTTATTTAGGTTAGCCGTGGGTATAACTTTTTTTTTTTTTTTTAAATAATAAAAAAAAAAAAAAAAAAAAAAAACAAAACAAAAAAACAAAGGGGGGGTTTTAGGTTTTTTTAGGGGGGGTTTACATACATAAAAATACCAAAGGGGGGGGGTTTGAACCCCCAAACCCCCCCCCCCCTGCGTACGCCCCTGCCTAAAAGAAATGAAGACATTGGTTCATTTGCTCATGGTAATTATCAATGTTGCCAACTATAATTATTGGGAAAATATGAAATGTGATTGTGTGTTTTTCCCGTTTTTTGTTGTTTTAGAGGCGGGTCGTCCCGGTCGTGTACTGCGGTTGTTTGCAGGGTTGGAGGATGTTGTTTGAAATGAGACATAAATTATTATGAAAGCTTAGAAAGAAGAATTTAGTACTACTATGTCTTTCATGTTTTGTTTGATACACAGGACGGGTTTCTCTTCATGCTAACACCGTGTAGACGAGGAGGATATTCTGAAATGGCGGAATAAAGTAAGTCCTCAAAAAAAAGAAGGTTGAGTTAGGATGGCAAATAATCTTTGAGCTTTCTTATTCTTTTGATGGTTTGGAATACCATAAGAGAAAACAATCCTGAGGTATCCTCTTCAAAGTCCTCATATTCGACATATGAGGAGTAGAGAAGTAGCTAATTTTACATTTGACACTAATGGCGCTTTACATATTAGAAGTAGCTAAAAAAAATTAGGACCAACCATTCAATCATGAAAACATGTTTCACGCCTCTTTTCCCCTTAATTGAAAATTTACTCCAATTTTGTTCATATGTACGG
This sequence comes from Strongylocentrotus purpuratus, assembly GCF_000002235.5. Taxonomy (NCBI): domain Eukaryota; kingdom Metazoa; phylum Echinodermata; class Echinoidea; order Camarodonta; family Strongylocentrotidae; genus Strongylocentrotus; species Strongylocentrotus purpuratus. The sequence continues at coordinate 7,388,364 of NW_022145604.1, read as the reverse complement.
TTCTAAATATTTTCCCTTTAATTCCATATTTCTTGCAGGCAAGATCTTGTTAACGATGTTCGATATAATGCCTCTCTTCATGTGATTTGTATGCTACGGCTTTGAACCAAACATAATAATAATTATTGCTCTCTTCCTTTGATTGATCATGGAAATGTTGATTGGTTCCTTTTTCTTTTTCTTTTTCAGAGCATGCAAATTGGGTGTGCATATCGGAGCCTGATTGCGAGGATTCTTTAGATATTCTGTATAATAATGATGATAATAATACAGACAGTAATAATAATAGTAAAAATAAAATTGGTTATTGTATGGCGCTCATGTTAGATTTGACACTAATGGCGCTTGACAACTATTACCCCGATATTAACAAAACTGCCATTTATATGGCGCTTTAGCATTTCAAGGAGTAAATTCTTGCCAGGTGCCCATTTACCTCACCTGGGTCGAGAGTGGCAAATGAAGATTAATTTCTTGCCAACGGACATAAGTGCCACGGTTGGAGTCGAACCATGTGATTGACAGTCCGATGACGTGTCCACTAGACCAAGACACCTCCATAATATGTTTCTTTAATCATCATAAACTGTTTATAACATAAAATTCATGTACTAATGATTTGCAGACCTCCGTATGATAAACGAGAGATTATTAAATAGATAAATAAGTTGATATACAATGTCATGTGTATAGAGAGATAGAGAGAGAGAGAGAGAGAGAGAGAGAGAGAACATGATCAGAAAGAAATAGAAATATAGATAAATATTATAAATAGATAGGTAGATAGAGATATTAAATACATAAATAAATAAATATATCGTGAGAGATAGACAGGAAGAGAGAGAGAGAGAGAGAGGGGGGGGGGGGGAATCGGAAAGGTATACAAAATATTATTTCAAGATGAAGATTGAGCTTCATATATCATAAGTTATACATTTTTAATTGTCGTTATATCATACAAGATATCATATTGTCAAACAAATCTTATCTTCTGTTCGATGGATATTACCGGAAGAGTTTACGTATTGGTTTTTGAAAAAAAGGAGACAGAATAATTTTCGGAGTTAGATTATATCTCTCGAGCATGTATTACTTGTTTACTTCAACAACCCGAACTTTTAATTGCTAACGTTAAAATCTGACATAATGTCATCCAAATATGTTCATGAAACATAAATTAGCTGACAAACAGTATATTGTGACGTCGAAATGATGTGCTTTGACGTTCTATTGTTATTTGAAAACTATATACTTACATGTATACAATACGGACGTGTTTTTATATCATCAATGTATGTGTGTTTATCTCCTTTCTACATCTACAGTAATAATCTTGACTTTGTGTAAGTGTGACGAAATAGTTGCTTGTATGTATATTTTGTGTTTTTTAAACAAAGGCGCTACAACGGTTCAGCTATACTGAATGAGCACTTTTACTATAGAAGGGGGGAGGGTGAGGGACCAAACTTGCTGTAGACGGGTGAAAAATAGAAAGTAATGCCTTCGAGTGGAAAGATTGTGGCTGAGGGTGTGGGAGAGGGTCGTTCCATCCGTCTTAAAAGTTGCCTGCCCCCTTTCCTTTCTTCACTATCTTTCAATCTTTCGAAGGATGGGGCTTCTAGTCTCGTATAACCCCCGTAGCTGCGCCACCGTATCTGAATTTAGAATGATCGAATGCAATTGGCCAAGTCGTCAAAAGTGCATGTGCGTGTCGATTCATTTAAATTAAAAGCTGTTTCACAATTACTGCCCTGTGTTTAAAATCTTTAAAATGTCAAAGAGACAGTTAAGTTCGGGGTCCCGTCTGATAAAGAGTTGCTTTTGATCGCAACCTATGTGCGATCGATTGATATCAATTCCAACTACACTGTATGTAGATACGAGATTAGAGACTGCAAACTTGCGATTGATCGGAGGACTTGCGATATATTTGGATCAATCGCAACCCTTTATAAGACGGGACACTGGTAAGAGTGAATATAACAGTTCATAGGTTTGAAATATTATTTCTTTTTTGTAAGTTTGGAAGGATGTCGTAGGAGAAATAATGTGCTCTGACTGTCTGATAAAAGATGGCTCTTCAAATACCTCCGACATTCGAAATACGACAAGAAAGAGCTGAAAAGTTTGGACCAAACCGTCATACCATGCGCATGTGAAATCACTTCTGTGTGTAGTACATGTGACCTTCCGCAAGGCTGGGTCAATTTATTATGATTTTGATGATGATTCACAGCACAGTGTACACAATTTTTTATATGCTAAATCAACTTATCCCATTGCTTCAAGATAGTTACTTTCTCAACTTTATTTTTAAGTGCTTGGATCTTTCTCATAATTTTAATCTTTAAACAATGCTACTTTGAGTATTATGTGAACAGTACTAATTATTGGCTACTTTGTGAGCATTATGATTGATATCTTCATTAAAAGCTATACTTTCATCGAAAAATGTATATTCAGTTCTTTGTTATTGTGCTACGATCTAAATGCAAAATAGTGGAAATTCTCTCCTTTTACTAGTATAGATTAGGGATCAATTCGCTTTGGAGTTAAAACCCTCGACCAGATGGTGGAATCCTTTCTCAAAAGAGTAATTCAAACCACTTATTTGGAGTGTATTCCAGTATTAATTATAGCTGCTTCAACCCCAAACAGAGCGACCGCTATACACGACTCCAAAAAGAAGGGGTTTACCAGGAGGTGGGTTTACCACTCCTCTACATCAAGAGAGCGCGTGTATGCTCGAAACCGTAGTACTTATATTTCTCATTGGACAGAGGTAAAACATAATTATGCTTGTACAGTCATTTGGTGATAAATAAAGGAATGCATATGGACACAGACTGTGGGTCAATTCTAAAAATGGTGATACAAACGGTGTTGGGCTTACGAAAACAATCAGACAATTGGGACGCAGGGGCTCGCTTTCATTTGTGTAAAATTAGGTCTTGACCTTTGGTAATGTGTGGGCGATCTAAGAGGATGTAAATGTGTGAGAGTGTGTGTGTGTGGTGGTTTCGGATGTGTTTTCATTGATTGCAGGCTACTATATTCATATGGTACTGATACTACCTGTCAGGTCTTATCAATAGAGTGGTGAAGTGTGACGTCATCAAAAAAAAAATCAATTTTTAGAATTTCTCAATTTTTCTTCATTTTCCGAAAGAGCATAAAAAATAATGTCCAAATGTCGAAAACCAATGGCTGAAATATGACCATCTGAATAAAAAGCTTGCATATATGGGGACTCAGTGTTATATGCTCTAGCTCCCAATGGTTAGGAGCCAGAGCATATAACACTGAGTTTCTATAGAAATATATTCATTCCGGTGATCATATCTCAGCCAATACTTAACATATTCAATTGGTTTTCGACATTTGGACATTATTGTTTGTGCTCTTTCGGAAAATGAAGACAAAATTGAGAAATCCTAAAAATATTTTTTTATGACGTCACAGCTTCTGTACTCTATAGCTTTTCCACTAACCGACCGAAGCACTCACAGATTACCCATTCACTGGAGTCAATTACTATTCCGCACGTTATAGTGTACATTCTCCTCTCCCTAGGGAACATTCCAACTAGGTGCCATTAATTTTGACGAGCGCGCAGATGATAATCCAACCACTATGATGTTCGTATCCTACCGGTAGCTCATTGAACACATGCATGTGTGGAAAGGAGCAATGTGGATAAAATGCCTAGTTGCTCAAGGGGGTGTTTCACAAAGACTAATTAAGATCGACTTTAAGTTGGACTTAACTACGGCAGGTTGTTCATACCATTGTTTGCTCTCATAATTGGTCTCTCAATTATGATCTTTAGATAATATTTTTTCCTTCAATAATGAACTAAATTCTGTAGATTTGCGACCACGATTTGTGCGTCCCTTGAAAAACCAATGCCAGGAATTGTTAGTATTTGTGAATCACTCCCACGGACACAAAGGCCCGAATTCACAAAGGAGGTTTGTCGACAGACCTTGGTTTTCGTACGTCATATGACGCGTTTTTACGCGTTTTTTACAAACCTGGTTTGTAACGAACAAAAGGAGGTTTGTCGACAAACCTCCTTTGTGAATTCGGGCCATAGGTGCCGTGCCGGGAGCTCGAACTAAAACGCATTCCCAGTCATGTGATACCAACCGACTACAGCACATTTGCGATAAAAGGACTGTAAGAAGAAATTCTGCCTTTTCATCCCGCACTACCCACATTTGTTGACATTTTTGTACTGTGGGCATGACCCTTAGTATGAGCAGAAGTATACCGACATTATAAGAAAATACACTTAAAGAGGCTTTGGTGCCTTTTAACATGACCAAAGTATTTGACTTTTCTTTCCTTAACTAATCCTACCATTGTAATTTGTTTACGCCATGCCACGTGCAATATCTCTGTATTGGTTTTCATTCGGGAACTGCCATATACGGTACGTGTACACTGTAGATGTACAACAACAGAGGTTGAAAAAAAAACACAGACAGTTTCTCGGTTTTCTTATATTTTAATTTATGCGGCAAGTCCGGAAAATATCGACACTTATAGAAGTGGGAATGAGAGCCTGATATTCCTTCAATGACCCTGCTCTGACATAATTACTACTCACTTTTTTTTACCTCTAACATTCTCACCTCGAGCATTTTTACTTCTGACATTTGTATTTCTGACATTGTTACCACTGGCATTTTCACCTCGATTTTTTTTACCTCTGACAATTTCACCTCGAGCAAATTTACCTCTGATATTTGTATATCTGACATTGTTACCACTGGCATTTTACCTCGGGCATTATTACCTGTGACATTTTTACCTCGGGTATTTTTACCTCTGACAATTCACCTCTGGCAATTTTACCTCTGAAATTTCTATTTCTGACATTGTTGCCCGGCATTTTTATCACTTGCATTTTTACCTGTGACATTTTTTACCGCGGGTACTTTTTTTACTTATGACATTGTTACCACTGGCATACCTCGGTAGCTGTTTTTCGGCTATTGTATCTGGTGAAGCCGAATCCGACTTGCTATATGCGCAATCTTATACACGTAAATCGCGGGTAAGATGAAATTAAAGAAAACTTTGAAAACACTGCAGTCTTTAAATAAAAATGTAGAATTGGTGTTGGTAGAATTGATCAAGTAAGATAGTCTTAAATAATAATCATTAAAGATAAAGGTGAGTTCTGGTCATCCGATTGCATTGTAAAAGAAAGGTGTGGAATGGATCAGAAAAAGTTGATCATATAGCATGTAAGTATTGGTGTGTCAAGGTCTGGAGTCATTAAAATCATAATAAATTTGGCACAGGCTTGGGAAAGTAACAAGCACTGTACACATAAAGATGTGTATGGGACTGCACAAGTGGTGTCGGGGCTACTATGATTTCCTAATCTTTCTATGCTCATTACTCAGCCAGTATACATTTTCTACCAAATTTGTTTGGCAAATGACATTTATTTGTAATCTTGAACATTCAATGTAAGTTTCGTTTGATTCTGTGAGAATTCATTTTCTTTTTTAAACCAGAACTCACCTTTATCTAAAAGTAAAGATATTCGAAGGTCACATTGTTGTTATAGCTATGGCAGACAAAAGTGTATCATTATAAAACGCATCATCTAACCCTGTGTTTATAAATATAAAGAAATGTACGCAGAAAATACACAATTTTAAAGAAGATTAGTTGAAGTACCATAGTAGTGTTAATTGCTCATGAAATGTTTATCCACGGCTCTCAAATAATTCCCACAGTTCAGTGACGCTATTTGTTACCATCTTATTTCGATCATTGACGTACTAAATACCTCATCTGTTGCCCGGTATGTCGATTCTTTGTCATATATTATATAACATTGTATACTCCTCTAGACCTTATTTGTCAGCCGCTTTTTGAATAAGATGTATGTTGCCTATTTTAAAGTACAATCTTTATTAGATTTAGATGATGGTGTCATTGCAAATGAGAATCACAATCTAAGTTACTTATATGAATTATTAAGGCCAGGAAGGAGAATGCGCTCATTGAAATGTCGGACAAGCCGATATTTGAGCTCATAAGTTCCATACTCCGTTCGGTGTACAACCAAATGGAGTGAGGAGCATGTGGACCCAAGTATCGGCTTGGTGTGGTTTTCCTTCCTTCCTTTCTTCCTTCACACTGATGTTATATCCTTTTCATCATTTTCAATGAGTAATAATAATAATAAATTACATTTATATAGCGCTAAATACAAAGTTCCTAAGCGCTTAACAAAAATAAAATTAAAGTAATGTTAACCTACAAATTACAACAATATACATGATACACAATTATAATAACAAATTCTTAATAGCAATCATACAATAATAATAGTAAATATTTACATAACGCTTTATAGTTTAACAAACAAAATATGATTACATTACATTACATGTTGAACAGATAAGTCTTAAGTTTACTCTTAAATGTTTCTAAGGTTGGGACTCGCGTATTTCATGGGGAAGATTGTTCCAAAGTTGGGGGGCACAGACAGAACAGGCACGATTTCCAAAGCGGGTGTGGGTGCGAGGTGTGGGTGAGAGGGCCTGGGGCCAGATGAGTAATACTAGAATATTACATTTTTAAAATTTTGTCTACCTCTTATTTTGATGGTTCTTCTATGATTATAAACACAGCGATATAGTTTCTCATACACCATATATATATTACGTATTTTTACAATGTTTGACCAAAACAAATTTCCATGTATTCTTTTGAATTTGGATGAATATAATGAATTGAATTGAATTGAATTAAATCTTAAACATCTCATACTATAGTATCCTCGAATCAATATACATAATTTACTTATTAACATGTCGTTCAAATGAACTTACCCTCCCATGCCTAACTCCATTTTCATTTTGTCTCCATCTACTGTGTCTATAATCGATTTCTTATTAGATGCAAGAATCGTATCAATATAATATTGTTCTTTAATACAAGTCAAGAACTTGTTTTTATAAGTGGTATTGGGCATACCCAGCACGAGCCTTGCTTTCCTGATTTTCGGTTCCTTCTACTTTTTGAATTATTTATTGCACTGATCATTATGTTTACCACATTGTACAAATAATGCGAAGTAAATAAATGTGAATTCCTACTTCAAAATGTCAAGGAAATTTAAAACATCGCGTCATTCTTCAAATACCGTTTTGGTATGCAAGTTACTCCCAAGCCAACGGGTTTACACTTCTCGGAGTGTTGAGTTTGATTTTCTATTTCATCCATTAATAATCATGTAGAAATCCATGGCTATTCCGTTGTCCTAAACACTATTCACGAATGACATTTATTCTGTGGTATAAAGATTATACTTGCTTCTTCGAACACAGACGAACGCGTAACCTTGACAACAGTCTTAATAGTATCACTATAATATTACTTTTATTGCTACAGATGCGACGGACATATCATATTCCATCAAAATCAACGAGTTTGATTTGATTCCGTGCTGTTCTTTGGTTCGAGCGCCCTCTTTTCAGCGCCAAAAAGAGCTTGTTTTTAAATTTCGAATCAAAAGACTCGAGATAGGTTGTAGTTCTTATGTATGCCTTCAGGTCAGGATCGAGAGAGTCTTGGCTGATATCTCCAAGAGTGATGATGAGCAATGTGTTACGGCGATCGTGCAACGCTTGAAGATGAGCCATACGGAACTCGTACATGCACCAGTCACTCTGCAGGAAGTTGTCTGACAAGACGAGAATGACACGACGGCTCTGCGCCACGGCGCTCACGATGTTGTTCGCGATGGTGTCGCCTGGGACAAAGTGACGATGATGGAGACAGATGGTGTAAGAAGGCTCATCTTCAGTTTCCAAAAGTGGCACCAAGTAACGGAGCACGAATTCGTCGTCAAGTTGGCAATAGGAGATAAAGACATCGAAGGGTTTGTTCGCGTCATCTTCGGACAGGTCTTGAGGAAAGTAACGCAGTAACATGAGCTGGAAGAGCGTTTTGTTCTTTTTGTATAGAAAAACGCAAATGAGCACAACCACGAGAACACCAGTGATGGCACCAAGCGATGCAAGTGGTGCGAGTAATGGACTTGTCCCATGTTTCCTGCAGTAAGAGGAATCGAGGTTAGCTAATGATACGGTGGTACCGTCGCGCTCCCGACATGTTACATTGCCCTTAACCTCTAATGTGTACTTGACCAACCCCTGTAATGAGATCAAGTTACAGCTACAAGTTAGTGGGTTTTCTTGGAGGCTCACTATTTCGAGACTTTGAGGGAAGTGCTGGATAGCAGGGAGGACGGTGAGAAAGTTTCCGTGTAGATAGAGATAGGTTAAACTTGGGGTGTCCAGAAAGACCCCATCAGCAATAGTTCTGATGGAACTGTGGTTTAAATACAGCGTGTTAAGTCGAGTCAATCCCTGGAACGTCCCTTTCGTTATATTGCGAAAATTATTTCCGTCGAGTTTCAATTGCAGGACTGAGTTTAAGAGTCTAAACGCTCCGCTTTCTATCCTCACGATACTACACCTAGTAAGCGTCAAGTCGCTTAAGAATGGCATTCGAGTTTTAAGCATACTTTTTCTAAGAGTGTTCCAGATATTCCCGGTTAGGTCCAACGATGAAGTATTGCTTGGTATGCCTCGCGGAATACGTGTTAGATTTTCAGATTCACATTCGACATTGATCACACGGCGAGCTGTTTGAAGCCCTAGATCCTTCAAAACCTCGTAGCATTGACAATGTTCAGGGCACAGAGAATCGGACAAGGGGCACTCAAAATGCTCAGGCCTTATTGAGAATAATGGTATTCCATTCAGGTTGGGTGGTGAAAAGCATTCGATGTCATCGCGATCACTTATCCAAACATCCTGCCCGTCATAAATACGAAACCAAGTAAGACGGCAGTCGCAAGTGAAAGGGTTACCACCTAGCCTAACCACCAACTGATTTCCAGCTAGTCTCTGTTCCCCGAGAGGGTTCGACTGGATATCGAAGAGTCCATCGTGGAGAGTCTCTAAAGAGTTATAACTAAAGTCGATGAATGTGAGTCTTCTTGCCCATCGTAAGACATTCGTTGGTAACGATTCGAGACGGTTGTTACGGAGAACGACGTACGAAAGCGAAGAAAGTAACTCATCTGTTTGAAAAACACTTTCGGAAATGGACGATATTAAGTTATGTGACAAATCTAACGAGGTTGTATATCCCCGGACTCCTGGCACAGTGTCCTCTGTGAATGAAGTCAATGAATTGTAGGAGAGTAAAAGCTTCTCAGTACCTAAGAAACTCAGACTGAACTTCTCATCAAGGTTATTTCGTGACAAATCCACTTCTTCGAGGGACCTCATCGACCGGAACGCATCAGCGTGTATGGATGAAATGTTATTGTCATCTAGGTATAATGTGTTCAAGAATTCGAGGGGTTTCAGAAGGTCACGGGAGATGTGCGTAATGCTATTGCTCCGGAGGGACAGTACCTGCAAGTCTTGAAGATCATTGAAGATGCCATCGGGAAGTTCTCGAATGTCATTATCCCACAAACTTAGTTGCCGAAGGTGGGTCAAACCTCTGAAAACCTCCGGATGCAGAGACTTTAAATCAAGTTGAACCAGTGACAGTACCTCAAGGTTTTTGAGGGGAGAAAAGGCATCGGGTTTAATGGAAATACCATCCTCTAAAGCGAGGGTTAATTTCTGCAGACTAGGTAGACCCATATACGTATCGGCGGTGATGTTGAAGGGCGTAAAGCAATCGACATGGCCAAAGGGATCAACTTCCTCGGCGATGTCGCCACATTCTTTTACCGCGCTCTTCAAAAAGTCGGAATAACTGAGAGAATTGTTCCATGAGCAATCAATGTACACTCTCCTGGATCGCGGGAAATAAAATGGATCCGGATTCGTAGCACTGATTAAATCAGGGGTCAATTTGCATGAGACATGCTGAAATGCAGCAAGGGAGTCAGTGTCTGTGACTGTGATGTTTGGAGGGTCACATTGGCAACTGCTATTACCTGTCGGTAGCGGTACAACTGGACACTCGATAACGTATGGAGTGAAAAATGCGGAGTTCACATGTTCTTCACAGACGCAAACTGATATCAAATTCAACAGGATTGTCAATAAGAACTGTCCTTTAATGAAGATTCCCATTGTGGCAAGTTTTGTTGAAATACTCAATAAAACAAATGTTAATCAAATCTCATTCAATCAAATCATATCTAATCCAATGCAAATCCAATCTATAACGTCTTTCGTAGTGCGACTTTTCCTTGTAGGGCTGCACAAATTGCTCAAGCTGTTTTGGTCATGTAAACAATAATATATCTCGTAGCAATAAACCAGTTGTGCCAATCCAATTCATGTTATCTGACAAACGAGACGTCAGAAGTTACTGAACCGATCCACAAGGCTAACCGTCTGCACGATAACTGGTACTTCACTGACCTCACCTCACCTCTTCCTTCCTCCAGCTGATGCTTAAGTCCATTAATTTAAGACGTAAATATTAATTCCATCACTATGCGCTATACACGATACCTTTCCTTTTCCGTTCAAATAAAGTATTTTTTGAAAGAGAATGAGAACATGACGTCATATCGTCGTCGTCACGGTCATGCAGAATAAACATCCGCGATATTGGTGCGTAAGAATCACAAAGCGCTTTCACCTTTACCAGTAAATTATTGTACGATCGCACGTTCTTTGTATTGTTCACGTACACGTGCGTAAATGCCTGTAAATATTTATCATGTTTGTATTCACGAAACTACCACGATAATTGAGATAGATTCAAACGGATAGGATGGCAGAACATTGAGCTTTCGGTGATTCCCCGTCAGTTTGAATAATGAGTTATATTGTGTTGAGAGTATAGGGGATCCAAACCTGCCGGAATCTATTTCAACCAATTCCTTATATGGTTGTTTTGGAGGGAGGTGTGTTAATATCAGGAACTTGTTAGACTTTCGACAGGAAACTAACTTTGTGTTCTTAAAGATAGTACACACCAGTGGCGGATCCAGTCGGCGGCAATAGGGGGGGGGGGGGGGGGGGACTAATTCCTGAGAAAATATTGAGTGGCGAATCAGCCAGCCGATGAATAACCGGGGGTTGGGGGTTGGGAGGGGGAGGTAAGGACACTTTCTTTAGAGCAATATTTTGTTTTGGTCCAATTTTTCAGGAAATATTAAGTGGCGAATCGGCCATTCGGTGAATAAGCAATTTAAAAAAAATTCAAAAATTGAATTGATTTAAAAAAAAAAATTGCCAGGGGGTGGGCGTGGATTCGCGCCTGCTCTTGTACACGTCATGTGATTCCTGACTTAACTAAACGTTTATAATAATGATTGCAGCATGAGCTACCTGAAGTCTAGCATTTTGTGTGTGTCAATATCTTAAAAAGAGAGTGTATTCCCGAAATTTATTCTAATGGTATGTTTATTGATTTTGTAAGAGCTATGGTACTTTTGTTTTTAGCGCTCCTAAATAAGCGATAATATGAGTAATCGTAATAATAGCGTTTCAAAGTTTCAAATTTCAATAAAAATTGTCTAGGTAAGTGCAAATCCCCAAATACTTCTTTGTTATTCAAATTTTGTTCAATGATTATTCTTAATGATTCTTAATGATTAATTTGATGTAATAGATCATTGAGTTTTAAATGGGGCCAAACCTGACTTGTTATATAACAATGTGAAATGAAAGGACTCTTGAAAGTAAAATGGCTCTTTCATTTCATTTTAGAAGTAAACTCGGGTTACGAGCACTCTTTTTTCTTCTTCACAATTCGTGAGAAAATTCGTTTTTTTTCAATACTTTAAAAAAATACTTTTTAATAACTTTTTTTGGTCAGAGGGGGGGGGGGGGGGGCGTCGACTCCCCCCCCCCCCCCCCCCGTAGATCCGCACATGGTACACACACTGGTACTAACAGGAAATTGTGTAATATCTGATTTCTTCTCCTATTTCCTATTCACGTGTAATAACTATCAGTGGTTTTTGTCTTTCCTTGGTTATATTATGGCAGAGTAAATCCTAACGTCGAATCCGCTCTAACTTCATGTGAGAGATCACACTGAATTGACCTCGAAGAATCGTGTAAGATAACCAAGAATCAATATACACTGTAAAGAGATGTAAGGTACAAATTCGTCCACATGGGTGTCATTTTGTTTTCCCAACTTTTAGGCAATTCCAGGCCTTTCTTTTTAAATGTTGGCATTTTTTTTCCTTAATATATCCTAAATATTGGTTAACGATGAATGCGATTGGGCAAAACATTAACTAAGCAGTTGACAAATACTTCACTTCCTCCGCTGAAAAATGTTTTACTCAGCATTCTTTTTGTTCTTTAATGGGACAGTTGAACTCTTTTTTCAGACCGCAAATGCCTTCAAAGTGCATGCTTATTGCACTTATTCTTATCTATGACATTTCTAATGCCCATTTGGGACCTAAAATTGCTATGAAGGTAATTTTAGACCCCAAAATGTGTAAAATTTAGCTAATACGATTATACCGATTCAGCTCCACTTTAAAAAATACGGTGATCGTTAATTAATCAATTCATGAATAATAACAATACATGGGCCGGTGTGACCGCGTATAATGTAACCCGCACCGATCGTCCGACTATTAGAGATCGATCGAGAGCAGACGATCGGTGCGGATTTTATCCGCGCAGAATGTCCGTGTCGGACATTCCGTGCGCGCCTCAAATGTCTGACGGACAATCCGTGCGGAAGAGGTCTCGCACCAATAGTCCGCCTGCCGCACCGAATGTCCGTACTCTAGTCCACACATATAATTAGTCAATATAGTGGAGGCTATTAGGGCTAAATAGGGGTTGTTTGGTGCAGATTTTTCTAAAAGTACCAGATTTGGCCAAGAGGTAGATTATACCATACTTTTACGATTTCTTCCGGCCGCCAAGAGGGCACCCTCTGGGTATGCCATATTGGGCAAATCCAAAATGGCCGCTATCTGAGTTAAAGGTCAAGCGTAGTTCCAAAAGGAAAAGCGGTTGTATGATAATAGTTTATATATTTATGGGGTTTTGGGGGTCAGAGAATCTGATTTTGATGTTCCTCATCGATTTGAGGTCTCCTAGGGTCTGCCATACTGGTCATATTGGTAAAATCCAAAATGGCCGCCTTCTGATAGTTACAGGTCCAGTGTAGTTACGAAAGAAAATGGGCTAGTATGATAAAAGTTTATATATTTATGGGTTTTCGGGGTCAGAGAATCTGATTATGATATTCTTTCATCGATTTGAGATCTCCTCGGGTCATACTGGTAATATTGGTCAAATCCAAAATGGCCGCCATTTGATAGTTACTGATCAATAGTAGTTCCAAAAGGAAAAGAGCTTAAATGATAAAAAACAAATTATATAGAAAGGGGGTTTTCTGGGTCAGAGAATCTGATTATGATGTTGCTTGTATCAATTACAGGTCTCCTTGGGGCTGTCATGCTGGCCATATTGGCCAAATAAAGAATGGCCGCCATCCGAGTTAAAGGTCAAGCATAGTTTCAAAAGGAAAAGGACCAGTATGATAAAAGTTGATGAATTCATGGGGTTTCCGGGGTCGGAGAATCTGATTATGATGTTCTTTTATCAATTTTATTTCACCATCCTGTCCTAAGGCTACAATGAAGTCCATTTCCTGGTTAAAGAAGATGAGGGAAGATGCGCCAAATTCACACTTACGTGGGTTTAAATCTTGGCCTGCGCCCATATGTTTCATCAATATGCAAACTTTCCTCTGTGAAATGCATAATAAATTCGTTTTCGAGGATTGGCAAGGAAAATAGATAAACAGTAGAAACAGACCATGAATAAAGAAATAAACAGCTGGTTCGATTTGTTTTGAAGCATTATATTGAAAGACCCGTACAGCTTTATCTTTATTATCCATATAAATAACGTCTATAATCACTGTCAGACGGGAGATAATACCAATACGAAATGCATTATGCAACGTCTAGACGTAAAGGTCGAATCTCAACTTTAGTTTTCTCATTCTTCTTTACATTTCAAAGCGTTGCATGGGATCTTAATCCTGTTTTTTCTACATACATTAATGCCCCCATTTAAGCATACTTTGAATCTGGTCACGCTTCGAAAAGTTCGTGGCCTAGCATTTTGCTTCTGTTGATGATCAAATAGAGAAAGCACTCTTTATAGATCAGGGAGAGTGTGAACAAAGCACGAAGTAGGAGCAGTGCAATTTAAATATCAAAGGATGGATTAGAGTTTATTTCTAAAATAAAATGAAAGGGCCAATTTATTTTCATGATTCCTTTCACTTCATTGAAGAAATAACCTCTCTTTATACCTTAGAGACACTTTTTCTTGAAAGTCAAATAAACTCGAGAGCATCTGGGGCTCCACCCTGGAACCCTTAGTAGGGGCTCTTCCAGGCCCCTAAAGCTGTGCCATATTTTACGGATCCATTAGAAAGCAAAATAAGCCCAATAAATAATTTGTATATATATATATATATATATATATATATATATATATATATATATATATATAAATATATAGAGTTCTCCTATGCAAACTTCCTCTGTGAAATGCATACTAAATTCGTTTTCGAGGGTTGGCAATGAAAATAGATAAACAGTAGAAACAGACAATGAATAAAGAAATAAACAGCTTGTTCGATTTGTTTTGACGCATTATCTTTAAAAACCCGGACAGCTTTATCTTTATTATCCTTAAAAAATAACTTCTATAATCACTCTGAGATGGAATAAAATACCAAAACGAATTGCATTATGCAACGTCTAGACATAAAGTTTGAATCTCAACTTTATTTTTCTTATTCTTCTTTTAATTTTCGAAGCGTTGCATGGGATCTTAATCCTGTTTTTTCTACATACATTAATGCCCCCATTTAAGCATACTTTGAATCTGGTCACGCTTCGAAAAGTTCGTGGCCTAGCATTTTGCTTCTGTTGATGATCAAATAAAGAAAGCACCCCTTATAGATCAGGGAGAGTGTGAAAAAAGCACACAGTAGGAGCAGTGCAGTTTAAATATCAAAGGATGGATTAGAGTTTATTTTTAAAATGAAATGAAACTGAAAGGGCTATTTTATTTTCAAGAGTCCTTTCACTTCATTTAAGAAATAACCTCTCCTCATATCTTAGAGACACTTTCTCTTGAAAGTCAAATAAACTCGAGAGCATCCTGGGGCTCCGCCCTGGAACCCTTGGTAGGGGCTCTTCCAGGCCCCTAAAGCTGTGCCATATTGTACGGATCCATTAGAAAGCAAAATAAGCCCAATAAATAATTTGTATGTAATATATATATATATAGTTCTCCTATGCAAACTTCGTCTGTGAAATGCATAATAAATTCGTTTTCGAGGGTTGGCAATGAAAATAGATAAACAGTAGAAACAGATCATGAATAAAGAAATACAATTTTGTTCTCCCAACTTTTAGGAAATTCCAGGCCTTTCTTTTTAAATGTTGGCATTTTTTTCCCTTAATACAGGTGTATATCCTAAATATTGGTTAACGATGAATGCGATTGGGCAAAACATTAACTAAGCAGTTGACAAATACTTCACTTCCTCCGCTGAAAAATGTTTTACTCAGCATTCTTTTTTCTTTAATGGGACAGTTGAACTCTTTATGAGTATGATAAAAGTTTATATATCTATGGGTTTTCGGGGTCAGAGAATCTGATTATGATATTCTTTCATCGATTTGAGATCTCCTCGGGTCATACTGGTAATATTGGTCAAATCTAAAATGGCCGCCATTTGATAGTTACTGATCAATAGTAGTTCCAAAAGGAAAAGAGCTAAAATGATTAAAAAAAAATTATATAGAAAGGGGTTTTCTGGGTCAGAGAATCTGATTATGATGTTGCTTGTATCAATTACAGGTCTCCTTGGGGCTGACATGCTGGCCATATTGGCCAAATAAAAAATGGCCGCCATCCGAGTTAAAGGTCAAGCATAGTTTCAAAAGGAAAAGGACCAGTATGATAAAAGTTGATGAATTCATGGGGTTTCCGGGGTCGGATAATCTGATTATGATGTTCTTTTATCAATTTTATTTCACCATCCTGTCCTAAGGCTACAATGAAGTCCATTTCCTGGTTGAAGAAGATGAGGGAAGATGCGCCAAATTCACACTTGAGTGGGTTTAAATCTTGGTCTGCGCCCATATGTTTCATCAATATGCAAACTTTCCTCTGTGAAATGCATAATAAATTCGTTTTCGAGGATTGGCAAGGAAAATAGATAAACAGTAGAAACAGACCATGAATAAAGAAATAAACAGCTGGTTCGATTTGTTTAGAAGCATTATATTGAAAGACCCGGGCAGCTTTATCTTTATTATCCATATAAATAACGTCTATAATCACTGTCAGACGGGAGATAATACCAGTACGAAATGCATTAAGCAACGTCTAGACGTAAAGGTCGAATCTCAACTTTAGTTTTCTCATTCTTCTTTACATTTCAAAGCGTTGCATGGGATCTTAATCCTGTTTTTTCTACATACATCAATGCCCCCATTTAAGCATACTTTGAATCTGGTCACGCTTCGAAAAGTTCGTGGCCTAGCATTTTGCTTCTATTGATGATCAAATAAAGAAAGCACCCCTTATAGATCAGGGAGAGTGTGAAAAAAGCACACAGTAGGAGCAGTGCAGTTTAAATATCAAAGGATGGATTAGAGTTTATTTCTAAAATGAAATGAAACTGAAAGGGCTATTTTATTTTCAAGAGTCCTTTCACTTCATTTAAGAAATAACCTCTCCTCATATCTTAGAGACACTTTCTCTTGAAAGTCAAATAAACTCGAGAGCATCCTGGGGCTCCACCCTGGAACCCTTGGTAGGGGTTCTTCCAGGCCCTTAAAGCTGTGCCATATTGTACGGATCCATTAGAAAGCCAAATAAGCCCACAAAATAATTTGTATATATATATTTATAGTTCTCCTATGCAAACTTCGTCTGTGAAATGCATAATAAATTCGTTTTCGAGGGTTGGCAATGAAAATAGATAAACAGTAGAAACAGATCATGAATAAAGAAATAAACAGCTTGTTCGATTTGTTTTGACGCATTATCTTTAAAAACCCGGACAGCTTTATCTTTATTGTCCTTAAAAAATAGCCTCTATAATCACTCTCAGATGGAAGATAATACCAAAACGAATTGCATTATACAACGTCTAGACATAAGGTCGAGTCCCTGGGGACTTGGATCACGATAATGCCGATAATACTTTACCGATGACCAGATTTCAATTAAAGTTTACTAAAAAGAACCAATTCCGACATTCAGAAATGATTTTCGGTGACTGATGTGATCATTCACAAAGGAAAGGCCAGCACACACAAAAAAATACAGTTCCTCTCTCAGCTCTCTTTATGTTCATGTGACCTTTGTAAAAGGTCGTTCCCGATTTTGGCGCATGCGGAATGTGCAATTACGAACTCGCTTATGGATAAAAGAACATCATAATCAGATTATCCAACCCCGGAAACCCAATGAATTCATCAACTTTTATCATACAAGCCCATTTCCTTTCATAACTATACAAGACCTCAAATCAATGAAAGAACATCAAACTCAGATTCTCTGACCCCCAAAACCCTATAAATATATAAACTATAATCACACAAGCGCTTTTCCTTTTGGAACTACGCTTAACCTTTAACTCAGATGGCGGCCATTTTGGATTTGCCAAATATGGCAGTCCCAGAGAGCGCCCTTCTTGGCGTCCGGCAGAAATCGTAATAGTATGGTAATAATGTACCTCTGGGGCAAATTTGGTGCTTTTAGAAGAATCTGCACCAAAATATCCCTAACAGCCCCCACTAATACAAGTATAATTATACTTAATGAATGAAACGACTGGATAAGCCATATTCAGCTTTGCCAGCTAGCTAGGGACCACACTACAGGTCTTCCCGCCGCGGGTCAATGGGGGAGGGGGGGGGCGGGGCGAGAGGGTCTTGACCCCAAAACGCCGACAAAAAATGAAGAGAGAGAGAGAGATAGAGAGAGAGAGTCAGAGAGAGAGAGAAGTAAAGCGGAGAGTAAGGGAAAGGAAGAAGAGGAAGAAGAAAAGAAAAGGGGGAAAAGAAGGAGATCGGGGGCGAAAGGCCTTCGCCACCCCTCCCCCCTCCCCTCAGCAAAAGAGAGATAGAGAGAGAGAGAGAGAGAGAGAAGGAAGGAAGGAAAAATAAGGGAAAGGTAAAGAAGAGACAAAGGAAAAGGAAGAAGAAAAGAACAGGGGAAAGAAGGAGATTGGGGGCCGCCGAAAGGGCTTTGCCTCCCAGGCTGTTGCGCCTCCCCCCCCCCCCCCCATGCAAGCAAAAAGAAAGAGAGAAGGAAGAGAAGGTAAAGAAAAAAGGGAAAGAAAGAAAAGAAGGGGGATATCAGTTGCAGTTTTTCCCGCCAACGAGTTGGGGATCGGGGGGGGCAAATGGCCCTTGTCCCCCCCCCCTTCTACAGCAAACTTAAAAGAGAGAGAAAGGAAGAGAAGGGAAAGGAAAAGAAGAGAAAGGTACGGGAGATCAATTGGGATTTTTCCCACCAACGCGGTGTGGATCGGGGGCGAAAGGCCTTCGCCTGCCCTCCCCTGGCAAACAAAAAGAGAGAGAGAGAGAGAAGGAAGGAAAAGAAGGGAAAGGGAAAGAAGAGAGAAGAGGAAAGGAAGAAGAAAAGAAAAAGGGGAAAAGAAGGAGATCGGGAGCCGGAAGGGCCTTGCCGCCCATGCTGTTGCCTCACTCCCCGCCCCCCCCCCCCGCAAAAGAAGAGAGAAAGAAGAAAAGAAGAGATATCAGTTGCAATTTTTCTGCAAACAAGATGTGGATCGCGGAGAAAGGCCTTTGTCTCTGTCCCCCTCCCCGACCACCCCACCACCTCCCCGCCAAAAAAAGAGAGAAAGAAGGGAAAGGGAAAGAGGAGAGCTAAAATGGAACACAAAAGAGGAAGAAGAAAAGAAAAGGGTAAAAGAAGCAGAGATCAGTTGCGATTAATCCCACCAAATCGTGTGGATCGGGGGGAGGGGCGAAAGGCCCCTGCCTCCCTCAGCAAACTTAAATGTGAAGAGAGAGAGAGAGAGAGAGAAGTAAGGGAAGGGAAAGGGGAAAAAAGAGGAAGAAGAAAGGTAGGGGAGATCAGTTGCAATTTGTCCCGATTTATACCCCTCCCCCCCCCCCCCTTAGCAAAGAGAGAGAGAGAAGGAAGGAAAAGAAGGGAAAGGGAAAGAAGAGAAAAGGAAGAAGAAAAGAAAAAGGCGAAAAGAAGGAGATTGGGGGGCGGAAGAGCCTTGCCGCCCATGCTGTTGCCCCCCCCCCCCCGTGCAAAACAAGAGAGAAGGAAGAAAAGGGAAAGAAACAAAAGAGGAAAAGAAAAGAAGGAATATCAGTTGCAATTTTTCTGCAAACAAGATGTGGATCGCGGAGAAAGGCCTTTGCCTCTGCCCCCTCCCCGACCTCCCCACCCCTCCCCGCCAAAAAAGAAAGAAAGAAGGAAGGGGAAAGGAAAGAGGAGAGCTAAAATGGAACACAAAAGAGGAAGAAGAAAAGAAAAGGGTGAAAAGAAGCAGAGATCAGTCGCGTGGATCGGGGGGAGGGGGCGAAGGGCCCCTGCCACCCTCAGCAAACTTAAATGAGAGAGAGAGAGAGAGAGAGAGAGAGAGAGAGAGAGAGAGAGAGAGAGAAGTAAGGGAAGTGAAAGGAAAGAGGAGAGAAAGGGACAGAAAACAAAGAGGAAGAAAAGAAAAGGAATTAGGGAAGATCAGTTGCGATTTTCATTGGTTCTTCTATATCATTCTACATCATTTTACAATTATCATTGTACAAATGTATTTATATATTCATTTATTTATTCCTGTTTGATAACAAAATATGAATATAAACTCATAAACTCATAACAGCAACAAAATTAAGTGTAGGAGGAAACTATCTTTCTGGGAGCAAGAAGCGCAAAAATGATCATGCATTTGCATGTACATGTAAGTGTATCATTAATATAATTCATATTGTTTAATTACATCTTGTGAAATAGTATGCATTCAAGCTTTGGGGATTTTTTGTTGGTGTATTTGTATGAAAGAAAGCGTTTGGAGCTTATAATGCACATGTTGCAATTTCAGGTGCAACTTAGTGTTCAAATATGGAACACGCACGGCCAGGCACTAGTGTAGGAAATCTTCAAATGTTAATCAGGTATATGACTAAATTACTTGTCTGTTGCCTTACGAAAAAGTTTATATTTAGTCAGGCCTGAATTGAGTCGCAAAACAATTATTATGTTAAAAGGAAAAAAACATATTTGATGACATAATTCGTAATTCCCCAATAACCAATACGATTGGAGAGCCAGTACTCGTTTTTGTTTTTCTTCAAAACTTACTCAACTATAAATAGCTGGCCCGGATACTTGAGCCTCTCACAAAACGCAAGTATAGGCCTGATGTGTCGTCAGTGGCGTCGCTAGTCCTTTTTCAGTGTGGGTGGGGGGGGGGGGGGTATAGAGGCCAACGATTCCCGACAAAACAAGCCACCAATTAATTACCGACAAAATTAAATGTTCCAATATCTACAAATTTAATCCTATAAATCCGGGGCCAAAGGCTAAATTGTTATGCGCAAATGATCATTTTCGTCGACGACATAAATATACAAATTATTTCGTCAACTTAGTAAGCATGATAGCTATTTATTTTAATGCAGGCGCGTAGCTAGGATCTTATTTTAGGGAGGGGCGGTATTGAGCAAGCGAATCACTTAAAGCGCTCCCTAGGTGGGGGAGGGGACGTTTCATTAAATTATTAGAAAAAGAAGACGATTCATGGAACCGACTCTAAATCATTGTCTGAATTTTCAAAAATGTTTCTTTGTCCGATAAAAAGTCACAGTTCTAAGGGTAAAAAGTTGCTGGCCGACCGACATAAAAAATACCACCGACTTCAACCCCACACCCCCCCCCCCCCCCCTTTAGCGACGCCCCTTAATGTAGAGTGGCCTGAGCGGGTAGGCACAGGGCGTGGTTTTAAACTTACAGAGACACTTCCATGAAGACACCCTTAATTAATGATTGCGTGTGTTGAACTGCCATGGGCTTTACAACTTTAAACCTCCAGGGTTTATTTTGCATATATAGGGATTTACATGATCATTTATATAATAAAAGGAAATAATGAATATTCAAATATCATAGGTAGCAAATAAAGGATGACTAACAGAGGAATGAAAACAAACAGATAGGAGAGGATGATCAAGCATAATGATGTGCACCAATCTATAAATGTGAATTACTAAGTAGCCTGTTCACACTACAGCTTTACAATAACAAAGAATTTGTAGCCTTACTTTTAAGCAGTTGAAGAAATTAATAAAAGTAGGTCTACTTGAAGAAATCGTTGAATTATAAGATATTCAGTTTATTTTATTAAGTATGACAAAACACACATTTAACACCTTTGGAAAAAATAATACCCCAGGAACGTGAAAAACAAAACTTTTATTGTCACACATGCCTGTAATCGGACATATTTAAAAACTGAAATGTGGCACCACCCAAAAATATAATTCTGAGATCCTTCTTTAATTTGCACCTGAAAATAAATTCTTTGTTCCTCGTCTATGTCATCGCGGCGAAAAATTTCAGACTTTTCTTCTTTTCATGCATCCTCAGACAAATGTGCCAATGAAGTTTTGTCTTCTTGTGTTCCTGGAAACAAAGTTTGGGCAACAGTTTTCAAGTTCAGATTATCTTTACGAGATTTATATATGTGTAATATTAAGCTTTGGTTGAGCTTTCTTTGGGTCATTGTACTTATCAGAGAAGTTTTGATCCGTTTCAAGACAGAGAATGTTCTCTCGCAATTTGCCGTTGTAACCGGGATTGTAAGGTAAATGAGAAGAAGGATGTGCACATCTGAGAATGATCTCTTATAGACTGTTATGGACTGTTGTTGAAAATCTCACAGATTGTTTTAATGTATATTTGATAGGTTTACTCTCATCGTCACACACGTCTTGGAGGCTTGTTAGCTGCCGAGTTAATGCTACAAAGTCAATATCTCCGGCATACACTTCCCTCAACTCATCAGCACGAACAAAATATTGGGGAGGGGGCTCATGATAACCGAGCCCGGCCGATTTTTTTTTTTTTTTTTTTTTTTTTTTGGGGGGGGGGGTGGCTCAATGATATCCGTGCCCCTCAAAAATATCGGGGGGCTCCGTGATGTTATCTGAGCCCCACACAAATATCGGGGAGCTCCGTGATGTTATCCGAGCCCCACCAAAAACACTTGAGGGGGGGGGGGCTGATGATATCTGAGCCCCACCAACATATGGGGGGGGGGCTCAATGATATCAGAGTCCCTCCAAAATATTTGGGGGTTTAAATGATATCCGAGATCCACCAAATATATTTTTTGGGTCAATGATATGCGAGATCCGATGCCCCCCTCCCTCCTCCCTAAGTAAATATTTATAAAATATTTATATTTGAATGGTTCGTCTGTAGATTATAGGTATACATGAGTTTCATGCCTAGAATATAATCATTGGGGAGGAGGGCGGCTCAATGATATCTGAGCCCCACTTAAAATATTGGGGGCTCAATGGTATCTTAGCCCCTAAGGACTCAATGATATCTAAGCCCCACCAAAAGATTGAGGGGCTCAATTAATGATATCTATAAGCCCCGCCAAAAATATTGGGGGGGGGGCTCAATGATCTCTGAGCCCCCCCCCCCCAATATACATATTTTGTTTTGGGGGAGGGGGGGGGCTGTGTCCCCCAATCCCCCTTTCCCCGGTTCCTAAGCCTAATTACAATTCAATGAAGTCTACTTTTTAAAACTTAAAGGGATTGGGTAACTTTGCCTTAGGTTCTGAAACAAAAAACCTGAATGATAGTTAGGGCTAGTTCTGATCGGAAAACGACCCAAATATCGGAGTATGGCTAGCTGCCCCAGGGCCTTGTCCTATATACGGATCAGAGAAAAAATACTTTAAACATTTCGGGGGTTACTTTTATGACTTTCGGGGGCTCTTTTTGGCATTTCGGGGGCTAATTTACCCCGAGCCCCCGTGTATTTTTTTCCTCCTGATACGGATAAGTGTGTGCCCTGGTGGGTCTTCTTCTTTTAGCCCTTCTTTCTTTACTTTTTCCTTTCCTTTCTTTTTTCTTTCCTTTCCTTTCTTATTTTTTCAAAGAGGGGGGGGGGGCGGGTCCATCGCCCGCCTTATATCCGCGCCTGAGTGACACCCACACAAACTAACCTTATTTACATTACAAAAAAATGAAGAAAGAGCCCCTAGACACCATAGATGTAAGTATTCAGCCAGTTCCTACCCCCCCCCCCCCCACCAATATAAACTTTAAAAGTTTTTTTTTTTTAATTCGATACCAGTGATATACAGATCTTGCTGAAATGGCCTAATTTTCCGGGATTTTTCCTCGCTTTTTAGTAAATTATACTTTTTATGCGTTTGTTGGAGAATGACATATATCACAATTTACAGTCATGCAAGAAATGTGCTTATTTACTAGGCCGACATGTCAGGTCCCGCGGAACGGCGGGCTTGGTGGCTCAAGCCCCCCTCCCACCCCCACACTTTTGAAAAAGTATATCAAAGAGAATTAAATAGAAAGAAATAGAAAATAAAGTATGCTCATGTAACCGTAATTAAATGCCCATACCCCTAAGCTAATTCCGGGGGCTCTGCCCCCCTGGACCCAATCTTTGGCCCCAAGGCTGGCTCATGGATGCTAATCTGACCTTAATTGTAATGCCTAAAACCCATGCGCTTCCGGGGGCTCCGCCCCTTGAAGCATACGCCAATTAGTGACCTGCCAGTGTCATGATATGCTCATCTGACCGTAAGTACGAAGCTACGTACAATCGATTACAACAGTAATTGTGGGGCCGATATCACGAGTATGCCTTCATAGAATAAAGGTTTTAAAGAAAATATTCACTTCTACTTTCAAAAGAACTGGCCCATTTGCTTTAAAAAATTGTAGAGAGTTATTATTATGTAATTTCTAGAAAAAATGCCAACCACATGATTTACAATGAGTCTAACTACATTGATTTGCCGAGTTTCTTCCTTTTATCAAATATACACGTAAAACAATGGGTAGACAGACTGCGCGGATAGCAATCCGTGCGAGCAGAAAACCCGCATATTATGTCCGACGGACAAACGAAACTGGTAGGACAAACCGGCTAGTTGTGCGTAATTAAAACCAACATGACAAAGCCAACAAAAAACTAACATCGGCATTGGCTTTAACACAACGTAAAAGGCGCTCGTTTTTTCAACGGCTTTTTCAAATTATCGAATATTTGTGGTGGTACACAAATATTAGAACTCGTTATATTTATGGATATTTCAGCCGTTTCTGAACCGATTTTGATCAAAAAAAGAAGATTTTGTCATTTAAAATGCAAATTTGACTCTCAGTTTTTCACTATCTCACCCAAAAAAAATTATTTTGTGTGGCGACAGAACTCAACTGTCCCTTTAAGTGTATTTTCTTACAATAGAGGTAAACTTCTGCTTACACTAAGGCAAAAAAAAAAAATCATTTGGTTGTCCACGACCTCCCGCTTGTCATTTTCGGGCCGCTCCTATTTTTTATATATTTTTTTTATATATATATTTTTTTTAATTCAATATTTTTTAATTCAATTTTTTTTTTAATTTTTTAATCTAATTTTTTTGGGGGGAGCAATCTTAAATGCCAAACATACCATTTTATGCATTTGCAAGGATCAAAATGCGTCCCGTTGCCAGTTTTGTCTTTTCTGTACGCAATTCTGTATTTATTAAACTTGCCATTTTTATTTTTCTATGTCAAAATGCCGTCCATTCAAATCAGGTTCTGAGCATTCGTAAACTCATTTTAAAGCCCATCTGTACTAGTTTACAGAAGGGATTAGACCACCCTGCAAGGTCACTTGACAGGTGGTTATCTCATAAAATCAGCTCTCAGTTAACATAAGATAAAGAGGATCATGGGGGAGCAATGGTCACCGATTAGAGGGCGCAAGTAGCTATTAGTAGTACAATGGAGATTTAAAAGGTGCTGTATGTCAAAGCCAAAAGTACTTTCTGTGCTTTCTTGATATTCATTGTACATTAAACTAGTCTTTTACCATATTAAAGTGTTTTAAAGACTTTGTTTGTTTAAATGCTTGACATCCCAATGATTTCTTTTTTCATGGAAAACAAATTATTTAAAATTTTAAAAAATGGGGAAAAAAAATCAAAAAAAAAAAAAACGCCTGCCCGCCCCTACTCCAGAACAGCAATCGAGGACAACCAACATATTTTTTTGTTAGGCCTAAGGTCATGCCCACAGTACAAAAAAAATGTCAGCGAATGTGGGTAGTGTGGGATGAAATGGCAGAATTCCTTCTTACATATTTTCCTTTTATCGTACATGTGTCGTAGTCAGTTGGTTTGATCACTGGAATGGAAATGCAATTAAAGGTCTTAGTTCGAGATCCCGGCACGGCACCTATGTGTCCTTGGGAGTGTTTCACAAAGACTAAGATCGACTTCAAGTTGGACTTAACTATGCCATGCCGTTCATGCCACTAGTTCCTGTAACCATCCTGGCATTGGTTTTTTCAAGGGACGCACAAATTATGGTCGCAAATCTACAGAATTTACCTGTTTTTATAGTTCATTATTGAAAGACCAATGGTAAGAGGAAACAGTGGTATAAATGGCCTGCCGTAGTTAAGTCCAACTTAAAGCCCCACTGTCCTACTTGTAGCTACTTGCTCCCTGCATATAACACTTCCCAAATCGGTGCCCGTTGGTCCCCCATGATCCTCTTTTTCTTTAAGTTGAGAGCTGAGTTAATGAGATAGCCACCTGTCAGTGACCTCGCTGTGTGGTCTAATCCATTCTGGCCCAGTAGTGTTGACGGTCTTTAAAGTCGATCTTAGTCTTTGTTAAACACCCCCTTGAGCAACTAGGCCTTTTATCCACTTTTCACACATGCACTGTATGTGCTCAATGGGCTATCGGTAGGATACGAATATCATAGTGGTTGGATTATCATCTGCACGCCCGTCAAATGGCGCCTAGCTGGAATGTTCCCTAGGGAGAGGAGCATGTACACTGTAATATGCGGAATAGTAATTGACTCCAGTGACAGGGTAATACTGTGAGTGCTTTGGTCGGTTATTGGAAAAGCTCTTGATAAGACCTGACAGGAATTATGAGTACCATAATAACATAATAGCCTGCAATCAATGAAAACACATCACATCCGAAACCACCACACACACACCTTCACACATTTACATCCTCTTAGATCGCCCACACATTACCAAAGGTCAAGACCTTATTTTACGCAAATGAAAGCGAGCCCCTGCGTCTCAATTGTCTGATTGTTTTCGTAAGCATCACACCGTTTGTATCACCATTTTTAGATTTGACCCACATTCTGTGTCCATATGCATTCCTTTATTTATCACCAAATGGCTGTACAAGCATAATTATGTTTTACCTCTGTCCAA
The DNA here is from genome assembly GCF_000002235.5 of Strongylocentrotus purpuratus. NCBI lineage: Eukaryota > Metazoa > Echinodermata > Echinoidea > Camarodonta > Strongylocentrotidae > Strongylocentrotus > Strongylocentrotus purpuratus. Next base: position 7,361,839 of record NW_022145604.1, on the reverse strand, counting down.
TGAGAAATATTAGTACTACGGTTTCGAGCATAATTATAAGAGAAAAAAACTCAAGAGAAGATGATCGGAAAAAAACAGGCACTAAAAATGTGTAAGTTGTCATGGGACATCGTCTGCTTGTGAAAATCATGTCCATTGTCACACATCTCAGCAGCGTTCGGAGAGCTCTTCAGGTGCTATGTCGGGGCTGTATTTAAGCGTTTTGTAATTTATAATAATTATTACTTCGCATGTTTCCAAGCATTGAAATTTGATAACCTTGTCGAATCAAAGTTTCAACTTTGCAATAATGAAAATAAAGTTTTTTGTTTTTTTAATCAATGAATATCTACTTTAAATTAATATTTTCTGTTACTTAAGCTATGGTCACAACTCAGAGCGTAGCCTTTTGACAAGGCCTCGTTGACTCTGGCGAAGCGGCTGAGATGAGTCTAGATACCCGGAGTGAACGCGCGACCGAATGACGAATGTCACAGGTCTGGACAATTCGCACTGGCGTTCATTCAGGTTTTCGCGATTAGTCTCTTTTTAGTCGCTCGGCGTCTATCAGGCATGTGGCCTTGTTTAAAGGCTACTCAGAGCGGCGAACGACCGATTTGTAGCCTGCTCGGTTGCTGCTGGAGTTTAGGCATCGCCCAAAGATTTTTGGAGAAGTCGAGCAGGCTGTAGAGCCCGAGCGATGCATGCGCGACGCCCTGTCGATTTTCCGTGGGTCGCCGGTTTTTGGTCCAATATTGTTAAAATAATCGTTAAAAACACTGGATATCAATTGCGGATCATTCAGTGTTCTTCCTCCGTGTATAAAGTGTTGTGGTAAGATGGGTTTTCGTTTTTAAAATATATTATTAATCAATCGCCATGTTTTCTTGAGGTCAGTTCTACAATCATTTAACCTTTGATAAAAATACATTTTTTCGCCTTTCTCAATTTAGATGATACTTTGTTCCTAATCTTCTTATATTTGTCTTCATTTTCATATTTAGGATTACAACAAAACCTTTTATAAACTTCGTTCTTCAATCTTATTTTTGTCAACAAGTTTAATGATACCCATAACTTTTTGTTTTTATTTGTCTTAATACTCCTAATATTGTCTATAAGTGATGCAAAAGTTTTTGTAAGTCTGGTTGGTTTGTTGATCATAGGTGTTAAACCATTAGCATATACGTTGTTCAAAAAAAAGTATTAATCCTTGTATCACTAGAGGACTTCACGAGGTCTAAATTGAAGTCACCCATTATATACATGCTTATTCTCTTTAGTTAAACATTGTAAAATATCATCAAAATAGGTATTAAAGTCAACTACACTTGAGCTCGATGGCCTATATATAACCAATATTTTAATATATTTTTTCATGTGGCATGTAACATCATCAAAATCGAGACGGATTTTTATGTCACATGTTCGTGTAGTCTTTCTGTATACAGTGCTTGCAGGCGCGGATCCAGGATTTCTTGGGGGGGGGGGGGCCAAATTTGAATCTTGCAATTGAGTGCGCTGAAATTTGAAAATCGAGCCGACCGATATTTCGCTCAGTGGGGGGGGGGGGGCGGGGGGGGTAGTGAGCATTAATTTAAATTTTTCTTTTTTGCCCCCGGAAATCGCGCCGGCCGATATTTGGATTAACAACGCCTCCCCCCCTCCCCCCCCCCCCCCCCCCCCCCCCCCCCTCTTGAGCAAAAAAAAATAAAAAATTCTGGACACGATTCTTTTTTCTGGGAGTCAGGGGGGGGGGGGCAAGGCTCGCTCGGGACACAATATAGTAAAGAAATTGTGACATGATATTTTTAGAATTTCTCAATTTGAACTTCGTTTTCCGAAAGAAAGAGCATTAACAATAATGTCAAAATGTTTTAAAAAAAATTGAATATGTTAAGTATATTGGCTGAGATATGACCATCCGAATGAGTAGATTTCAATAGGAAATCACTGTCGCTTTGCTCTGGTTCCTAATGTTGAGAACCAGAGCAAAATAACAGTGAATTCCTATTGAAATTCAGTCAGTGTGATCTCTCACACGAACTTAGAGCGAATTCGAGGTTAGCGTACAGGATCTACTCTGACATAACATAACCAAGGAAAGACAAAAACCACTGATAGATATTACACGCGAACAGGAGAATAAATCAGATATTACACAATTTCCTTTTAGTAAAAGTGTGTGTACTATCTTTAGGGACACAGACTATAATAGTTTCCTGCCGAATGTCTAAAAATCTTCCTCCCGGCAAAACAACCATATAAGGAATTGTTTGAAATAGATTCCGGCAGGTTTGGATCCCCTATACACTCAACACAATATAAATGAATCAGTATTCAAAGGATGGAGAATCACCGAAATCTCAATGTTCTGCCATCCTATCCGCTTGAATCTTTCACAATTATCGTGGTAATTTCGTAAATACAAACATGATAAATATGTACAGGCATTTACGCACGTAAACGTGAACGATAAAAGTGAGTTACAAAGAACGTGTGATCGTACAATAATCTACTGATAAAGGTGAAAGCACTTTGTGATTCTTCCGCACCAATATCGCGGATGTTTATTTTGCATAACCGTGATGACGACGATAGGACGTCACGTTCTCATTCTCTTTCAAAAAATACTATTATCCAGGTTATACAAATATTTGAACGGATGAGAAAGGTATCGTGTATAGTGCATCAGCGGGAGGAAGGAAGAGGTGAGGACAGGTCAGTGAAGTACCAGTCATCGCAAAGAAGGTTAGACTTGTGGACCAGTTCAGTAAACTTCTGACGTCTCGTTTGTCAGATAACATGAATTGGATTGGCACAACTGGTGATTGCTAAGAGATATATTATTGATTACATGACCCAAACAGCTTGAGCAATATGTGCAGCCCTATTCATCTACAAGGAAAAGTTGCACTACGAAAGACATTATAGATTGGATTAGCATTGGATTAGATTTGATTTGATTGAATGAGATTTGATTAACACTTGTCTTATTGAATATTTCAACGAAACTTGCCACAATGGGAATCTTCATTAAAGGACAGTTCTTATTGACAATCCTGTGCAATTTGATATCAATATGCGTCTGTGAAGAACGGGTGAACTCAACATTTTTCACTCCATACGTTATCGAGTGTCCAGTTGTACCGCTACCGACAGGTAATAGCCCTTGCCAATGTAGCCCTCCAAACATCACAGTCACGGATGCCGACTCCCTTGCTGCATTTCAGTATGTCTCCTGCCAATTGAATCCTTATTCGATCAGTGATACTAACCCAGATCCATTTTATTTCCCGCGATCCAGGAAAGTTTATATTAATTGCTCATGGAACAATTCTCTCAGTTATTCCGACTTTTTGAAGAGCGCGGTAAAAGAATGTGGCGAATTCGCCGAGGAAGTTGTTTCCATTGGCAATGACAAATGCTTTACACCCTTTAACATCACCGCCGATACGTATATGGGTCTACCTAGTCTGCAGAAATTAACCCTCGCTTTAGAGGATGATGTTTCCATCAAACCCAATGCCTTTTCTCCCCTCAAAAACCTTGAGGTACTGGCATTGATGAAACTTGATTTAAAGTCTCTGCATCCGGAGGTTTTCAGAGGTTTGACCCACCTTCGGGAACTAAGTTTGTGGGATAATGACATTAGAGAACTCCCCGATGGCATCTTCAATGATCTTCAAGACTTGCAGGTACTGTCCCTCAGTAGCAATAGCATTACGCACATCTCCCGTGACCTATTGAAACCTCTTGAATTCTTGGACACTTTATACCTAGATGACAATTACATTTCATCCATACATGCTGATGCGTTCCGTTCGATGAGGTCCCTCGAAGAAGTGTATTTGTCACGAAATAACCTTGATAAGAAGTTCAGTCTGAGTTTCTTAGGTACTGAGAGGCTTTTACTCTCCTACAATTCATTGACTTCATTCACAGAGGACACTGTGCCAGGAGTCCGGGGATATACAACCTGGTTAGATTTGTCGCATAACTTAATATCGTCCATTACCGAAAGGGTTTTTTCAAACAGATGAGTACTCGTCTCCGCTTTCGTACGTCGATCTCCGTAATAACCGTCTCGAATCGTTGCCAACGAATGTCTTACGATGGGCAAGAAGGCTCACATTCATCGACTTTAGTTATAACTCTTTAGAGACTCTCCACGATGGACTCTTCGATATCCAGTCGAACCCTCTCGGGGAACAGAGACGAGCTGGAAATCAGTTGGTGGTTAGGCTAGGCGGTAACCCGTTCACTTGCGACTGCCGTCTTACTTGGTTTCGTCTTTATGACGGGCAGGCTGTTTTGATAAGTGATCGCGATGACATCGAATGCTTTTCACCACCCAACCTGAACGGAATACCATTATTCTCAATAGGGCCTGAGCATTTTGAGTGCCCCGTTGTACGATTCTCTGTGCCCGGAACATTGTCAATACTAGGAGATTATGAAGGATCTGGGGCTTCAAACAGCTCGCCGTGTGATCAATGTTGAATGTGAATATGAAAATCTAACACGTATTCCGCTAGGCATACCAAGCAATACTTCATCGTTGGACCTAACCGAGAATACCTGGAACAATCTTAGAAAAAGTATGCTTGATACTCGAATGCCATTCTTAAGCGACTTGACGCTTACTAGGTGTAGTATCGTGAGGATAGAAAGCGGAGCGTTTAGACTCTTAAACTCAGTCCTGCAATTGAAACTCGACGGAAATAATTTTCGCAATATAACAAAAGGAACGTTCCAGGGATTGACTCGACTTAACACACTGTATTTAAACCACAGTTCCATTAGAACTATTGCTAATGGGGTCTTTCTGGACACCCCAAGTTTAACCTATCTCTATCTACACGGAAACTTTCTCACCGTCCTTCCTGCTATCCAGTATTTCCCTCAAAGTCTCGAAATAGTGAGCCTTCAAGAAAACCCACTAACTTGTAGCTGTAACTTGATCTCATTACAGGGGTTGGTCAGGTACACATTAGAGGTTAAGGGTAACGTAACATGTCGGCAGAGCGAGAGCACCCCCGTATCATTAGCTAACCTCGATCCCTCTTACTGCAGGAAACATAGGACAAGTCCATTCCTCGCATCACTTGCATCGCTTAGTGCCATCACTGGTGTTCTCGTGGTTGTGCTCATTTGCGTTTTTCTATACAAAAAGAACAAAACGCTCATGTTACTGCGTTAATTTCCTCAAGACCCGTCTGAAGATGACGCGAACAAACCCTTCGATGTCTTTATCTCGTATTGCCAACTTGACGACGAATTCGTGCTCCGTTACTTGGTGCAACTTTTGGAAACCGAGGATGTGCCTTCTTACTCCATCTGTCTCCATCATCGTCATTTATCCCAGGCGACACCATCGTGAGCGCCGTAGCGCAGAGCCGTCGTGTCATTCTCGTCTTGTCGGACAACTTTCCGAGAGTGACTGGTGCATGTACGAGTTCCGTATAGCTCGCCTTCGAGCGTTGCATGATCGCTGTAACACGTTGCTCATCATCACTCTTGGGCATATCAGCCAAGACTCTCTCGATCCTGACCTGAAGGCATACATAAGAACTACAACCTATCTCGAGTCTTTTGATTCGAAATTCAAAAACAAGCTCTTTTTGGCGCTAAAAAGAGGGCGCTCGAAACGAAGAACATCACGGAATTAAATTAAAATTTGTTGATTTTGATGGAATATGATTTGTCCGTCGCATCTGTAGCAATAAAAGTAATATTATAGTGATGCTATTAAAGGTATTACAAAGTTTTGGGAAATTTTGAAAAATGGGTGGATAGTGATTCTTTACAATTTTGATATATTTGGATGCCCTTGTGGATGAATTAAAAACACCAGAAATTTTAGCCCCTAAAACGTTTCTGCTTTCGAGAAAAATTGAATATAAAGATTTACCGGTGCTCCCGGTAAATTTTGATAAATTTCAAATAGCTCCTACGGCCGTACAATGGTAGCTGCGACCATGAAAATCTCAGAGTATGTAGTTGTGGTATATATTTTCCGAACGAGAATAGCTTATCGGTCGATTTTAGTCAATAAACATTGTTTTATAACTTAATTAATATCTTGACCTTGAGAGGGAGCTATTCAACATAAAGTGTTAATTATTTAAAATTTCATAACTTTAGAGTCGATTTCGACCGCGACAACGATCACTGAATATTGTAGGATCGTATATGCTTCCAATATGTTCATTTGAACCAAATTCATGACCCAATACCAAAACTTTGTATTACCTTTAAGACTGTTGTAAGGGTTACGTGTTTGTGTTCGATGAAGCAAGTAGAATCTTTCTAACACAGTATAAATGTCATTCGTGAATAGTGTTTAGGACAACGGAATAGCCATGGATTTGTACATGATTATTGATGGATGAAATTGAAGATCAAACTCAACACTCCGAGAAGTGTAAACCCGTTGGCTTGGGAGTAACTTGCATACCAAAACGCTATTTGAAGAATGACGCGATGTTTTAAACTGGTATCAAGGTGACGCGTTTGTATTATGTTCGATGAACCATCTAGAATTGTCATACACGTAACACAGAATATATGTAATTCGTGAATAGTGTTTAGGACAACGGAGTAACCATGGATTTCTACATAATATGGTGAAATTAGAAATTAAACTGAACACTCCGAGAAGTGTATACTTCTTATTTCGAGATAGCGAGTAGCTTGCATGCCAAAATGTTATTTGAAGAATGAAGCGATATTTGAAATTTCCATGAATTATAAAATAGGAATTCACATTTATTTCTTTTTTTTAGTTGTTAACTGTATATTATGTATATATATATTCAATGTTAAGTTCCTTTATATACCTCACTTTAGAAATCCAGCCATCTGATTGGGCGAAATCGGAGTCGTGATTTTAGCCATTCCAGTAAAGAAATGTAAAATGCCCAAACCGGTTATTTGTCCAAGAGTGAGATCCCTCAAAATTCCGGTTACCGTGAAAATAGTAAATGTTGCTGCGATACCCATTGGTTTACGTGTGGAATGTGTAGCGAGGCTACTATACAGTGTATGTGCAATTAATTTGGTTGCTACATTTGCACACAGTGCAGACGACCGCCGATCTCAATTGTAGGCCTACATGTAATAACGAGATGACGCCCCTTTGGAAATATGGAGATAAATCTGCTCTTTCATATGACACCTCATGTTTGTAGTAATCACCTTCAAGATTACAGGCACTAAAGGTTTGAATCTCCATTTGTAAATATTATGTTTTTAAACCAATTTTGCATGATCGCGTAATGCACGTAGGCTGCGTAGGAATATCTGCGTGCAATCTCAATGGGAAGGATTTTAGCCCACAACAAGCGCCTATGTAGAGACCTGCAGGTTATCAACACAGACCTCGATATAGCGTAAACAAACTAGATTATCATGATTGCATATTCTATGATCCTTTTTTCGGTATTTAAAAGAGATAATGACTGCTTTAATATTCGGGGAATAGTTGTTTTATAGTCTCTCGGGGATGTTGCATCCTGATATTACCCCTCGGCACGCCTCGGGCGATGTCAGGATGCAACATCCCCTTGAGCCCATGAAACAACTATTTCCCTCATAGCAGTCATTCTCTATTATACTGACCTAAGTATATGATGTGTATTTGCAATGAGAAATCATACAGCAAAATATCAAAAGTGATGTTATAAACATCTATTGTGTAGCTCAAATGTGATAAAAGGCATCAAACCACTTTTATTTCAACATTAAATTGAAACGATTGCGTTCTTATCAGTACTTTTCCTTTTAAATTGGAAATTTTGATATGTTAATGAAAAATAAAAGGACATATGTTTATTCGAAACAATTATAATGATTTTTTGAATATGCATTTCTCATAGTTTCATTTTCTACTGTTTGCTGGGATTTCGCCCCTCTTCTCCCTCCCTCTTGTCTTCTTATAACTCTATCTTATACCCTCTTTCCCTAAAGGGATCACGTAAGTTTGTCTTAGATCCTTGATTAAGCTCATGCTGCAATGACAATTATAAACCTTTAGGTCAGTCAGGAACCCCATGACTTTTACAAGCCGATCGCCTGTCTTATTATCAAGATATTTATGATTGAAAATCGAAATCAAAAACTATTTGGGAAAACGAGAATGGTAAAACCAGTCACTCAAAGGTTTTTACTTTTTTGAGGCACTTCTTGATCATTTTGAAGCGCAATTTGTTTAGGGCTTTAATATAACACCATATAACAGGCACTGATAACACGTAGGGCCGTGCATCTTATATTTAACAATGTTAAACGATCCCTTTAAAATACAGAGAAGATGCATTGTAATGTAATGAACATAATCTAGAATACTTTCTGATATCCCAGAGTTTGATTCAGTCAGATAACAAAAGTGAAATAACTTTTGGTTATAAGACTGACCATTTATTTGTATCCCTTCATTTGACAAAATCTGTTATAAAGAGAGGTCCAGGATTTTGGAAACTCAACACCGCATTATTGGCAGACGCAGATGTTGTTGACTCAATAAGAGATGAAATTAAAATAGTTTTGACTGAAAATGCAGGTTCGAGCTTTAGCAAAATATGGGAATTTATGAAATTTAGAGTTCATTGTAAGTCTATAGACATTTCCAAAAAGAAGAAAAACGGAATGCAGAATGCGATTAGAAGGGTTAGAGAAAGAGACAAATAGGTTAACCAACAATGAAGAATGTTGTAATAATGAAACTTTATGTAGTGATTTATGTGACAAGAAAAAAGAATATGAACATTTGCATGAAGAGATTGTTCGTGGTATAATCGTTAGAACTAAAGCTAAATTTTTTTTCACAAGGTGAACGTAATGCAAAACATTTGTTTTAATTTAGAAAAAAGGAATTTTCAGCAAAAATGTATTTCCAGGCTTCAAACGGCATGTTGACCTATTACAGATTTTAAAGATATTCTTGAGGAAGAAAGGTTCTTTTTATCTTAACCTATATGCATCTAGCGTTAAACAAGATTTTCCTTGTGAATTCATTAAACAAGTTGTTTGACCTAATCTGGATATCAAAGGCGACGATTCTTTTTTAGGTGATCTCATTTCAGAGAAAGAGTGCTATGAAACTATTACAATTTTTGAAAATAACAAGTCACCGGGATCAGATGGGCTTTCCATAGAGTTTTGTAAAATTTTCTGGTATGGTATCAAAGACTTGTTATGTTCCGTTTACAATTCCTCTTTGCTTGATAACATTCTTCCTTTATCTATGCGAACAAGTATTATTACTTTGTTGCCAAAAAAGGAAGAGATTTATTACTTCTCTTAAATTGGCGACCAATATTACTTCTTAACAGTGACTATAAGATTTTATCAAAAATTCTCTCATTACGAATGAAAAAGGTTTCGGGGTTTTTGATAAGTAAGGACCAAACGGTTTTATTAAAGGACGTTTTATTAGAGAGAACATACGATTATTTATTAATATACAAAGCATTTGTAAAATAGAAAATATTGACGGTTTCGCTTTGAGTATTGACTTTGAAAAAGTTTTTGATATGATAAACAGGAATTGTATGTACGACGCTCTTCATGTATTTAGATTTGATCAGTATTTTATTAATTGGGTGAAATTACTGTATACAGATATACAGGGACGAGTTATTAATAATGGGTTCGCGTCAGATTCTTTTTAGATAAAGCGTGGTGTGAGACAGGGATGTCCTTTGTCTACATATCTTTGTATTGTTGCAGTTGAAGTACTTGACTGTTTCGTGAGACAAAATGAAGATATTCGTGGGTTAAAAGTATTAATTGAGGAGGTAAAGATTAGTCAATATGCAGATGACACGGTTATTTTTCTTGAACCTGATGAATCAAATGTTCGTAGATGCGTTAAAGTCTTGAATGATTTCAAAGAAGCTTCTGGTTTAAAAATTAATTTTGAAAAATGTAATATGATTAGACTGGGAAATTGTAAAGTTACTATGCCTATGTGTCAGGACATTCCTTTTATTTGGCCTTCAGATCATTTTACGTACTTAGGTATCAAAATTCCCTTGAATGGTAATTTGAGTTTTCATGATCTTAATTTTAAATCAAATTTGAGGAAATTAAGACAATGTTGAATATATGAAATCGTACGTCTTTAAGCTTGTGTGGAAAAGTGACCATTATTAAATCTCTAGGTAAACCAAAATTGATTTATTTACTTTGTATTCTTCCTGATCCCCCTTTATCATTCTTTTGAGAACTTCAGAGAGTACTCTTTTAATTTGTATGGATCTAGTAATAAGAAGGACAAAATTGGACGCTCTTTGCTTTACAATGAATATAAAGTAAGAGGCCTTAAAATGCCCCATTTATTATCTTTTAACCGTGCAATGAAAGTTAGTTGGATAAAGAGAAACTTTGATGAAGAAAACAAAAGTAAATGGAAAATATTTTTTGCACATTCTCTGAGACGTATGGGAGATGATATTTTTTTTAGCGGCAATCTCCGCTCTGATCATTTAATGTTCAATAAATACGCAGATCCTTTGTGGAATGATATATTAATTGCACTACAAGTACTACAATCCAGTTAAATTCAAAGATATTATTTCCCTACCCCTTTGCCTGAATTATCATATACTGGTAGGCGGAAAACCTCTCAATATTAGTATACGTTTTAATTCTGATATGATATATGTTAAGGATATTTTGTGCATTCATGGTTCATTTATGAATCAAATGAATTTTCTGTCTGGTTCATTTATGTTATATTATTCAGTTCTTTTCGCATTACCTAGTAGTTGGTAACGTATCCTAAAACAGGGAAATTTTGAAATAGAAAGTTCTATTTTAAATTGTGTTGATACTTTATTGAACGAATTCCGTAAACCTAAAAAGATATCAAAACTTACGTACATTATTTTCTTAAACGAATTTTCAGCAAATAAAGATAACAGGATAAATGGCAAAGGGATATACACATAATTTAAACGACTTACTAATTTGGAAATCCCGTTTTACATTACTTTATAGGTCATCCATAGATAATAACATGAGAAATTTCCAATTTAAACTTATTCATAGAAAATTTGCAACACAAAGTTTTCTTTATAAGATAGATATATTTCTTCAATGTGTACTTTCTGTGAAAATAATGAACAGACGTTGTCTCATTTATTTGTAAATTGTGAAAAAGTACGATCTTTCTGCAATGTTATATTTGCGTGGTTAAAAGAAAAGAACATACGAAATGTTTTGTTCACAGATAAAGAATATTTTGTTGGTACTCTTATAATCAATAATTTTTATTTCGTCAATACAGTTATTATTTTTGCAAAATATTTTATATTTACTTGTAAAATGCAAAATGTTATTCCACTATTTCCTTCTTTTCAACGAGCTCTCAAACATTTAGAAAATATGGAACGTATAATTGCTTTAAAAAAAAGATCGTCTCGATCTTCATGATAAGAAATTACAGATATTTTGTTAACTTTTTTTTAAATTCCTGATGAGTTAACTATTACACTATATTTTTATTATACATATTGTATGACTATACGAACATGTTATATTACTATTATTATTATCATGTACTATTATTATTATGAATGAGATTTGTTTGCAATAAATATTTTGAAGAAAAAAAAAAAAAAAAAAAGTAATGAACATATCGCGTGTAAGGAAACGAACCGTGATGATATATACTATTATGATTAATTTGAAGGCTAGGTTTAATTGACAAAAACATGTAAAGGTCGACATGGTGTTATTTAACATCCGTCCTTTTTTCAATAGGAAATTACTGTTAATTTGCTCTGGTTCCTAATGGAACCAGAGCAAAATCAACAGTGATTTCCTATTGTTACGAACCAGAGCAAAATAACAGTGAATTCCTATCGAAATTCATTAATTGTGATCTCTCACATGATTTTAGAGCGGATTCGACGTTAGCATACGTACATAATCTACTCTGCAATAACATATGCAAGGAAAGACAAAAACCACTGATAGATATCACACGTTAATAGGAAGTAGGAGAAACAAATGAGATTTTACACAATTTCCTTTTAGTAAAAGTGTGTGTACACTATCTTTAGGGACACAGACTTTGATAGTTTCCTGTCGAATGTCTCAAAAAAATCCCTCCCGACAAAACAACCATATAAGGAATTGGTTGAAATAGATTCCGGTGTGACCGCGCCGTTTGTCCTACCAGTTTCGTTTGTCCGTCGGACATAATATGCGGGTTTTCTGCTCGCACGGATCGTCCGTGACTCGCACGGATCGTCCGAGGGACGATCCGTGCGGATTGCTATCCGCGCAGTCTGTCCCCCCCCCCCCCATTGTTTTACGTGTATATTTGATAAAAGGAAGAAACTCGGCAAATCAATGTATTTAGACTCGTTGTAAATCATGTGGTTGGCATTTTTTCTAGAAATTACATAATGATAACTCTCTACAATTTTTTAAAGCAAATGGGCCAGTCCTTTTGAAAGTAGAAGTGAATATTTTCTTTAAAACCTTTATTCTATGAAGGCATACTCGTGACATCGGCCCCACAATTACTGTTGTAATCGATTGTACGTGGCTTCGTACTTACGGTCAGATGAGCATATTTTAATACCATATTCATGACACTGGCAGGTCACTAATTGGCGTATGCTCCGAGGGGCGGAGCCCCCGGAAGCGCAGGGGTTTTAGGCATTACAATTAAGGTCAGATTAGCATCCAGGGGCCAGCCTTAGGGCCCAAGATGGGGTCCAGGGGGCAGAGCCCCCGGAATTAGCTCAGGGGTATGGGCAATTAATTACGGTTACATGAGCATACTTTCTTTTCTATTTCTTTCTATTTAATTCTCTTTAATATACTTTTTCAAAAGTGTAGGGGTGGGAGGGGGGCTTGAGCCCCCAAGCCCGCCGTTCCGCGGGACCTGACATGTCGGCCTCTAAACAGTAAATAAGCACATTTCTTGCATGACTGTAAATTGTGATATATGTCATTCTCCAACAAACGCATAAAAAGTATAATTTACTAAAAAGCGAGGAAAAATCCCGGAAAATTAGGCCATTTCAGCAAGATCTGTATATCTTGTCTGAATTCAATTTCCCCCACTATATGTGCAGTGTTACATGATGTAAGTATGGAACGCTCGTTCGCAAATCTGTGCATGCTCAGCCCGAGTGGTAGGTAGCATGTTATCTCCCGGCAGTGCTTTGCACAAAGCTTCTGGAAAGGATTTTTTTTACCAGTGTTACTGTTAGTGGCCACTATAAGGCCCTTAGTGACTATAAAAACATAAGCTCTTCCTGGCTTTTTTGGGGAATGGGTCAGTTTGCAAGAATTAATGGAGAAACTAGCATTTTGTTGAAAATCATGTGATATCACGAACATATACATCACTTGTGAAAAAAAGTCATGGTTCAATTTTATTTGGGGGGGGGGGGGGCTGAAGCCCCCCCCCCCCCCAAGCACCCCCCACCAGTACGCCAGTGGTTGGAGGATAGAGTGTAAGGAACTTGACCGAGAGGGAGACCCAGAATCATCTGGGAAGAGAATGTCAAGAACTGGAGTGGACTAAAACTGCAAGAGTGCACCAGAAAGGCAGAAGAAAGAGTGAAATGGAGAGATGTTGCAATCAACCTCCGAACCGGGAGAAGATACTAATACCCCATTCACAGTGGTTTTAAAATTTGTAGCGGCGTTGTAGCGGAGCGGCGACACCGCCATAACACCGCTACAAATGCATTCACAGTAGAAAAGTTATCCCGCTGCAGCAGCGGGATAAATATCATGTACCCATTCACGCTGCAGCGGGTGATTTTTATTACCTCCGTAACAAACACGTGTATGCATGGCTCATGACCCGCGAGTGACCCCGATATGACCGGAAATACTTCAGCGCGGGGTTTTCGATTGCTTGAAATTGCGCGCGCTAGCTGTACTTTACACACTCTTCCTCATATAGCTAGCTCGATTTTGCTTTTTGTATCCTCGATCATATTACTTTTTAAAAAACTAGCATTTTTATTGCTTCCAGTCAGAATATTTTAATTTTTTGAAGTGTGAAATATTTTTATTTGGATAATTATAATATCTACATAATAATAAAATCAATTTGAATCCACTGGTTACTTTATTTCTATTTCACTTTATGTTCCCCATTGCTGGAGAAAAGAGGTCAGTGATAGGTAAGTAAACAAATCACACGTGTTTGTCGCGGTGTTATAGCGGAGAGCCTTCACACTGAGTAAACACCGCGACAGCAGCGGGACTGTCCCGCTGCTGTAGCTAGGCGAACCTAGCGATAGTTTGTCGCGGCGTTATCGCGAGGCGGTGTTATCCCGCGATAGTTTATAACGGGTCCGAGCCTTCACACTGAAGACAACACCGCGACAGCAGCGGGACAGTCCCGCTGCTGTCGCGGTGTTTGAGGCCACTGTGAATGGGGTATTAGATAGATAGATAAATAGAATAAGGCAATTAGTCCATGGGTCAAATACTAAGACACAATCTTAATTGAATTTTTTCTGTTACTTAGGACCGTTACCTATCAGAATGTGCTTGTTGGCTCTAAGGTTGGGGGTAGATGTGACCACTATGGCTATTGCCAGGTTAATGGATGAAGAACATTGGAATTTAGAACGCGTCTTACAGCGACATACGGCGCATTTATGTGCACTTTTCACCAAAAATCGAAAAGAGAAAACTCGTCCCCGGATTTGTTATGGGTTTTTCCAGTAGTGCAAATGGCAGTCCAAAATATCGACTATTTTTCTAGATGGTGTTTGGGATGTGCGAGTGGGTATATTGAGTAATCATCCGCTTACAAGAAAACGCTTCTGGGAAAAGGGCATCATGCACATTCCCTGGTGATAAGAATATACGCGGGAGGGGTAGCAAACTTGATAGCCCCAGTCGGGAGCGGGGGTAAGGGGAGGGGGGGTGGAAACTATGATTTTGAAGAAGGGAGGCAGAGTGAATGATTATTCAATGACTAACACTTTGTGGTATAATCTATCATTCAAATGTATTAAATATCTTTTCACCTTATTGGATTTTTACCTCCGCCTCCCCCTCCCAAAACGAAAAGAATGTCTGTACCTACTGAGGTGAATAATAAATTTCCATGCACAGAAATATGAACAAATTATGACACCGCAAATAAATCATCACATGATATAAAAAGGTGAGCGTACTCTAGATAAGAAAATCTTATAATCATAGCTCAAATGCATCTTCAAGAATCTGAAAGAGAAACCGGTTGATGAAAAATATGAAGGCCATTGATTTATAATTGACGACTTTAAGTGGGTTATAGTGGTTTCAATTAAATAAGCTAGGTTGAAGGCACTTTTTTTTGTCTACTTCGTGAAATAAATTTGTTGTAGAACCTGTCTAGAAAGCCACCTGCCTACACTTCAGTGCCCACTTTTCATGTTTCTGTTTTCCTTGGATGACAAGCTTGACTATGTTTGCGTGATGATACCAAATACGAAGGTTAAATTAATCGTCTCTGTGCACTTAGTAATGTTTTTTATTTTGTTTTAATAAATAGTTTACTTCCTCTTTTAGATTGCCGGATACTTTCAACTTTCATTAGGTCTACGGCTTATTTCACATTCCGTGGGCAGTTTTGAAAATTTAAGAAATATTTCTTACAAGCAAAAAAAAGGGGGGAGTGGTGAGTCTTTACTCGTACAGGGCCTGCCGTGTGGAATGCTATAACCAGACAGATTAGAAATAGCAGAACAGTTGAAGTGTTCAAAATGTACTTAAAACGTTTGAAGAACCTTTTTATGGCACACTACACCTATGATCTACTCTTGTTTAAGTATTTTTCATAGGCCTATCACTTAAAGGGAAAACCTTCCTTGATAACGAACTACTCCATAGCCAAAGCAGAAAGAACTTCCGGTAAATCCGATGTCCGGTTCCTGTACCCTATCCACTGAGAGGTCGGTGACCCAATCATCGTCACGTGCGCGTCGTCAGTGGGTGATGCACTGTGGGATATGGCTGCCGACAAATCTGCACATTGTAAGCAATAGATCTCAGTATCCGTGAATCTTCAGTAGTGTCAGTGGAATACCCTGCATTCAATTTTATTATTATTATCATCATCATTAACATTAAAGGTAATGCAAAGTTTTTGGGACATTTTGAAAATTAGATGGATAGTAATTCATTACAATTTTGGTATATTTGGATGCCCCTGTAGATGTATTATAAGCACTACAAAATTTAGCCCCTAAAACACTTCTGGTTTCGAGAAATTGAATAATCAAAAATTTACCGTTGCTCCCGGTAAATTTCAAATATTTCAAATAGCGCCTTAAGCCAGTCCATGGTAACGTAGCTGCGACCATCAGAATATGCTGTTCTGATATATAATTTCCAAACGGGAATGGAAAATCGGTCGATTGTCAATAAACATTGTTTTTACAGCTAAAGTAATATAAGTCTTGAGAGGGAGCTATACAGCATAAAGAGTTTATTATTTACAATTTCATCACTTTAGGCCCGATTTCAACCGCGACAACGATCATTGAATATTGTAAAATCGCATATGCTTCCAACCTGTTCATTTGAACCAAATTCACGACCCCATACCAGAATTCTGAATTACCCTTTTATGTTATCATTACTATTATTATGATTATTATTATTATTATCATAATAATTATTATTATTTATATTATTATTATTTAAATCATTAAATTCAAATCAGAAACGTACAGAGCTGCTCAAAATGCATGCGTGTTTACTCAAGAGGAACATGTCTCGTTAATCGAGGACATTTTATTGTCCTCCAATAGAGACTGCCTCCCTTCATGAAAAGGGTGACCTCAAGTCATTCTAGAATCACTTGGGAAGAACACAAACAACTACAAAAATAAAATCTCTAAGAAAATCATTGTATACGAGGAAAAAAGTATCTACAACAAAAAGTTCTTAAGACACTAAATAGATTATAAATCAGTTCAAATCGCTTTTGGTTGCAAAATTCACTTTCGCTCATGAAAGTCACTTTCACTCGCATTTGATCATTTGAAGTAGGCCTATATGCTTAATGAGTGTCGTTTTAGTTGATCATAAATCATAAAAGAGAAGGGTGAGTTTTGGAAAAGATGAGCAATTATTAGTTACACCTCCAAACCAACTCGTGACAGTCTCTAAACCGACCGATTCTTGGTCAGTCCGGCTGCGGTCTTTCTTCAAGCCCCTAAGTTACATATTATTACCAACAAAAATTGTATTATTAATGCCTCTATCTGTAAAACTTGAATTTTTGCATGAAAAATAATGTACAGCTATCTTTTCATAGCATATGACTTTAATAGTGTACATTACAATATAAACATTTTAGTTGTCAGGAGTTTTGTCAAGTTGTTTTGTATTCGCAGACATTAATGTTCAACTTTATACTATTTGAATGCAACTCTCTCTCTCTCTCTCCTCCACTTTCATTCTATCTCTCTCTCCTCCACTTTCATTCTATCTCTCTCTCCTCCACTTTCATTCTATCTCTCTCTTTCATTTTATTGCATGAGTATTTTTAATTATAATGAGGACGTCAGCTCAAGCTGTGCTAATGACGACCCCTTTTTTCTAAGTATGATTTTATGTGCCAGTGCACGTTACAAATCATGTATTTGATATGATGAAAATAAATGAACATCAAATAAAGTAAAATAAAATAAAATCTATTCCGGTCTCGTTAGGGTGATTGAGGGATAAAACTCTTAATTCGTAGTGTACGCCTAAATTTGAATCTCCGCTGTGAAATCGATTGATACCATATCGTCCAAATTGATATTTCACGTTTGTTGTTGTTGTTGTTTTAATTCCGTATAATAAAATCAGATACAAATACATATAAAGTAATCATACAGAGAAAAAGGGACCGCATACGGCTGGTAGCCCATTTTCAGCTGCAACTATATTGTTGCTGCTGGTCTTCCATGGGGCCAGTTTACAATATGCAAAATATACGTAATATAACAAAATTAACAAAATAAATAATTACAGTATATAAGTATCAGTCTAAAACATAATACAAATACTTAAAGAAAAAGAAGAAAGAAAAAAAGAAAAAAGAAAAAAGAAAAAAATAGTAATACTCTAGGAAGTACCACGACTTCCACATTGATATCATCAATACACGTAAATACACGCCTGCACACGAACACACACACGAGTACACACACCTACACATACGCACACGCACACGCACACAAAAACCTAGAACTAACACTGCGTTCCAAATACTATTTTTCTGTTCCGCTTTATTTGTGTGCAATTAAACACTTTCTTCATCAGATCCAATATACAATCAATAAGTACGACATCCCTCACCTTAACATTCTTTCTTCTTTATCGTGCCACTTCGTCTTTAATCTTAGAATAGATAATATCATTTTTGCCTGGTTGATGTATCATTGTGCAGAAACATGTTATTCAGCTTCTGTTTAGTCTCAGCTTTCTGTCAAACTCTTTCAACCTACCAATTGCCTATTTCCTCACTTATATCTCTCTTCCCCACCTTCTCCCTTTCCCACCTTAAGCTTTGGTCACAAATCAGGCGAAATTGGCTCAAAACTCGCCGCCCGGCCGCCGAGCAGGCTACTTTTAGGTGTTGTGACCATAACTTTAATCAACTCGCTACCCGCCTTCTTTTCTCTGCCCTCTATTTATATCTCTTTTGAAATTGATTTTAGACAGTTTGTCTGAAATACGATGTAATTCCTTTATCATGTTAATCGTTCCTTACATTTTCCATAGATTGTGCAATTCATTTGTCGTATGTTTGTTTATCTGAACCTACACGCATCAATTTATTTCAACATCATTATTACGCCTCTGACTTGATGTACTACTATTACTGTTCAGTATTATGTAGACATTAACATTTATTTGGTTCGTTTCCCTGTAATACAACTCTGCAAGTCAGCCAATTGGCCGCCAGTGAACTTTTCAATTATCCATTACTACATGTACTATTGTATTAACCTTGAACTAATGTGGTTGGTATTTAGTAGTCTGCTTCTTGGCCACTTGTATGAGTGCAGTTTCGACCTACAGAGTGACATTACAAAAAAAAAACACTTTTGAGTGATCTATTGTTTCAAAAGAATATCGCTTTCATACCTCTTGTTATTGGCCTTGAAATCGATCTAACACTTTGATTATCTCTCAAGTTATCGGACAGAGCCGTGGTTTTTAAGAAATTATTAGTACATGTAGTGCAAGAGTCAAACAAGACAATGAAACTACAGTAGATTCGTTTGGTCTGGTTAGAAATAAGAAAGATACTAAATCTCTTCAAAACGTCTAATTGAAACTTTAAAACACTCTTTACCCATCATTAATACCCAGTTTCGGTTATATCCATCAATATTCAAGTAAAATCATTTGGATTTAAATAACGCTTAATACGAAATACCGTCTCTTAGCGCTTTCAAGATATTATTAACCCGGTCATCGGATTCATCCACGCACAATTTGCACCTTTTCCACTCCCTGGGGAGTATTCCTAACCTATGGTGACCTTGAGGTCATATCGAAATTACTCACACAAAAACTTTCGTCATCCTACCAGGTCACCACATCTCTCCTGGGTATGGAGTTGCAAATATAGATTAAAGCCTTGTCAAAAAACATAAGTGCCGTGTCGGGGATCGAACCCACGACCTTTGCATTTCATGTCAAGTGCTTAAACCACTCGACTTCGACGTCTCTACTTAAAGCCATGACACCAAGCAAACATCATTTAATAAATCAAGCAAAGGTTTAAGGTTTTTTTTTTTGTTGTAAATATTTAGTTCGATATTCACTTTCGTTAGTGTCCTTCTTTGCAAACACTAGCGGTTCATTCTCTTTATAAGTAAAAACATAATTTCTTGGGGGGGGGGTCTTGAAAAGAAAGGTAAATATATACTCACAAACATTTCCTACCCAAAGATAACATTTACTTGCGGGACACGCGCTGTTTCTTTTCGTTTAAACACAGTAAACATGCCTATCAATTGTATAGAGAGAACATCCTTAATATTACACTCTACATATCTCTAAAAGGACGTGCAATATATAAGTGATCATAGTGGATAAAGATTGAGAGAACAAGGTCATTTGGTCAGGGGAAAAGTGTGAGTGGGGATCGTCATCTTCATTCTAAGTTTTATTTTCCCGGCCCTATCTCTCATTTTTCTCTTTCTGTATTTTCATGTATATGTTCAGAATCAGAAGGGCCTCAACTCTTTGTTAAAGTATATGAGTTAACACTCTTCTGGTCCCAAACAAACGTTTCAACTCAGATGATGTTCAGAGAGCTGTATGGTCTCATTTTTAATCTTGACGGTGTGGTGTGCCGACACGTCCCAGTACAGGTAGGCCACACAAATGTTTATTGAGTAGTCGACCCTCGACCCTAGAATTTGGCTTCAATCTGTAGACATCATTACCGTCGCTATCGTTACATGCTTACAGATAACACTATGAATTCATTCAATAACTTTAGCCACTTATTTACAGCTTATTTTACAGGTAACATACAGTGTAATCGAAGTGTATACAGTATTTTTTTCTCCTGTTTAGTTCTTTTGTTGTCATCATTTTAGTGTTTTTAAGGAAAGAAAATCAAAATTCCTACAGCTCTGTCCAAATCAAGGAGACTCTGCACACTAATATCAATGATGATTTTTGTATTTGTGACAAACAGTCTTAAGTAGAAAAAAACATTAAAAAAAACATAATGAAAGAATGAAGATTAGATACGATTGTGCATATTTACATCATTCTTCAGAAGAAGAAAAAACCCTTGCAACTCGGGTGACTTTCAATTTGAAAAGGAATCAATTTGAAAGAAGTTATTTATCGTTGCACAAGATGCATCTTTTACTACAATATTCTAATACGACAATCAACCTATTAGTGAATGCGCCAATTTATTGAACACAACGTTAGCACCGCTGTTAATTTGCATTTAATTTCTGGTAAGATGATACGCTGAAAAGGTGCGTCAAAGACCGTGACAGTCACTGACGCAATCCTGAGTCAGCAAATGACGCCTCGTGTGCAATAGCCATCATGTCTTGTTAACCACTTATATTTGATGCAGAAATCGATGGAGGTGTTTCCGATTTTTGTGTCAAACCGAAAAATTTCTTCAGCCCTTTTCTGAAGTGCCGATATTTCAAGGTGTATATAAAAGGATTGATACACATGTTAAAGAATGCGAGATAAACAGTAAAATTATAGAAAGGACCGGTAATTAAGTTTTCTCCTTTACCGAGGTTGTAACCCAGGTAAATAATATGGTTAGGTGCCCAACAGATTGCATACGTCACGCTGACTATGATTAGAGTCTTGATGACGTTTACCCTCGCCCTTTCACGGTGGTTGGCTGGTGGATTCGGCGTGCGATCTGCATTCATAGTGTGACGTCTGTTTGACTCTGCGACGTCGTTGTCAACCCGTTGACGAAGCGTCTTCTCAATGCTAGAGTAAGCAAACGCCATGATGACTAACGGGAGAAGAAACGTTATGAGGAACGTCATGCACCCGGCGAGAACCTTCAGCTGTGGACTGGTATATTGAACGTCGCAGTTGCCATTCGAATGCTGATTGACTACAGCCCAGTAGATCTTGTACACGAAGCCAATTATCCAAGGAACCGCGGCCAGAGCCGGGGTGCGGCGGTTACTGAAATGGTTGCGGTAGCTAACTGGGAACACAACCGCAACATACCGCTCTAACGTCAGGAGAACTAGATTAAACGTCGAAGCAACAGTCATTGCCCAGAAGATGTACTTGGAGTTCCAGATAGCGCAGACGAACTCGGCGGCGGGTTCACTTTCTGGCACAGACAGGGGAGGAGCGATGAACATCGCGAAGAGAAGAATCGACGTCATCATGTCGATGACGGATTGGTTGATGATGAAGGCGTTGGTGGTTGTCCGTAGCTCCTTGATGCTGATCATGACCACGAGAACGAGGCCATTCCCGAGAATCCCTACAGATCCCAGAAGAGCGTAGAAAGTTACTGAGGTTATATTCGGTTCATCACCTGTAGTATTCATGATCAGTCGTAGAGGAGAGATTATTGCAAAAATGTTGTTTTCCCTCCAATCCTGCGTTCATGACCGACTGTTGTTTCTCATGATGAATTATAAGAGAAGCTACTGTTCTCACCTTGTGGTGCCAGGCACCTTTTTATGTTTCACAATAAGAATTAACAAGGGTAAATTAATTTTATCGAAAAACAACGCCAACAGTCACCAAAACGACGAGTCTATGACAATATCAGAACTAATTTTTCTTTGCCAATTAAGTGACAAATAGAAAATGAAAGAGACATATACCAGGAAGCTGGCGATTGATGATAAATATCTGAATAACAATAAGCGTGATAAATGAGGACTGATTGGATGAACAGAAGCATGTATATGAAGAGGACAGCGCATGCGCGCAATTATATATTTTCAGCGGGTTAGTTGGCATGATTATGTCTCATTGATGAATCTGCTTGCTTATTGTACATACATGTTCTAATGTCAACTCGAGTCATATTATTTCTTTTTAATAAAGACGGCAAAACTGTAAAAATAAGAAGAGCATTTTTGTTATGTAATAAGCCCACTCCATGTTAAATTTTGTTTGTTTTTGTTTATGCATTTACATTTCGTTGGCTGCCCCCAAGAAGAACTTTTATTTATTCATTCATGTATTCATTTATTCATTTATTCATTAATTCATTTATTCATTTATTCATTTATTTATTTATTTCTGATATGAACTATGTATTGTCTATGGCAGTAACAGCCTGTTCGATGGCAGCCGACGATTTGTAAAAAAAAAAGTACACGAGTGTTATACTTCCTTCTTCAATTTCCAAAGTCCTTCGTGCCAGTTGTTGTTTGGAAATGATAAAAGAGACCTTGTATTTCTGAAGTGCCTATAATGACCTTAAGAAACCTGTGCGCCAAATATTACTTTCAATATAGATTGCTAATTGTTATATATGTAAACTTTATATGTATCAAGTGCAAGTGATAATATTCTAGGAAGACGGTGTTCCTGTACTTTCAGCACTCAAGTCGCATATTATACCCAAGCAAAGTACAATTCTAGAAGGAGTTATTAAAGACGATGTTACAGATAGGCGTTTGTCTTTGCAATATGTTCGAAGCCACTACAATAAATATGAAAATAGGTACTTTGCACAAATACTTTTGCACTTAAGAATACAAACCATTCGCATAACTGTATATGAAACACTAACAATGAAATATTTTGTTGTAATTATAATTTGTTTGGTCAAGACGAAAGTGGGCCTGAAAAACTTAAGTGCATATTATCATTGACGCATACGAATTTCAGAATGATCCCTTATCTAGTAAAATTACCAATGGTTACCTTTTCCCTTTTTTGCATCAAGTAAAAGAGATACTGAACTGATATACTTTCTGCCCTAGCGTACTGTTCTGAGCCATCTCTACACAGAGTTTGGCCAACCGGTTCGAGTTGGACACAATATGGTGACTAAGTTGCTTTGTTGGGCAAGCACACAAGAAAAGAATATACGCCATGTTGCGACCCAGTGAAACCATGTTGGCCAAACTCTGTGTATAGATGGCTCTGCTGTTTCTTGCACAGCGCCCGCTCTTGGTCAACTTACCAACAGTGCACAACCCACTTCGCAGACAGAGAGTTCGATAGTAGAGCCAGGGAGATGTAGAACCAACATCGCAGTTTATACGGAAGCAGCGAGTTACTGGACCATACTACTACAGGTGACCTGAGAAGGCGCTAGAGGATATTTTACGATAGTGCTTCTCGTACAATGTGTCTTAAAGGGATAGTTGAGTTCTGTTTCAGAGGGCGCTACACAAAGTAATTGTTTTGTGAGATAATGAAAAACTGAGTGTCAAATTTGAAAAAACATAATATTTAAATGACAAATTCATCTTGTTTGATTAAAATCAGTTCAGAGACGGCTAAAATATCCATAAATATAACGATTTCGTACCACCACAAATATTAGATATTTTGAAAAATTTGAAAAACCCGTTGAAAAAACGAAATAACGGCTTTTACGTCGTATTTCAGCCAATGCCGCTGTATCTTTTTTGTTGGCATTTTCGTGTTGCTTATCTTACGCACAACCAGCCGGACCATGTACTGTTATTTTTAATTAAAACAATTAATTAACGGTCGCCGTGTTTTTTTTTAAAGTGCAGCTGTATTGGTATGATCGTATTGGCTAAATTCACACATTTTGTGGTCTAAAATTAACCGTTCATAGAAATTTTAGGTTCTAAAAGGGCACTAGAAATGTCATAGATAGGAGTAAGAGCAATAACCATGCACTTAGTTTGAAGGCATTTGCGGTCTGAAAACAGAACTCAACTATCCCTTTAAAGATAGCTCAGCGAAATTTACGTGTCCATAAACGCAAACTACATGGTTGTTAAGAATCGTTATTGTTAAAGACAACGGTAGATCATATTGCTCTGATATGGAGCTGGTAAATGCATTTACCGTATTGATCAGGCTTGACGTTAGCTAAAGGTTCATTCAGGTATGTCAAAAGAGAACTTTGAATTAAAAAAAAACATAATTAACTATAGAATCCATATTGAAATTACCTGAATAAAATTAATCTGAGAAAAAGAAGAAATAAATATTAAACTTTAATTATATCTTTCACTTGGTTCTGTCTACCTTGTCGTCTTAGATTATTAGACATCAAAGAATCAAACATTTAATTTATTCAAGTTGCATTTTGTTCTCAATTCTGCCAGATGTAAGCATTCACTGTAAAAGTTAGCCCGGACTCCTTCTGTAATTTCTCCTTGCAACACGATTACTGAGGCTTTCGCCCCCACCCCCCCCCCCCCCCCCCAAAAAAAAAAAATAATAATAATCCCAAGCCAATTCCAGTATTCTTATCCATCACATTTTAAGATGTGCGAACATTACGATGACGAACTACGTAATCGGAACACGAATACTATTTATTACGCAATTCAATATGGTATTCAATTCGCTCTTTAGTTGGTTTCATGGAAGTATTTCCAATCATGTTTTGCATTAAAATTCGTGACATTTAGAGAAGCCAAAGGTCACTCCTTGCTACAAGGCGAGAGAGACCCATGATACAATTACAACGGACTTAAATAGCGCCATCTATTGTTTGTAACAATGATCATGTTTCATATTATACCAAACAATAATACCAGATGTCAGTTAGATCGCATGCATTAACAGTATCCCTGTTTGGTAAGATGAATTCAAAAAACTGATCTGTATACTTTAAGTTTATAAAATGCAAAATAATATTTGCAAACACGCTTCTAATAAAGCGACAATTGGAATAAAAATTATTTTAGAAGTGACAGTTCATGCACCCTCACTCCGACTTCGTCATCCAATTGGTCATGGTTCAGAATTTTTTTCAGGCTTCGAGCGCTATCTATAATTTCTGGATTTCTATTCAACGTGAAATTATATTATACATGAATAAAATAGAATTAATTAAATTGTGTGTTCTTTGTTAACGTCTGATGAAGGTGTACCATTATGCATTTCCCCTTTTTATTTCAATAATGTTGGAGAAAGAGGTTGATGAAAAGTTGAGGAACCCCCCCCCCCCCCCCCTAATGGTGATAAATTATGATTTTCAAAGTTGATATTGATCACGAACAAATTGGCAGCTTTACAGTCACGCTCTCAAAGAGGAGGGCAAATTGTATTGTGTAAACATCGGAACAAGTATGCATGTTTTTCTTTGAGTAAAATTTAACCAATAATGGGTAATTTAAATGATTTGCAATAGAAATACAGCTGTTTGTTAAACGGTAAACTTGGGAACAGATTGTCTGTGCTCATTGTATTAATAGGCCTACTTATACATAATGATATAGAAATGGTCAGCGCTGCCCTTTCGAGGTTAAAACAAGAAATAGGAGGCCCATTCACCGTTTTCAACATCACGATGTAAGTAATTTTGGACCCAAAATGTATTTCAGTTTTTTCGTAATATCAGCGACAGAAAGAACATTTTTACTATACAAAAGTTAAATAAAACAGAGACGTAATCGAGATTAGATCGTTCCATACTTTTAAACGACCTGCAGTTACCCCTTTCATTTTTTTTAATTCCCCTTTTTGTTTATTGGCGCCAGTTTATGCTTGGGCGGGATTTTCCAGTAGATGGTTGTTAT
Source organism: Strongylocentrotus purpuratus (assembly GCF_000002235.5). Taxonomy (NCBI): domain Eukaryota; kingdom Metazoa; phylum Echinodermata; class Echinoidea; order Camarodonta; family Strongylocentrotidae; genus Strongylocentrotus; species Strongylocentrotus purpuratus. The sequence continues at coordinate 7,335,662 of NW_022145604.1, read as the reverse complement.
GGTGACGTCGTTCTCGTCTGCCGATTAGTGGGTATGAAAAGCACTGTCTGGATGATAGCTCAAGCATTTACGCACTAATTTAGGAAGATCTCATCTGTGTCTTCCAACAGCTGTGATCCAAATATATACCATCTATTCACCTCACAGAACCGCTTCTCGGTCTTAACTAAAATACAGGTATCGTTAACAAAACCCTCATACGTCAAGACAAACTATTCTGCTAATGTGTGCTTATTAGCATTATATTTTGTTATTCTGTAAATTGCCTGTAAATAATAGTAATGGTAAAAGATACCTCTATAGCGCACATTTCTATTCAGTGACTATATGCTGTGGACAATGACGAAGATATAGGAAAAAAGTACGAATATACCATTCAAATTACGTACCGAAAATTAAAATGCTGAATTTGTGTTTGATTGATCACAACTTAAACAATTCATAACGTTTTCATATTTAAAGGAAACCAAAACCTTCATACTAAGTTACTTTTATTGTAAAGTTTAAGATGTTTGAAAAATATCAGTGAAATTTGAACAAAATCGGGCAAGGATTAAGGAAGTAAGAGTGTGTGTGTGTGTATTTGGTTTTTACAGACGTGTATCAATCAGATATGATTATTTACGTCTGGGGACCGACCTTTAACGTCACCATCCGAAAGACGTGATTCAGTTTCGAACCTGCGTCCTCGGCTGAATCAGTTTGTAACTTCCACTGTTAGCTGGATTACAGGCGCACGCCACAACGCCTAGCTTTTTTTAATTACTAGTCACTAGAGGGCGGTATTCAATTTGATGACATCATCTGTAAACAACTCTCCATGCCTTTTGTACTTCAAATTTCATGTTTTTCCTTCTTTCTTGTGATTGAGATAATGTACTCCCCTTAAAAGATAGATATAGAATGCAAAATGATATTCTACTTCACATGTTATGAAGTCGGATCAAGAACACAAATAAATATGAAGAAAACAAAAAAATTGTGAAATTTTATGTACAAAAGGCATGGAGAGTTGTTCAGAGATGATGTCATCAAATTGAATACCGCCCTCTAGTGACTAGTAATTTAAAAAAGCTCTTACTTCCTTATTCCTTGCCCGATTTTGTTCAAATTTTCACTGATATTTTTCTGTTTCGATTAAAAATGAACTGAATATCGGGATGTATTTCCACTTCAATGGATCGAACCAATTAAGGTCCATGATCGAACCTAGCATGATAAATATACTGGCTTTATGGTAATTTCAATCAATAGATTTTGTCATGGTCTAGTGGACACGTTACCTGACTGTGGATCTCATGATTAGCAGTTCGAATCCCGTCGCGGCATTAGCTATTACTATTATTATATGGCAAGTCATTAATCTACAATAGCCACACTCCACCAAGGTGAGGTAAATGGGGACCTGGCAGGAATTAATTCCTCGAAATTCTATATAAAGCTAGTGTAATACCTGTGGAGCACTAGGAGTGTCAAGTATGACAGACATCAACACTCTTCAATATTAAACACATTGTTATTATCATCATCATTATAATTATTGTAAGGAATATCATTACCATTAGTATTCTCATGATTAATTTTTATTATAATGAATATTATAATCATTGTTATTACTATGATTTATATTATCATTATTATTATTATATACCTATTATCATCATAAAACGGTAAAACAGTTGCTCAAATTTCTAATCTAATCGACCTAACTCTAACATGTTGAAGGCAGTTGATATGAAAAATAAATACAAATGTACATTTTGTTTTTATTGCGTGAACATTATTCCTCGAAAGTGGGGTTGTGGTGGGGGGGGGGGGGGTCGCGACTTTAGAGGTCAATGTAAACTAAACTTTCCTGCTAACTTTGAACAGGTGTATGTGGCGTGTATTAGTGGTGATGGATACAGCATCAGGTCCAGTATATGTTGACAGAGAAAACAAAACAGAGCATTACAAAATAATATTATTCTCATTGTAATATAATTATAATTTTAAGTATTGTACCATCAGCTAACGAGGAGAGCCTTCTACAGAAACTTGATTTATGTTGGTAACCCACCACAGGCAATACTGGATATTTTGCTTTTCTTTTGTTATTGCATTTATTATTGTTAAACGCTTTAATTTCCGCAGAAATTAAATGAAAAAAAATTTACAAAATGTACAATTTCAATGTGAAAATAATGTTCCCTTTTCCAGGAAACTAAAATAATGGTTTACATGACATATGTTATGTATACGATTATCTGCCCTCTGTTGTGTCTTCAATGGTCTTTAAAAGAGACATTACGAAATCAATCAATTACATTTTGTTAATCATTCCTGTTCATTACCTATTCAAATATTGAAACAATTCGATGGCGTATTACGTCCTCCTAACATGATTTCTATGGGATGTTTGTCTGCAAAAACGTATTTAAATCGAGTTGATTTCTTCAAATCTCTGCTTTCGTTCCTTTTGTATCGTAAGCGTTCATGACTCTTCTATTTATTCCTGTAATTCTAGGTTATAGAAGCTTCTCACAGTGAAAGGTTTTGGCAGATTTATGATTCTTTGGGCGGGGGAGGAGGGGGCACTTTAAATAAATCGTTAACAAGCGAAATGAAATTTAGCCAATATATGCATTAACATGTTAACCTGCTGAAGTTATCATATTTTGAAAAAAATATAGAAGAAAAAAAACACCATCATATGATTAATACATATAGCAAAAGGGAAGTTTACCTACTGTTTTCCAGTAGGTAGGCTAAATCATCCGTTCACGTGCTCGATAATTTATTAAAGATATAGACCTCTTCCGGTTGGTTTCGACATCATCAGTGTTTGGGGCTCCTCTCTAGATAAATTATAAAGAATAGCCCTACAATAGTAGTTTTCTTGTTTCGTTTCTTGTTTTGGTGGGGGTTGCAACTTTAAAATTGTCGTGAGAAAAGTCCCTAGCAGCGGTACACCACCCACAGTCACGTGACCTAGCTTCAAAGGCGGGTCCTGTCTGGTCGAATTTCTGGAAAAGCGTTTGGTGAGCCACCATGTCAAGATTGTAACACGGAAAAATCATCAGTCGGGACTGTGGCGTAAACTGGTAGTGACAGCTTTTGCACCGAGATCTCGGGGAGGGAATTTTCACCGGAAAGCAAGAGGTGTTGTCCGATGAGTTTGAGGATGGAAAGAGAGGGGGGGTGGAACCAGTTCTGAGTTTACCATCACACACTACAACCAAGATAGTCAAAGGGTCATCAGTTTTTGTCATTTACCGACGGTGTTGTTATATATTCCATGTTAAAACTGTTTCATTGATGTATGAATGTATTCATGATCCAGAATTTCCATTTCGTTATATACCGTCTGCTGAAAACGGATGGGTGTTTACCTATGTACTCTAAGAAGTGAGCGCTCTTCTACAGTAGCTCTTAACACACGATCCCCTTTCCCCCTTTATATTGCATGTTACACCAAAGGAAATATATGCCAATATGATATCGACAAGGGTCCTACGGTTTGACAACAGATAATAACAGAGTTGAGAGAATGACGATGAATGGGAGGGGGGCGTCACCCCCATGTCCTTTTAGCGACGCCACTGTGGAAGGCCACAATGATGTGTCAGAGAGATGAGGAGAGTGAAGTTCTGAAGGGGACAAAAGTGCAATTGCGCCAGAAGTCATTTGGGTGATCCGTCTATCAGAAGAAGTAAATGCTGGATTGCAATAATGGATTTTTTAAAGAAAAAAAGTACTTAAAATCATGTAATGATTTAGACTTGAAAAGCGATAAAGGAATTTATAAATATATACAAACTTAGTTATGACAACAAGAAAATAATCTGTCCTCCGAATATTGTGAGGAGGATAAACCTTTAATAGATGGAGTACCATAATACACAACACATATGGCAATACTTCCACGACATTATTTTCTATCTCTTGTTTAACTCTTGTGAAATAAATATACGTACACATGTTTTTCAACACAATCGATATAGTCAGTATGAAAAAAGGTCCAGGGAGGTGAGACATACCTCCCTGGAAGATCCCATGACAAGGAAGGCTACTACATTTTTGTTCCAATACGGGGATTGTCAATTCAGGTAAAAACCCGGTCGGCAATATTAGCTATCGGAAGCGGTTGGTTTGTCAAAAAGTAGAGAGGCGATTTTTTTTTTTTTTTTAATTGGAATGTGTCACCTTGGGTAGGATGAAGAAGGGAAAGATGAAGAAAGAAGAGAGAGAGAAAGATATATGTATATATATATATATATATATATATATATATGTATATATATATATATATAACAAAGAGGGTGAAAGAGAGAAAAAGAGAGAGAGAGATTGAGAAAAGAGGAGAGATGGGTTGCCAGGGTGACCGAGAGACAGATGAAAGAAAGAAATAGAAAGAGAGTGAGAATCAGGCAAACAAATATAAATTACTAGAATCACATCGACAACGCTAAATTAAAAACTGAAGTACGAATCCCCTATATTTGTCAGCAAGGTGACTTAAGATGCTCACATGTTAATATCTTACCATTTTCATATCATACAAAGTGTTCAATTAGGAGGAGAGAGACAGAGGGGGTACGGCCAAACGATTACGAGAAAATGAAAATTGATCTGCCAGAGTCATAGAGCAGTGCAATTTCGACAACATTTCAGGCAAGAAGCGGTTGTGAGAATGACAATGAAAGAGAGATAGACAAAGAGAAGGAGGGTTTAGAGAAAGAGGGAGAGATATAACGACAGAGAGAGAGAGAGAAAGAGAGAAAGAAACGAAATAAACAACGACAGTGAACAGAGGGAAATATTGCTTAGCTGTTAGCGATTAGAGATAAATACATATATGAGGGTGTGTTCGTGTGCGTTGTGTGTGCGTTAATACGTGTGTACATGTGTGAGAGAAGGGAATGTAGATGTGTGTGTGTGTGTGTGTGTGTGTGTGTGTGCGAGTGTGGGTGCATGTGAACGTATGATTGTGTGCGTGTGGGAGAGAGAGAAAGAGAGATCAACCACAAAGACATGGGAGAGAGAAATATATACATGAATATACAGAGATAGAGAGAGAGAGAGAAAGGGGGTGGGGTGGACTGAGGGTAGATTTCACCGTATGGGTTTTCCATCTGGATTTATCGAAGGCTCATTTGGCGTGTCAAGAAATGCAAAATTACCCTGTGAAACACATCCAGTAGCTATACTGCCACATAAGTCGCATTGACGTGGTATGACTAATATATAATGAGTACTGCTATAGCTTTGTTTAGTCATCCTCTTCCTTGAACAAGCGTCTGGTTTGTGCTTCAAAGAAAGAAGTATTTTCACCTGTATTAATCCTGAAAAAAGAAGAAATTAAGACATTATCTAATAATATGACATAAGACTTTGAGATTACGCAAACCTCTTATCCTCATTTTTTAGACGTTCTAAATATCTATTCCTATGATTTATTATGATTTTAAAGAGTTTTATAACATGAAGGCCTGCATCAGAAATTAAAAAAACAAAACAATGTTACATGTACCATGAGATATCTATATTTCGGCATCCTCTTTATCATTGGCTCATTGAATACAACTGTAACTCAATCAAAAATTGCATGTATATTTATATACATATGATTTACAAATATATGTTGGGCTATACTACGTGCGGATTATAAACGCATTCAAAAACACAATAACAAGAATTGAAGAGTTCTGTATTACCATATTAGCCAAAATATATTTTCAAGCATGTTAGGATTAGTTTAGTTCCCTTTGGTTATATCATAGACCTACCACCAATGTGGTAGGTCTATGGTTATATAATGTTTTACTTTCATTTCTCTACGTTCTCTAAGTGTGATATATAATTTGTTTGATGTAACAAAAGACGCTTCTCTCCATTAGGGCAAGGATTCACACGCATTTCGTCTATGCACGCGTGTGTATGATTAGTGGGGTTTTATGAGCTTCGGTACTTCTAGCACGCGCCCATCGCCACTCGAGCGGCCAGCGGATCGCTGAAATATCTTGCGCCGAGATTGTCCGTGACAAGAATACCAAGTGCACCGTAAAGCGGGGAAGGTCGGAGGTTAGAGAAATATTAAAAAAAAGATGGAGGCCTTAATTTGTGTCGATTATTTCACGTGTCCAGTCTTTTAGGTTTGAGGAGGGAAGTTAATTGCAAGAGACGTGTAAATGGAAGGTTGAACAGATGCGAGTACACGACAGATATGTACCGTACGCTGTAAATGAGCATTTACGACTTCAGTTTATAAAATGATTTGAATAATCAAATTTATTTCATAAATTCATCCATTGGACGTAATCCCTTGAGTTAGTAGCAGTTAAACAGTTTGAGTGTGTAAACACGTAACGAGCAGAAGGACGAACAACATTTCGTACAAATCGAAACAAGGTCCAATGTTTGCAAAACTACGTGTTTGAGAGATAAATCACATGTACATGCAGTAAGATAAAGCAAACTCTTAGTTGATGTATTTAATAACGATTGAGCATCCCATTTGGCTTTTCATATACAATTCGTTCGTAAAATCATGCGTAACTTTACGGACAGCTTTATGAAACACCCCCCCCCCGGAATACGTAATACCTCATTGTAATGTTCGCAATTTTCAAAAGGTGACGTACAACTTCAATTGCCTCATGTTGATTTTTGATTTTGCGATCTAATCGTGTGATCAATTTGTTTGCCTGCCAACCTCTCTCTCTCTCTCTCTCTTATTCTTTCTTTTACATCCGGTCATGCTATGCTAATTTATGCAAATATGCAAATAATTTCATTGTTATATGATTAATAAGCATTCGCACGATCACTAGTGCCTCTTAATTATTAATTTTTTGCTCTTAAGCTTATCTTAAGATAATAATAACAAGAATAATAATTAATTTTTATATAGCGCTTTATACAAATGTCTCTAAGACTTAGTACATCTCAAAATTGGAAAAATTTTACGAGAGTTTTATGCAGTAAATCTTAAAATTTGCAAAAAACTAAAAACTAAGAACATTCTATAGATAAATCATTTTCATTTTTCTGGCGAATGTAATAATGTTTTAACTGGCGAATGTAATAAGGTTCAAAATATTATGTAGGCCTACTACGCCTACATTTTTATATGATTTTCATAATAACAAAAATACACCAAGAATGATGAACTCCACACAATGAGATTTGTTTTTATAGATTTAATTCACAAAACACTGCATTTATTTCCATCGATTCATACTGAACTATTATCTGCAAAGTATTTACAAGATCTGTACAAATAAAGTACTTGACAGTATGATACAATAGTGACTTTGAAACAAGTACAATATAGTACTGTACCTTTGGGAAAGATTTGTACATAGTTGTGTCATTACAAAATACTTTTACATGTACTACATCATTTTGTTTACATACTTAGTATTGGCCAGTATTAAAATGGCTTTCCAATTTAATTTAACAACAAAATTAAAACGATGGCTAACTGAAATCTGAAAATGTCACATTTGATAAAGGAAATACATGTATATCGAAATACAATCTTCGTAGGTAGCCCAATTTTTGTATAATTCCACAGGAAATTACAAGTAGAGCCCGGGAAAGAACTGAGTCTATACATAACGCTTTAAAAACAACGTTTTTGTTGCAATTTAGGCTATGAAGTCACAGTTATCTTTCTCATTACAAGTAATAGTTTCGGCAAAGTTAGTCTTGCCGTAACTATGATTTTAAAGCACGTGACATACAAATATCCATTTTCATGAACTACACAACCATTTGGTATAACTTGTAGACAGTTTCAAACACAACTAAAGGTGTTCAATCCTTCCTTTTAAAGTCTAAAGTTCGTTGACCATATAATCATTCACATGTGAACAGCGTACTGCATTCAAATATTTCATAACACATTCTTGTTAAGAGAAGAATCTGAAATAACACTACTAAACACATAACGTACTAAAATGACGTAAATTCACGGAATATTATCAATTTGAAAAGAAAGAATACATTAGAATCGGTATCGAGTATTCAAGTTGAAATCTATAATATTTGGAGGTATCTTTGCAAACTCGAAGCCTATACAAGGAACCTGGAGGCCGATGCAATGGGACGCGATATTCATAGATGTATACACAAATTATAATCTACCCTGTAACCTAGTTCCGAATTCGTCACATCTCTGCCACGAAAATGTGGTTTATGAATATATATTTCACTAGATCTTGACCAGATATAGACCAAAATGATTGAAACAGCGTTTTACCAATTCATATGCAGATTGGCGGTCTCGATATAAAGTTGTTGGCCTATAATTATAAGAGTTAAAAATTGGGATATTAAACAGCTAAATATCAAGAAAGAATCCTGTGAAAGATTTTATTTTATTTCATTTATTAATTTCTGCATCATCTTTTTGAAAGTGCATTTTAATGAATATACTTGTAGTCATAAATCTGTCACAACATGGTGAAATGTTTAAAAGAAATACAAAAACCTACTCGGAATAGAAATATAAAAATCTTGTGACAGATATATAAGAACGTTGATTTATAGTTTAGATACAACATTATCCCGTCATTGGTACCCATGTATCCGAGCATACTACAGTGTATTTCAATTTTGACCGATGTAAACATGTAAAATAGGTAGTACTGTTAATGAAATAAAAAAAATAGGGTAAGCCTTATAATGTTATTGCATGCATTAAGTTGTCTGCAAATAAAATAACTCATTTAGGGAACAAAATACTCCTCAATAGATTTGCGCTACTATCAAATCTGTATGTTGCTCATACAAAACAAAAACAAGACAAAAAAATGAAAACAAATCTATATAAAAAAAGGGAAATTAAAATCGCGAAAAATTCTTTTTCTTGAGGTACATGAATACAAAAATGAAATCGATAGGTGTTAATTTCATGTGAAGATTTCCTTTGAAAATACGCTTCGTCTAGCTTTGTAGTTGTGATGTTAAATCATATGACAATAATATCGCTTTTAGTGAGCTAGAACAAAACATCTAATAATCTATACATTACCATCCTAAAACATAATTCTACCGGATTTATTTACGTCATAGTACATCATAGAAATTTCCCTCAGCGGAGCAACATGTAGAACTATATCAAGATCAAATTTTGCTCTTCACTCTTCATTGCAAGAATAAAGTGGAACCGCAATTTTTATCTATATTCTACAATACTGCATATAAACCATTTCTTCAATAATGTATCATATTTTGCTTAAAGTCTCTCGTCTTTACAAAATATTCACAAAACTATATGTTACAATGATAAGGAAAACATTCTATACAACCAATTTACAAGCATATTTTGCTGCGAACATTTTAACACATTAATAATCTTTATTATTGTCAATGGCAGCGAAATTATCCGGTTGACGGTAAGCATAAACCAATGCTTAATCGAAGTTTTAAAGACCCACAGAATAAAGAAACATTTGAATATATACCCAATAAAAATGGACGATTTCCCCTCCCACAATGCAAAGCGCGCATGATGACTTCCGGGATGCAGAGAAGTCACGTCACAGGTGAATAGAGCTCAGTCTGTTATGTTGCACCATACTCAGTAGGCTTCATGAATTCAAACGTTGATCAGAAATTCAAACAGTTCTCATTTACCATGATTCTTCACACTTATCATAATAACTGACGACGTCATGAGATTTATGTAATAGTTGAAATCAGATGCTTGGTAACAGCGAATCTTCAAGTTGTCATTGTCTTTCTATAATTGGGAACATTTAGTTCTTCGCGGTTTCGTCAGATAAAGAAAAGAAATGATGAAAACAAAAGTCATAACCAAATACAAACGTTCGTTGGTGCAAATGCTGAACATATAACTTTGAAGACAACTGTGCATCGATGTTGTAATGAAGTCGCTAATATAACCCCAAACAAATTATTTTCCCCCTCCCCTATTACCCCCCCCCCCCCCTTGTTTAAAAAATAATTGGCCTCCAAATAAAAAGCACACCAGTTCGTTGAAATCATGAGTCATGAGATGGGTTGAGCCTGTGATATGGGAGGCATCCATCTTTGTGATCTTAGCTCTCTATAAACCTGCAGTGGTCTACATATATTATTTGTAGCAGCTGGATTAACGAGTTGGTCGAGCCTGTGATTTAGGGAGCATATACCCAAGAAGCATACATCCGTTTTCCCATACTAGCCTATGCTGGAGTCATGAGTTTAGTTGAGCCTGAGATGTGGGAAGGATCTACCCAAGAAGCATACATCAGTTTTCCGATAGCATTTGCTAGAGTCATGAGTTTAGTTGAGCCCGTGATGTGGGAGGCATCCACCCTAAAACCATGCAGCCGCTTTTCCACAGTCTTTGCTGGAGTCATGAGGTGATAGAGAATTTATGATGTGGGAAGGATCCATCTTATCTCATCATGTGTGTGGGATGCCGGTGGGCCATCATGGCTTCCATGTCCAACGGTCGCATGTGCTATAGGACGAAAAAGAAAATAGAAAGGGAGATAGAAAAATGAATTATTATTTTTTCAGTCTCAACTCATTTTAACAGTCATATCTCACGATTATACTTACCTGCTTATGAAAGAAAATAATTTCTTTACGTATAGGCCTACTGTACAACTAGAATTCATCAAATCAATTTCCTTGCGGCTATATGATCATGATAAAGCCTGCAATAAAGCTACGTATATTTGTAAAAACAGACTACCAAGGAAATGAACATAATAATGGAAAGTGCAAAATGTACAAATAATCACATTTAATCGAATACTAAAAGGAGTGAAGATGTTGGATTTACATCTATGCATTCAAGACGTAATGATAATTTCAGTAAAATACCGAACGTTTTACAAGACACCGTCACAATTTTGTAAATAGCAAAAACGAAACTGTTCACTATTACTTTAATAGTCAAAAGTTTTTTCTCATAACTTTGATATTCATCCTCAAAAAGTAAGTAAATCTAGGTTAATGGCATTCCGAAAGTAAAATGTCAACAGTGTCCCGCGATCAAGGTCCATTTCTCATGTTTTAGGGAAATGGTGTTAGTGATTGTTGTTTCCTAGATACAATGTCGAGTTCTGGGAAAGGTAAATAACATACTTTAAGCGACTTCGGGCAAATTTAAAAAAAACATGTCACATCTTTATAAGGATTTGCTCTTCCATGTGAACTGCGATGTTCCTTCCTCATCCTTCGCTTTAAATGGGGCGGGGGGGGGGGGGGGTCGGCCAATATTCACAGAATATCACTAAATTAGGTCAAATCATGTATAGTGTAAAGCCTTACAAACATGCAGCTAAAAACGAAGATTATTTTTAAAATCTTATAACTGTCACTCTTTCACATCTTCAAATCATGCACAATCTAGTAGCCGACAAAGTCGGAAAATCCCCTCTAGTGACACCTTGTATTAGAAATACCAACCAACCAAAAATCCCTAACCTTTCAAAAACTTCTCGAACAACATGCCCAGTCATCTTCTAGACAGATTTCTTAAAAATTTGTTTTAATGAAACAATTTCCTCTCAAAACTAAACACAATGGAGTTCTTGGTCATATCAGACTTATATTAAAAAGTAGCCTCTACAGGCCAGGAGAAGCTAGATGAACGTTGCAAAATGCAGCAACAATATCTCTAGACGCATGCATAAGCCCCGAAGGAAGAAAAAAAAACACTCGGAAAACTATGACAAAAATAATTCATTGACCCCAAATGAAATGTTTACAAAATGTATCGATGGACATGACCTTTTATGGATTCCCAAACTCATAACTACGCTGATAATATTATGTTGGGTAAAAAATAAAGAATTTATCAAACAGCAAATTAGCAATACTCCTCTTACAAATGACTTGCTAGGAAACAAAAATATTGGCACGTGTAAGTTCAAAGATTTTTGTTTCACTTTTGTTTCGTTCGTCTAACCCATGAAACCGCGGACATACATTAGTAAAAAAAAAAGAAAAAAAAAAAGAAGAAGATATCTCCTCAGACTATCAACAAATCTGTGTCGCCTAGCCCTTCCTGGTTGACCTTTCTGACTGCACTTTTCGTGGTCTTGTGTCTATGGTGTCTGGTGGCGCTGACCTGAGGTCAGCTGGGGTCATCGGTTTGATCCAAGGTCTACTTCCGATCACGTGGGCACACGAAGCATTGTTACAGGACGCTGAGACAAGGGATTGTGCGAGTAAAATCCACGTTGAGACCAAGGAGCTTAGCTATAACTCCAAACTCGACAGGAGTTTTGATGTGGCAGGTCTGGATATGGCATATGTCTAGTTCAACCTGCACTGACCATGCATGGCACATAAAATTGAAGGGAGACCTACATTTTCCTAATTTATTCAGTGTATTTATTTGAATGTACAAAAGTTACTTTATTTCTGTGAGTAGTCATCGAAGCAGGGATGTGGATAATGACAAAAAATTAAGCAACGATTTTACCAGTATTCAATATCAATAATACTTATTGTTATGAGATAGAAGAAAAAACTGATACAATACAAATGTCAAAATTCTAATAAAATGCAAGTTGTTCCATGATTATTGCAGCTACTATCTCAGTGGAAGGCTGACACAATGTAAACATAAAGCAAATAAAATACTGTAGTTAAATCCACCAATTGATTTCGTTAGCACTTCTCAAAGTTCGACACTCTTTTTTTCCATGACATATCTATTGGTAAGTGACCGGTGAATGAGCACAATATAACTCCGATCACGACGTTAAACTCTACTAAATATATAAAAAATAATATGAAACTTGGAAGCTGGAAGTGATGTAGCAAATGCAATTCGAGTTTCCTCCACCGGTTTGTCGGTGGGTTGGTACCGGCGAAGTTGTGGGTCAAAACACGAACCCGCCAACGCAACTTCCACGCCACAATTATGTCGCCTCTGATTTAATCTGGGGTTTGTCTGTGGTTTTCCACTTTTGTTACAATTATATATATATACATATACATCTACTCACGTCACGTCCTTATTTCATTTATTTGGAATTTTAAATTTCAATTCTTACAATACATGATGTTCTCCTGATTTTCTTCCGCCACATATCCAATTTTAATGTAGAGACATATCTTAACATATTAATTTTTTCTTTAAAATAATAATATTCTGAAAGATCTAAGGTTTATTTCAAAGTATTATCATCCATCAGTTGAAGTTCTATTGATCATGCCATGTTTCAACATGTTCAATAACAAAAGTATGTATTTCATCGAAGGGCAAACTATTTATTTGTCAACTTGATAGCATGGAACTGAACTAAATTTCATCAACTAATAAATCATCTTATTTATTGCACTTTTCATCAATTATATACCTTTATCATGTATATAAAGAAGTAATTATGATTTAGGAACTTAAGTATTAAAAGTAACATTCATTTTCTGCTCGGAATATTTACATGAGCGTAAAGCCCAAGCTATTGATATTGAAGTCCCATATGCATGATATTCGCGTAGGTTTACAATCCACGCTGCTTGACATCGAACCACGCCATTCAACCGGTCCGTCCGTGCCTCAGCTCCAGCCACTCGTTGGAGATCGAGGAGTAAATGGATACAATGTGGAGGGCAATAGAGGAAGCACGGCTTACTGCATGTTTCATCACTTCGGAAGTAATAGTTTACAGATGGAACCAAGTGAGTAGCGATGGGATTATGAGTATTGGCTTAGGATTGAGATTGAGGGTACTCACGAGTTCTTGTTCTAGTTCTAGTCAATCAATAGGTGTTCAGAAGGTATAGTGGTAGAAATTCGAATTTATGATAATTTCACCTCTCTTTAGTTCTTCACAAAAAAAAATGATTTAAACATTCCTAACGATTTTTATAACACTCCAGTCTATTGGGGAAAATGAGTAGGTAAAATCGGTCACTCAAAGTTTTTTTAAAACTTTTTTGAAGCACTTTATGATCTTTTTGAAGCGCAATTTTTTGTAAGGGCTTCAATACTAGTTATTTCACTATATTACAGACACTGATAACTCGTAGGTCCATGCATCTCATATTTAACATTGTTGAATGATTCCAAAACTTAATATCATAAATTGTAATTGGCCAAATTTGTCGTGCATTGAAATGTGCTTTTACAGTTTTTCCTCCTGCATCTAAAATCTTAAAAGTTATCCAAATCAAATTATATTTCCCTTGAGATAGTGCCTGAATTTACAGTCGTTGGAGTATTTGTTGGTGACCATCGTGTGTTACAAAGATGGTGAAGACATGTTCAATTAACGTTTGCCTTTACAGTGTTATTGTCCTGCTGCTCCTGCATCAAAAATCTTAGGAAAGCTTAAAGTTTCGGAATTATCAAAATCAAATTATATTTCCCTTGAGAACGTAACGATGAAGGATGAATTGAGGAAGATGAGTCATCCCTCGTCACAGCTTTATCAGGGAACAATCAATGTTTAAAGTCTGGTGTAGATGATGATTTGGAAGGCTATCTTTGTCCAACTTCTGTTGTCAATTTGCGAGGGATTTCAGATATTAGGTGGATGATTAGGATTGTTGATCCACCGTGGGAACAACATTATGAATACCAGATTCTAAAATAAAAGAAGGAACGTTCGTCACGATAAGGCGCCCCACTCTATACCACCCTGCATGCACTTCAGAAGATTTTTTTTTACAGCATCTCAAATTTGCCCGGTGAAATTTTTTTAATTATCACTCTATTCCTTCACAAGAATCGTGATAATGCATTAGGTAATAATTATGCCTAATTATGAAGGGATGATGAGAACTTGTAAAGGTAAACTCATGTGGAACTATTTAATTTTTATCTAGGCTTATAATGGCCTTCAATTCAGAGCAACTTGCTTTTAAGATTTATTTCCCTGTGCAATATTGCTGATTTCACATTCCTCTAAAATAATGTCGTTTGCCAAAAGGTGTACCCAAAGATAGAGGAAGAAAGGACGTAAGAGAAAGAAAAATGAACTAGAGGAAGCAGAAATTGAAAGAAATAGGGTAACATCCAGAAAAACAAAGAAGGCGACGAAGAAGAAGGAGGCATATGAGGAAGAGAAGGAGAAGAAGAAGAATATATTAAGTGTGGAAGTTCAACACCAGTCAAGTGTTGTTTACATTGATCTGACCCTCTAGGTCATGTTGTATTTTTGTTTCATTCACTTCCAATTCTCAACCTACTTAGGGCCGAGTCAAAGTGTTACACACCTACACCGGTGAGGAAAGAAGAGTCGGAGATGTCGAGATGGGGGTAACAAGAGCCTGAAGAGGGTAAAAGAATCTTCTACCCGGCGAAGGGAGTGATGCGAGCCCGGTGGGAACCAACTCCAAGAAAGAAACACAAAATCCTGTCCTATTCCCAATACAACTTGCAAGACGAACTGAGAGAGATAAGAAATGGGATACTCCCGACAAGAGTTTAAAGATATGACATGACGCAAAATTATTCAAAATTGTAAATGGAAGCTACTTTTTTAGAATACAAAATGTTTCCCAAATTATTATATTATGCCTATTCTATCACAAAAACTATCTGAATACTGTGAACGCTCTTTCACTACCGTGAATACATTATTATATCGCATAAAATGCATACGAATGTTTATGATCCTAAATCTTCAGGCCCAAACAGATGACATATACCATGTTTAGTCCATTACTCCTATACTATGTCAATAAAATGCCAAATTCGGGGAAGTTTGGCTGGATTTAAAAATAAGACGATGGAGATTACCCAAGAACACAAAATTGCTGAACGTTCCTAAAGTTAGTAGACAGGTTGACCACTTATTTACCATCATGTTGGGCATCTAGCATCTTCAAAAGTGTTAGTGTGTATTGTAATCATTTAAATGCATGGATTCATTTATTATGATCTCACAAGAAAACGTCTAGACATACGTACATCACAGTTGCATGATTTTGTCTATTTCTTTGTGCCTCCATCGTTCTACCCACACCATTCTACACCGAATGTCCTCACGGCGGGGGAATTTGGTCCATTCCAAACAATGTTGATCAAGTTGATAAAAGTTGATACAAGTGTTGGAAGCCTCGTCTCGCTATTGACAGATCCGACACCCAAATCAAATAGAACCTAATATTAGGAATATATTCCTACGTTATCATATTGCCAGGCAGCTATCATCATACCCAGGCCCCGGCTGTGTTTGAATAGTGTACCATATCTATAATGCAATGCCAAGTATTTCGGCGAACTGTGAAATAGAATTTGAATTTTGAAGATGGATATTGTAAAGAAAGGAAAGATGGTCATAGAGGAGAAGTAAAATGTAGAAAATATGAGAAAAGGGGGAGGAGAGGTTTTACGATAAGAAGGAAGATATGGTGAAAGCGAGAAAGGGGGTGGCTGGCGCGGCGTAGCAGATGAGAACGAATGGGGATAAAAAGAAACAAAAGAGAGAGAGAGAGAGCCAATGCCTATAAGATGAAGACTAAGAGTTGAATGTTACATGTATCAGCCCATTATAAACAAGATGGAGATGGTCGATGTTAACATAATGACAGCAAATATTTGTTTCTCTGCCCTGGAGAACAACAACAAATATAATGTATTTTACTCATGTTTCGTTTCATTCAGACCCAAACAGATGACATATACATATAGTCCTATATCGTGTTTGTATCTAGGATTCTATGATTTAACCCCCCTACCTTCTTTCCTTTTTTCCCCCTGTTGTTATGTTCTTCAAATGTTCATATTGACTGTTTCCCCCTTGTTTCTGTTACCTCTTTCATTCTTATTCTTCCACAAATAACCTGCTTCTCTAGGTTTCTTTCCCATTCAAAAAACACAGAAATCTATCAAAGAAAAATTATTATGATAGTTGAGAAAGGAAATAAAGGGGCGTTCGTATTCTTGAAAATACACGAAGATAACCCAGCCCAGATCTATCTCTTCCACACACGAACGAGTGCTATTGGAATATTCCTGGAATTTATTACAACTCTCTGAAATTCGGACATACTCCCATGTCTGTCGTAAACGTAATGCGAAACAGGAAATAGTTGCATGGACGATAAATGGCCTATTAGCGTATGTACTATGTGGCGAGTTCAAGGCTTTAGTACTGGTGTAATGCATGTATTTTCAAGGAGATATTAATATGCCGAAGCTCACCTTGGTATTTCCGGGTCTGTACGATTGGAACTTTCTTTTTGTAACGACCTTTGATATTAATATCTACTATATAGCTTTCAATCGAAAAGTCCACACGGCACGAAGAATACGGGTGAAATGCGGAAACTTTAGTTTTATGATTTACATGTAGGCCTAGTTAGAATTCCCTTGGTTTATTTCTTGGTTTTATGTTGGGTAAATAATTGTGAAAAACGTTATGAATTCTTGTAAAACAGAATTTGAATAAAAACGTTTAATTTTTAAAGCTTATCTGTACTTTACGTGATGAGGCTATATGATTTGCTACGTCACGTCTACTGATGAAATAAAAGATTAGCCGTTCTTTGGGTGACAATATAATACTTCTTGTCTGTTTGTGTCATTTTTTAAACAAATGATAATTATCTTATCAAGAAGATAATGGATTTCCATCCAAAATTGACCATACAAACTAATACCACACCGCTACCATAGCGTTAGTATGAAGTAATACTGATAGATGGGGGGAAAGACAACTAAAACCAGACCTAAAGAAATCATCTACACTGATTTCAGTCAAGGTATATGATTTCCCCCTAGCAGTAACAAAATATGCCTGATTGCTCGACGATAGCAATAAATCAGACTTGAAGATTATGGTGACCTACATTTTTCTACCGTCTTCCACTTTTTAAAGACTGAAAATCCTTAGTGAAATCTCTCTAGATTACCGCATGTATCCCAAACCCAGGCAGGATAAAACTAGAAGGACTAGGGACCTATATTTTTACTACTTTCAGTTGGTACAATTCGAGTAATTTGTAGAAATCAGACAAGTTAGATGAAACAGCAATTCATATGTCCTGATACCTGGGGGTGTTTCACAAAGATCCTAAGTCGATCTTAACTCTAAGTTGGACTTAAAATTATGGAGAGCCATGTGTAGCCTTATAAAAAAAATATTCAAAGCCGAAATTTCAAGTATTTCGGACTTTTTAGTTATTCCATATCAAGAACATAAAATCTCCTTGATAATAGAAAATATGAATGATCTGAATCAACGTTTTTTTGTCTTTTAAAATAACTTGTACAAAATATTGTATAGGTGCTAACGGCTTTCCATAATTGTTAAGTCCAACTTAGAGATAAGTTCAACTTAGGATCTTTGTGAAACACCCCCTGGATGCATAATCGAGAACATAAACACCAAATATGACACGGCTGAGAAAAAACAAACAAACAAACAACAAACAAAAATAAAAACGTGATTTAAAAAATAAAAAAAAAACCTAGATCTTGTCCATAGAATTAATTTATGAATCATTTGGTCAGCTTGAAGTTGAAGCAGCACTTTCCTTGGCACGGAGAAGGCGAAGCTTCTTCGGATAGTAATACTGAACTGGTGTATTTGGCCAGGAATTGAGTTCTCCATTTATAAATATAACTACAGGTTAAAGCCAAGGAAATATGTCACATTTCCCATGTACAACCTCAACAAATTGAGGGGACAAACAGACTTTACCACTGACTTGATGGGGTCGAGTGGCAGCTGAACACATCTACCCCACCTGCTAGCGACAATCAATGGGCCAGGCCGGGCATCAGGCTCTCTTATCACACCGTGGCATAGAAAGCCCACGACCATGTGCTACCAAAGAGGTGGAAGGGAGATCTCCCTGATCGTATCATGCTTTGATGTTTCTTTTGTCTGATGTAGATTAGGCGGAATAGGCCTTATCCCATGTGACACATGGCGATAAGGAAGAAAGTGATTCCCTTTCGTAATCTTTATTTTCTGTCTCACGCGGATAACAGTTAGTTACCCATGTTAATAACCAAATGGCGACAGTTTTGTGACAAACGATACTAGATAACGACCTTCAGGCTCCGAACATACGGTTTCCAATTGCTATACTGACCATGTGGGTGTGCGTGTGTGTGTGTGTGGGTGTTGGGGGGTGGGGGTAAACAGTCTGAATTTGTTGTGTCATATTGCTGATAGACAGGAATGAATGAGTAGGCTTGACATATTTTATTTGGCATGGGTCCGCGACCTGAGGGTCTATGTTCTGTTGATATCATAGGGAATCCTGGCAGGCATTAACTAATACTAGACTTTATATAAAAATATGTATAAAAAGTAGGACATTATCAAAAAAATCTCCTCCAGAATCCGCCATCACTTGGTTACGATTCACCATAAAAGTAGGGAGACATGGTAGATTAAAGATATGATAGTTCACAAAAAGGGCCATGTTCATCCAAGTAGGAAAAGCGGAGGGGGAGGCGGCGAGTGCCTTCCTACTCCTGACCTTTGACCCATAATTTCAGGAGAACGACCAAATATTTGGTTTATTCATTACCTATTTTATTTCAATGCAAGTACATACCATTACAATATTTCATAAACAGTACGAAATTGCCCATTCCATTTCTCTGTACCAATAAAAATGCAATCATTACCCAACCATCTAAAACAGACGCAGGACAGTGACCCATTCAGCAATAAAATGAAAACAACGATTCAAAAGAAATATAAAACAGGAAGATAGACGGAAAAAAAGGTGCCATATGGAGTCGATTTCCGCGCCTAAAGACTGTAGCCTAAAAATATCAAATACGAGAACAGACGGTTGCCATCAGCCACGCGAAGAAAGATTCAACGCGACTCTGTTATGGGTACACACGAGTTTCACGCTTGCGGGACGAGTCCGTAATTACACGGGCATGTCTCCGGGTGGTCGAGTGATGGACGCTCGCTGGGGATTTACTAGGGATAGTAACTCGATCGTATCACCGAGACAGATTATTTACAAGAATATGGAAGAAAACGAGTTACATGATTCAAGCACGTTACATTCTTCTTTTCGTTGATAAAAGAATAATTGAAAAAGGGTAAAGAATGGTGGTATTTTTGTAACTGTTTTATCTTCCATGGCCTACTGAATATTTCATATTTCTTTATTAATACACCGTCCCCCACAATATATATTATACTGTTTCGTGTTGAAACATATCGAGTTATCATGTTATCATACATTATCAAACATAGTTAAACTTGGTCCGCCTTATAACGATTTGGTAATAATCTGAACGAATCGCAAGTCCTCTAATCAATCGCAAGTTTACAGGCTCCCATCTTTTATGTACATACAGGTAGTTGCGATTCGTCACGGAATTGTATTGTTAATCAGGAGGGGTTCTTTGTAGTTTTTTAACACAAATATTCTTGATAAAATGTCATGTGTTAATTTCTTGAAGAAAAAAATAGAGGATAATACGTCATGAATATTAATTAGGAATATGGGCAAGAAGCAAGCGCGGTCCAAGAAGAATATACATTTTTGTTTTTATTGGGGGGGGGGTTCTGGGGGAGGGAGCTTTGGGGTTTGTTGCATTTATTTTCTACCTTATGCCTGGCTTTAATAATTGATATACAATCAAGACAAGAAAAATGCGGGTTTGGGGCTCCCCCTTGAGAACAGCTACCTGGATGTTACATAGGACCAATATTTCCTAAAAATATATTCTGCATAATTAATTATACAAGGACACTTGATATGAAATTTACAATTTTCCCCTGACCTCACAAATCATTTTTAATCTTCCCTTTCATCTTGTGTTGATGTTGACCTCGTGTAAAAGGTTTGCTATTTGTAGAGGTGCTGGTACAATTCATCGAGTCATTATCATTAATACACAACTATATACCATCATATATTTTGTAGTGTCTAATTTCATGAACTATTCAGACCGATATAACTTTGGCCTATGGCTTAGGCCCGTACACTTCAGGTCGTGTAAGGTCAAACTCATTAAAGGTATAGATCTGTTTTGGAAATGCCCCCCTCTCAAAAAATGAAATGGAAGCTCTTATTACCAATCATGTGAAAGAATACGTTTTGACTAATACGTGCTGATACAAATTTTGCCGAGAAACCGCCTACTAATTGATATATTTGGTAAATTATCTAATTATCGATCAGGCCTGGATAGATATCGCAAATGCACTCCAACATTGAACATTTGGGCATTTATTTTTTGTTGTTGCGAATTTAGGTTGAAGTATTGCCATCTAAACCTCTGACGGCAAAAATTAAACAATATTGAATATATATTTTGCACCCAAAACCCTTGAACCGCAATTGTACTTCTATACCGGTCTATATCTTTAAACAACATGTGAAAAGGAATAGTACGACCATGATGTGTGATTTGGTACCCCAAAAATCTAAAGAATATAGGAAAATTGAGGGGAAAAAGGAAACAAATGACAAAATTGGCATGATGCCACCTCACTTTTAAAACAGCAATTTCAAAAGACTTTTCGTAACCCCCCCCCCTAAAAAAAAGAGAGTTAAATTAGGACCTCTACTGTCCAGTGTCTAAAATTAGAGAAGATTACCCATTATTAGTTTATTTGAAAGAGCGGGGACCTGGTACGTGTACATTAAGTGGACCTCCCCCATATACATGATACAAGAAAAAATAACAACAAGAAAATGTACAAAACAAAACAAATACAATCACACAAAACGGTTTTTTAGAAAAAGTCCGGTCGACCAAGAACCAACCTTGTTATTTTGATGACGCCATTATTATTGAAGCTGCAGTATTTGTGAGGGTTTAGCCCATTGCATACAGTTGAACGTCATGCAAATCATACCATTCATTAATTGGTACATATAGATGGAATTCAGTGGTGAGATAAAATGAGAAATTGTAAAGGTGATATAAGGCAGAACTGCATGCATGGTTCTCTTTTCTCCGACGCGGCTCATAGCACAAAATAATGATAATAATCAGAGCAATTTGACGAGATGCTCAGTCACCGCATGACCTATCTTTTTTCTTGCTCTCAGTCTCAATCAGATAATTAGAGCTTTCGCGACACACTCTATTTCTTTTCTCTATTTCTCAATAAATACAAATGTATAACACCAAGTCAACGAAATGAACAACACAGGAACTTATCTTTCATCTTGCAATCCTGAAACTTGAAAGCAAGATTTCAGCTGACAACCGTTTTGACATTATTATAACTTTCAATGGATAAACTGTGTAAAGTAAGATAATTTCATTTCAAAATGTTCACCTTTGGCAAGAATTAAACCAGCGTCTGCTTTTATAAATTTTAAATTTTCATACTACACACCATTAAACCAGCTGCTATCAAGATAAGATTTCAAAGAACATTGCACATAATTGCATCGGTCATTCTTAGATAGGATACATGATGATGCAGGTTATTTTACCTGACTGCTAAGATAGCATACATGCTTGAAAGTAAGCAACCAAACGATTGACGGCTTTAGATCCTCTCCGAGGGACCTGGTAATGAGGATTAATGCCTTACCAAAGTGCACTAGCGCATCGACTTGGTTTGGAACCCCGGTCACCGGATTACGAGACCACTGCTCTACCGACTAAAGCTATCACGCCTCCTCATGTCAAACAGAAA
This sequence comes from Strongylocentrotus purpuratus, assembly GCF_000002235.5. Taxonomy (NCBI): domain Eukaryota; kingdom Metazoa; phylum Echinodermata; class Echinoidea; order Camarodonta; family Strongylocentrotidae; genus Strongylocentrotus; species Strongylocentrotus purpuratus. The sequence continues at coordinate 7,313,112 of NW_022145604.1, read as the reverse complement.
AGGCCTAAATGAGACCTTCAAATTTATATATTTTTTAAAACTATTTCCATAGGCATAAACTAGAAAATTGAATGCCAGATAAACTGACCATGGAGATAAGAAGAGACATTCTATCAAATATGAACAGACGATCTCTGCATTGCAGCACATGCAGCCGGTCACATTTTCCAGGTGTCTGAATTAGCGCAGGAGAAACAGCTGTTCAGTGTTCACCTTTGATATTTTCTCCGTTGTAAAATGCAAACCAAAAGGCGTCAACTCCACTTTGATAATTTTATGACATTCTGAATATCTTTACCTGGGGCCATTTCTGCACCCCGAATACTGAATATGTGGATATTACCAATATTCGGGCACCCCCTCCCCCCCCCCTCATTTTCAAGCCCGTGCTCTTTACCTTATATTCTGGCAGTGAGATGAGTACTTTGTAATAATTTCATCTTTTCAAGTAAATGTTTTTCACTACATAAAAGTGTCGAAAATTTTGCTCGCTCGCTTCCCGAGCTCGCACAATTCAAAAACCAGAAAATTGACAATCTGGCAAGAGGTGTAAAGTTGTAAACCCGTTTACGCTCCTTGCTCCATTCATAAAAGCATGTTGTGAAATGTCTTGGAGTGGATTAAGAACCTTATGTCAGTGCACGTTGTGGTCCTCATGTTAAATGAGGACCCGATGACATGTTCCAATGGCGGATCTTTAATTGGTTAATTTGACCGGATCAGATCCTATCTGCGGCGAAACGTTGGACATACTAAATGCGATCCGCGGACTGAAAGAAGCGCGAATATGTGTCCTTGATGACATAGTCATTTCGATTATCACCTATCCTAACGTCAAGCCTTACAAGGCAGGAGTATCAGTGGCGTAGCTCCGGAGTGGGGGCACCTGCTCGGTGCCCGTAATGGGGGGGGGGGTGAAAGAAGCCTAAATGTTTGTCACTGAAAGTCATTTCTATAGCATCTACAGTCACTACAAGCCTTATATGGCATAATTATGGTCGTATGGACAATGGAAAATTGCTTGCATCTCCAGTTAGGGGGGGGGGGGGCGGCGTCTACCAATGTCACTTGTCTTATTCACAGAGGCTTTTGTACATGGACAAATTAGGAGCATAAGAGGAGTAGCTCTGGAGTCGGGGCACTTGCCCTATATTATCAAACTGAAAAAAGAGGGGATCCAGTTAGGGGGCGGCGTCTACCAATGTCACTTGTCTTATTCACAGAGGCTTTTGTACATGGACAAATTAGGAGCATAAGTGGAGTAGCTCTGGAGTGGGGGCACTTGCCCTATATATCAAACTGAAAACAAAAGAGGGGATGAAAAGTAAGATGGGAAAATAAAGCGACAGACGGAAGGCGAAATGAAAAAGGAGAAGGTTCGGTCCTTTCTCGCTGATCATGTTTATCTACGTAGTAAGATCAATGTCACTCCCCCTACCCCAACATCACAGTGCCCCTTCAGTAGTTGTATTCACCCACCATCCTAACTATCAATTGCAAAAACGTCTTTAAAAAATAGAACAGAAATTGTCCGAGATAAACTTTGGCAATTTCTGCAGGTCTATCGGAGCTCTGACTATTTATTTCAGAGTCATTGTCAAAGCGACCAGGGAGATAAGGGTAAAAGCTATAGTTACAGAACTTCATGTTTTCCATTTACGAAGAGAATAGACGTCTGTCATCTAGGTCATGTTTTCCCCCAACTAGTATAGTGTACAAAAATCTGTGCCTCTGTAAACGGAAATAGCAACATCATTAGGTACTAAGTTAATGCAGGGTATCAATTATCATTTACCGACTACCGAAAACATCCGTTTCCTTCTGTTTTACGCACTTTTGATTAAAGACCCCAGGGCCCCGTCTTACAAGGAGTTGATATCAATCGTAACTTATTTGCGATTGATATCAATCGTAACTATGTACATAAGAGATAGGAGACTGCAAACTTGCGATTGATTGGAGGACTTACGATTGATTTGGATCGATCGTAACTCTTTGTAAGACGGGGCCCAGAACTACAAAGCGGTGCCGATAATGAGGGTATTATACCTGTATTTGCGGTTAGGCGGCGGAAACACTTACAGCATCAAGTGTTACATAATCATAGAATCCCTAGGACAACGTTTTGACCAAAACAACAGCAAATAGTACGGTTGATTCCAGTTGGGATTATATTTTGAAATCTATTTTTTCTCACTTATTCATTCTTTTTTTCTTCTTCATATTGCAGTACGCTTGTATAAAATAAACAGGGAAAAAGGGAACATATAGCCCTGAATAATGATTTCTTTGGTCACTGTTGGAAAAGTTAAAGGAGTTCTCTAGTCCACTTTGAAAGACAGCCGTCAATAATATCGATCTTTTCTAAGATTTGTACTTTCTGGAAGTTTGCATGTCTTTTGATATAAATATCATACCATGAGCTCTTCTGCTGGAGTTCTGTATAAACCACATGGTCTAAAACAAAACTAGAGACTTGCATTGAGTTCCATCTGTCCATGGACTCGTCTTATCTTCCAAAGTACATTTTCTGAACATTGATATCTATTATGATATGAATAAATATCTGAACGTTATTCTCTGACTGTGTTACTCATAATCTTTAAACTCCCTTGGAGTTGTGGGTGGCCAAATTGAATGGATACAACAGCAGGACTATGGACCACGGGCATGCTGGGTTTGCATACACCCTACCGCATTAATGTAGTAAACCGTATAAAGCAGGCTCTTTTGATGTAAGTATGAAATTCTGCAAGATTATGTGATATAGGCCTAAGTTTGTTTGTGTATGATATTATACGATCAAGGAACACTGTGAAAGGGTTTTCTTAAAAGAAAATTTGAAAGAGAATTATCTGGACATTAGCTATTCTCACCCGAGTGTTTTAGATCAATCGTGGACTCTCATGATTGTGATCACGAAATGGATAACTCCTCACAATATGGCCCTACAAGTTCTAAATGGGGTAATAGCTGGACCTCAAAGGTAAAGACCAGTTCTGGTCATGCGATTGCATTGTGAAAGAAACGTTGTGGAATCGATCAGAATTGGTTGATCCTCTAGCATAAGTATTGGTGTGTACCGCAAGATTCTGGAATTATCAAAATGATAAGAAATTTGACCCAGTCTTGGTAAAGTTACAAGCACTGTACACAGAAAGATGTATATGGGACTACGCGATATCTATCCAGGCCGGATAGATATGATAATTTACCAAATATATTCATTAGTACTAGTAGAAGGCTTCACAAAATGTGTATCATCACGTATTAGTAAAAACATATTCTTTCACATGATTGGTAATAAGAGCTTCCATTTCATTTTTGAGAGGGGGGGAAGCGTTTCCAAAACATGTCTATACTTTTAAAGTACACGGACCTACTCACTGTCAGGTCAAGATTCTCTAGATGTTTTTAATCTATTGTCACCTCCATACTTGACGCCATGGAGGCAAGGCCAGCATCGCAACGGAAGCCGACAATTGCAGCGGGCCAGTTTCAATAGCAATCACCCATTCTTGATCTGAGTAATCACATTCCTATGGACCAGGATACAATCCCAAAACATTGCTATGAATCCTGAATGAACTATTTCGAAGCCAATGAACCAGTATAAATGGGAATCAGATCGGAATTTATTGAAACATGTTTCTGTTTAGATACAACTAGAACGAATAGAAAAATCGAAAAGAAATAATAATAATATTAAAAAAAGTGCATCGATGGAACCATTTCGAAGCAAATGAATTAATGAACCCAATATAATTTTTGTACAATTACAACAGGCAGTGGCGCGGCACATGGCCTCTATCGAATAAGGAAAAGGGGTGAAAGAGAGCAAAATAGGGGAGGGGGTCGAAGGCGGAAGGCAATTTGTACAAGAGAGGAAAAGACGCCACGCCCACTCCCCCTTTACAGTTTACACCATTCGACACTACCGCATGGTACTATCGCATATCATCACCTAACACTTCAGACCCCCCCCCCCCCCCGCATGAATACCACATTCTATTGCTGGACTTTTGCTACGCCAGTGACTTTACTGCAGCAAAATCGTAATAAAGTAAATTTGTTGATACAAAAATACAATGATAGGAAAATTGGAAATAAAAATCAAACGAGTAAATAATTATGTTTTAAAAAGGAGGTTTGGGGAAGCAAAATCTTTGCTCAGTATCGGAAGAGATTGGGAAGTATGATTCTATATATATTCCTATTTAAAATCATAATAAATGCAATTCCCAATTAATGTTTTTATCAATACGTGAAGGGAACACGAGTCACCTTGACAGAGTAATGTCGGAAATTCATAAATGAATTGATACACAAGTAGATAATAATATGGAGAAGTAGAAAATTAGAATAACATCCACCGGGGAACTCCAAAACAGCGCCCGGCGAGGATAGCGTATTTCCCACTAATCTTTGGGACTATAAATAATACTACATTACGTATTTCATTTCAGCTATTCATAAACGAGAAAGAAAAGAAAAAAAATCCCCCCATGAAACAGGCCACTGTTGGTGCCACCCCCCCCCCCCCCCCCCCCCCCCCAATAGAAGGGAACGATGCTACTGTCCGTAAAAGACCTAGTTTTCATGTACCCGAAACTAAATGAGAACTGCGAGACGGAAATGCCTTGATATATTTTGTCATAGATGCTGAATATAGAGGGGTTTATTTATATACATATGTTTTTGTTTGATTGTTTTTGTTCATTGTTTTTATTTTATTACAAAATGCAGTGAAAAACTTCAGTAAATACATCTCAAATATATTCTGTGTTTTCTATCCATGTATACAACTAAAGCATAATTTCAGAATTATACGAATTTCTTTTAGGAAAACGAATCAAGGGTTATTCAGTTGCAGATCATATAATTTCTTGATCATAGATAATTATGCAACGCTACAATGAGTTAATGTAAGATCAGGAGACAGCATATTTGAAGCATCATTTGACATCGAATATATTGTTTTAGTTCCTTTGTTCTCATTCATTGTGTTACTAAGCTTCTTATTTGTTGGTACACACTACACATTCCTACTGAACCTATGTTTTTAAATCAATAGAGTGAAACTCTTTGATCATTAAATCATTTTATCCACAAAATGAGAAAATAATCCCACGGCGAGTATGTTTCGAAAGAGTTAGGCTTGCTCGTATACGGATTGTTAGATGTAAACAGGCATCAAACCCAAAACAGTTCAAACATTGCGCGGAATAATGAAGTAATATCTGTTCATATAGGCCTACTAGTACTGTACTACTTCGATTTTTAAAAAACAAATTTTCGTATAATAATCATTTCAGTTTCTTTAAAATATATTTTTGAGAAAAAAAAATCGTGAATAATGGGAAATGTTACCTGATGGTGTACGTTCATGACAGCTCTGTTCCTCATATTGCTCATATGATTCTGCAGGCAAAAGGTACAGATAATCCTAGGGCCTGCCTCGCTACCAGGTCGGAGCATGGCCCGATGCATGCACGGCTGTTCAATCTCCTCATCCCCGACGAGAAGGAGAGTACCTAAATGGTTGATATAACTTGTCGCTAACCTTAGGGTCTCGATTTTAGAAAGTTTTCGATCCCTGGGTTCAGTGGGGATAAGATCCCGTAACTGCACGAAGGCGCTGTTGACGCTATGAGTCCGGTCGCGCTCCCGGGCGTTGGCGGCACCGCGCTGCCGAGGGATACCCTGAGAGTCAAGCTCGTAGGTGATGTTGGAGTCCATGTTCATGTTGTAGTTGTTGGCGGATGGTAGAAGGGGACGATCGCCGGAGACTCGGCGATAGCCTCCCGGGTCGGAGCGGTCTGTTGACGAGGAACTCTCGCTGTCGGAATCAACGCCTCGGCCGCCTTCGCTTTTCGAGAAGGCGTCGTGAACTTTCCGCTTCGGCATTTCTTCTACTTTTGAAAATATAATTCAAAGATCTTGGTTGGTAGCTGAACAAAAATCAAAAATTGGTTTGCAAATTTAGTCATAAAAGTGACAAATCAGTGATGTCCAATGATCAATCCTTTCAGAAAATTCTTGCGAGGCGCTGGCTCAATCTTGGCTATAAATACTTCCCAATGAGTCAGTCGTGCTTAGAATCTGATCTCCAAGAAATAAAGCTGTTGCATCCACAATTCATTTAAATAAACGTGGCACAAAAGTTGGATTACGAAATAATCAGCGTCAAATTTATCAGTCACCAGGTCCTGGGAAGAGGTTCTCAATCAAACGTTGATCCTATTTTTTAGTTTTGGATATAAACCACGGACCTTATCGTCTGATTTCGTTATATCCTCCAACAACTAAATCTAAAACTAAAAGCGCGGTAAAGAAAGAAATCGCATTTATTTTACAGACTTCTCCCAGTCGACGATGTAGATTTTATTCCAGTTTTCAGCCAAATTCTGGGCCGGTACCCAGTGGGTGAAGAAACGTTAATGGTCTTGCTTGAGGGGTAGAAAGTGCAACCCTCTCTTCACTGATCCAAAGCCGCAAATGGGACCAAGTGTTGTCGCCATAAATCAATGGTACGCAGCTGGTTAGAGCACGAGGGAGATTCGGCACACAGCAGACATGAGAGACGGACTGCTAGGCACAGGTTCTCGTCAGTCGATGTGCATTACAGTGTCTGCACGGTGAGACTATGATGACGGCATACTGCATAGGCTTTGTAGTTTAGCTGCCCCGTACTTGACAGGCTAGGAATAACAAAGCCAGGCTCTGCTCAAGGGCAAGGTGTTTTTTTAGGAATTGTAGTAAAGTGTCAAATTGGAGTGCGTGCCTGCAGACTATACCTGCAGCGCGCGCGGGAACAAATAATATAGCAACATTTAACTGCCAGGACGCTGTTCAGAATATACCAAACTATTATAGAGCAGTGGGGGGCAGGGGGTTCAAATGGCACCCCCCCCCCCCCACGCCCAGATATGCCTTGATCCTCCACTGTATATTTACTCATCCAAGATGTGAAGTGGGGGGGGGGGAGGTGCCCTTTGGACCCCCTGTCCTCCCCCCCCCCCCCCGGCCAAAGTATGACTGGGTAATACAGTGGCGCACGTGGGTCGAGACATTGAGGGGCTATGAAATCAAAGGGCGGGAGGGGGGCATCGATCTTACTACTTACTAGGTGGATGGAATCTAAATTAACAATGCCCTTCCCTCTTAATTTTTTTTTGACCAACCACTAGTGTTCTATGAGTGTAAGCAAAGGACTGGTCCTAGCAGGGACGTGAGACTTTAACTCACATGCCCTGGTCCTAGTAATATCCATAACACTTCAAACAGTTTATTTTATGTTTTAAGAATAGAGCATATTAGAAAGATAAAAGCAAGAGGCTCATTGTTTTGAACTCTCTTCTTGCTCATTATTTAGGAATGTTAACTCCAGTAGGCCTGTTAGACTGTTAGATAGAAATTTGAGAACTGTTGTATGAGATATCCTTTTTTTTCTATGACAGATTTGTCGGTATTGTACAGCATTGTTGTTGTAGCTACGAGAGGGACAGAGACCCACTTGTAGCCCCCCCCCCCCTAAAAGAGAAAATATCACAAAAGGACACGAAAGAGAAATGGGAAGAAAGGAGAGGTGCGACGCAAAAGTGAGATGATATGACCATGGACCTGATAATATTGATATGACCCTTTCTAACACCCTACCCCACATCCGAATACACCTCATGTTTGATCCTGACAATAATGTCTGCCCCATTTGGCAGAACGACTGTATCAAGCCAGTATTGAAACACTGTCATGAAATAGAAAGACTGGAACCCTTTCTAGCACAAACCCTAACCCACGATACTCTCTCTCAGCGTAGTAGGTCCATGCTCTAAGTCACTTTACAGGTACAGATATGATTTCAGTCTCTTTCATATTTCTTCTGTTGCGTCATTTGACCCAAGAAATTAGGGCGAACCATCTCGACCTCTGCTCTGAGGCGCCATCTTTAATGAGTGATATTTATTTCGCTCGTTACTCTTATACCGTCATGCCGAACAAAAGGTAATCCATTGTTTATGTAAGACTCTGTCTTAAACGAGGTTAAAGATGTCATCTGATATTTCCGAAAAATTATCCTGAAGTAGATTCGGGCATAATGTTTTTGATTTGTCTCGAATAAATTTGTAATTTTATCAGTGATGATCAAATATATTGGAAAGTAAGTTGTAACCCTAATGGTTAATAGAAGGGGAATTTGTGCCTTTTTTTTGGGGGGGGGCGTTTATCATCATTAGGCTACTTTGTTCACTATAACGTGAGGAAAGGTGCATTTTGTTTACGAATGTCATTTTATTGACATGCGTTAATCGGGTCCCGAGTTGATCTTTAAATCGTATAAGAAATAGTGATGGCTAATTTGTGCAATACTATAATGATTGCATAATTTAGATGGTGCCTTTAAGATGTAGGCCCATGCAGAACCATCATGAAAAGTAATGTGATGTCACCCAATTACCTTTACATTTTATGCACATTATGAGGTCTATAAATCTTATTTTCAGCTCGGGCAAGAATATGCGGACCAGTCAGATTTTTAAGCCACGAGTATATATAACAAAGCAGCGCATTTTTACCAGACCAAAGATTACATAACGTTTTAGAGACTTCGGTGGTAAGCGCTTTATAAGCACCGTTTTTATTATTGTTTATTTATGATGGCTAAAAAATATTTCAATTTGACGCAGAATTCAAGTTTCTATTTTAAAAGCTGCTGAAAATATAAAGCTATACTGAAAATAAAATTTCTCAATATTTCTGAAATGTATAGTGATCCGTCTATCCAGCTGAATTGGAACAACGGCAGCCTCTATTGTTAGTTTTTACAAGCAAATTTCATTTGCAATGGTATGATTGAAATGTAATGGTATGATTACAAATACTAGTTTGATTAAAAACAAATTTCATCACAATCTTGACCGAAAGGTATAAATGCCCTTTGTATATCACATTCATAAGTATGACCAGGGATGATGGAGCTACAACCAAAGGCCTTTTGTTACTTTTACTGCAGCTAATCCATCAATTTTATATTAGCAATCTGTCTACAATTAACATTAAACTCAAGCGAAGGGCTCCCTGCTGTTTGGGGTAGTTTCTCAATGCAAAATCGCGGATTAGTTAGGGCTTAAAATCTCGACATGTTGTACCGTGTCAAAAGGACCGCCCCTTGCCAAAATACAATCGCTTTCTATTCTGTTCCTTTTGCGGGTCAATTTCTAGAACTGTCGTAAATCAGTAGGACTTCATCTTTAAATTTCAGAGTTTTTCGTTTTTCTAGATTTTGGTAGAATGCGAAGAGATTGTTAATTAGAGACAGGAAATGATGCGTTCATTCGGCTCAAATAAGAGACGAACACCTGCTTAGACATTTCAAGTTCGGTGTCATTAATGTTCAATTATGGAAGGTGTTTTCAAATCTTTCTTTCGAAAAATAGAGAAGAAAATAACTGCAAACTTGAGCGATATCAGTGGTTCGTTTTAATAAGGTTTACAATGTAAGAAAGTTTCCTTTTTCATCCTTTCGGATGTTTATTCGAAAAACTGTATCCACTCTAAAAACAAAAAAGCAAACAAAATGTTGGTATTTTCCCTCTGTTTATTTAAAGGTAAAGACCAGTTATGGTCATGCGATTGCATTGTGAAAGAAACGTTGTGGAATCGATCAGAAAAGGTTGATCATCTAGCATCTAGCATCTGCAAGGTTCAGGAATCATCAAAATGATAAGAAATTTGGCCCATTCTTCGTAAATTTACAAGCACTATACACAGAAAGATGTATATGGGACTACCCTATATCTCTCACAGACCATGAGAGAAACAAATTTACCAAATATATGAATTAGTAGGCGGTTTCCCGGCAAATTTGTTATCATCATGTATTGGTCAAAACATATTCTTTCACATGATTGGTAATGAGAGCTTCCATTTCATTTTTTGAAATTGGGGCGTTTCCAATACTGGTCTTTACCTTTAACACATTGGAAAAAATACGTAATATAATATATGGGAAACTATATCGTTGTGTTTATAATCATAAGAGAAACATAAAAATAAAAGGTATAGACAAAATAGAGTAGTTATAATAATGATAATAATTTTGTTTACCGAAGGACGCCTCATCAGCTTCAATGCTGTTCTCCCTGAAGGCTCTGCAATTATTATTACCACGACAAATGCCTGGTTTCCATTTACACCTGGATGGAGAGTGGCTATTATGGATTAATGTCTTGCCAAAGAACGTTAATGAATAGAATTGAGGAAAAAGAAAAGAGAAGAAGAAGAAGAATAGGGTATTTAATGTTTATATTTTGTATGTATCCCCCTTGCTTTCATTTTCATATATGTTTAGATGCCTTTTGTTTTACAAGCCTTCTGCTATTTTGGGGAGTATCTTTTCATCTAATTTTTGCCAATTTGTGTATTCATGACTGTTATATGTGTTTTTTACACTGCTGAATGATGAATAAATAAAATTGAATTGAAGAAAGAAAATGGACGGTCTACATATTGACTAACAATCACTGGAAAGCCTGAGAAAATATCAAATATCTGCCATTTCTAATTCATCATCAGTGCAATTTATGAGGGCGGTTTCACTAGGTTCACATCTTACCATTTTAGTACGTTTGGCGTGGCGTCAAAGAAAGAAGACTGGTTCTGAACATTTTACGGAGGAAACTTGATACATAGTATCTGCGCTGACCCTGCGAGAGAAAGGATTGAATACCACTCTTGCTTACTTCATTTTCATGACACAAGCATGGGGTATTCCAATATGAACGCGGTTTTACTTGGGAACTCTGCAGAACACATTGAAATCTTGAGTTAGCGACCCAATGTTAAAACCATCTAGAAAGCTGCATTAGCTTTAACTTCATTATCCTGAGTACACGGAACCCAAACAACTTCCGTGGTTTTAGCATCATTATGAAAAAAGGGGAATTTGATTACAATATCAGATTTGATCTTTTTGTGCATTACTTTTTTTTTTATCATTTCATTTTTTGGGAAGTGCAAGCAGGCGCCGATCATTTTGACGCAGGAAGCTCCGGGCGCCTGTCTGTCCGGCAGGATGGTGAAATCATTTCTTTCGATGCAGGTACAGTATGATTCCAGGCTCAATCACATACGTCTCTGCCATCACCTCTTTACAAGGATTTAAAAAAAAAAAACACACATTTTATTCCCATTTTCTTTGGGAAATCTAAAAGCAAGGAGGGGTGGTGTACTCTTAGGAAATTCATGTAATTTTTGTGCCAATAGGGCGGGTTCAATATGGTGAAGTTATATAAAATAAGACGCGCACGGGACACGTCCCCCCCCCCCCCCCCCATCGAAAAAACAGATTTCAAAGAAAGAGGTTAAGAGGATGAAGAATGATGATGATAATGATAATTTCATTTACCCCTGGAAGCCTAATCAGCATTGATTCTGTCCTTCCAGAGGTCCCTGCAGTTATCATAACAAAGGAGTTTCACCTTTAATTATCTCCTTGTTATAACCTCAGTGCTTACCAGGTATAACCCATTACGATACACCTGGGTGGAAAAGGGAAAAACCTCGGTAAAACCCAATGAGATCCTCGGGGGAAAATATTAAGTTCAAGGTTTTAAGCACGAGAGAGGAGCAACATCAGGACCTCTCAATTATTATGAGAGGCAAGAGCCTTCAAGAGAGAGAGAGAGGGGGGGGGGGGTCCACCCTGATATTGAGTTGGTTTCATTACAAGCAGAAAATGCAGAAAATGCAGATTATGCTCAAACTTTCACTGATCTATTTCTCTCATTTTGCTGTTTCTATTAAAACCGATGTAATATCAGGCTGGGCCTCTCCTCTCAGTGTTTAGACGTTCTAGAAGAAAGGGAAGGAGAGAGAGGGACTTGAAACGTAGACGAGAGGGGTCCTTCCCATATCTTTCCCATTGTCGATGACCCTGTTAGATTTGCGTTTCGTGCACCAACTGTGACCGGAACCCTCTCCTGCCCCCCCCCCCCCCCCCATCTGCCCAAACTTAACGTTTATACATGTATTCACGTTTGATTTATGATTTTTTTTCTTTTTTTTTCGTATGTTAAGTTCGACATTTTATAAAATTCTTCTTGTATGATTCTTCATTTAGTAGTATTTGTACATATATGATTATGATGTTGCTCTGAATCTCCTCTTATGCCTTTTGTAATATATTGATCACTTGTATACTTGATATATTTTCAACTAATCTTGTGTTACCTGATTTGATTCTTCTTTTGTATGGTTATAATCCAACATTGAGAATGTACTTCAATAAATTTCATTAGCTTTGATTTTGATTTGATTTAAAACAGGGACATGAATCACTGCAATGCCCTCATCTTAAGACTGAGGAGGGGGGGGGGGGTGGTCGGGGTCATTTATCCTAAACGTTAAACTCTCTCGATGCCGAACGGAGATGCCCTGCTTGTCTCGGCTTGACCCGGCTTCAATCGGATGTTATCGTACAAACCTCCGAAGCCGTCCGCTTCGGCATTTCAGTCGCATACACAGCCAACATATTTTTAGGAAAGGTAGAAAACAAGGATAGCATTGTATGTAGGGGTGAATCGTATGTTTGTAGCATCATTCTATCTGAAGAGGAGTAATCCGGGAACAAAATCAAAGCCTCTAGATATTTAGTTTGTCCTTTTAAGAATGTTTCGTCTGACATAGAATGGCATTCCGTCATGCTCCGAGCGACTTTTCTCAATGAGCATGATGAGCTACCACGGTGAATGCTGACTAGGCTATAAATATAATGTAATATCTTTTTCATTATACATATACCTTCTCATTCACTTATTTTGTTCCCTCCTTTTTTCAATAAGCAAGTTCCATTGGACATTTTTTGTTAGCCTTTATTAAACTTTACTATATAAAAAATAAAAAATAATCTCCAGGAACGTATATAATATTTGATTTTAATGAACGATAATGTCAGAACACTGCCATTATTGATTTTTGGTTTGCTTGTTTGTTTCTTTTTTTGTGTGTGTTCTTTGGGCAAACAGATTTTCCTATGATAGAGTATACAAATCCATCTTTTAATTTTCACATCAAGAAACGACTAAAGAATAATGATATTACATCGTTGAGATACAATTATGTTATACCAATTGGGATTTGTTTTAAGGGATACCATTCATAAGTGTCATACGAAATCCATGAGTTTCAACTAATTATAATTTTTCCATTTTATGTATTGAGAGGATCGGATACTACCGTATATTCGCCGTTTTTTCTAATAATGATTTAGGCCTACATTGATAATTGTATGTTTCTTCCCCAAAATTATTCCTTTTTTATTATCGGAATATATAGATCGAATCTTGAAACGTGAAATAATTTCCAGTGTTATCACTGCTATTTTTTCGGCCAACACAGCATGAATTCTAATGATTTTAATTAATTTGAAAAATAATAGTAGGCCTATACGAAAAGAACGAAAGCTTGCCATTTTTAGATCATTATGCCTATCCGTTAAAATACAGTTGCCCTACATCGGTTCAACAATGAATTTTGTAAAATAATTCCCTGTGTATAATCATTTCATTGTTATTGTTTTTCGGTTAACAAAGCATGAATTTTATTGCTTCTAATTAATATGAAAACACCAGTCAACGAAAACAACGAAAGTATATGATTTACAGATCACAGACCTATCCGTTCAGCAACGAATTTTGTATATAAAAAAAAGAAACAAAATATTGTTATATTCTAGCATTTATCATTTTGTTACAATACAAAGTGAATCAAACCAACCAAAAATGTTACTACATGCATAATGGAATTCAGTTATTTTCAATGGAAATTGTATACACACTGCAATATGATTCAGCTCTGCTATACATGGCTGTATAATGATAGAGAGTGCTTTAGGCCTTAGGCCTTATAAACAGAAAACGAAATCCCCATCTTGTCATCAAAACAAAAGGGGGCATCGCGTCGGTTCTCGCAGATTTTAGGGGCATTTATAGCAGGTTTTAGGGGCATTTTCAATATTCTATAGAGAAGCAATGTTTGAATAACTTTCAAGTTGATCATTATTTAGTTCATAGGTCGCCATTTAGTTGGTTGAAAGGGGGTAACTTTTACAAGATTATCCGGGGGTATTTTAGGGAGGCACTGTCTACCCCCTCTGGCCCCCTCGCTCCTCCCCCTTTTGGCTGAACAATGTTGAGATCCAATTGCTTTTGCAGATGGAGTGAGTAAATGATTTAACGGTGCTCTTTCCCGCGTGAACCTGTGAGAAAAATTCATTAAATATGGAAGGGGCTCGATTAATCCTAGATTATCATGATTCTGTCAGACACGCAGGGCTAAACTTCTTGATATTTAAGGACAAGATTGAGTTCTAGGGTCGTTTGATAAATACTAAGATCAATTTAAAGTTGAACTTGAACTATGGCATGCCGTTCATGTGACTAGTTGCCCGCATCATTCATGACAATGAACTCTCAAGGGATTTTCAAATCATAGTAAAAAAAAAAAATCTTCAAATTTGACCTTTTTTGTATAGATCATTGCGGAAGAAAAACAAATTACATAAAATGAATTTAACTGAGGCTTACACTATCGTAGGCACCCCCTCTCCCCCCCCCCCCCCAAAAAAAAAGAGCCTTGAACCAGATGTTATAGGAAATACGCATAAGTTCTTATAAAATTCTTTCAGACACTTTCTTTCACAATATAATCACATCACCAGTACTCAAATTTATCTTGGAATTATTTTGCGATGATTATTTGCGCTACTCCAAAGTATTCATGCTTCGTCTCATAATCACAAAAGACAACCGATGAACATCATTAGTCTTTCGGGAATCACACGATATGGAATCCGATCTTGGTTTTCACAGTAGTTGAGTTGCAATCGGATACTAGAAAACGGAATCAAATACGATCTATTAAATACAGTGACTGATCAGGGACGCACAAGGGGAACATGCCCCTTCCCCTGATGAAACCCATATGGTATGCCTCAAGTAAGACAAAAGAAAGACAAACTATGCATATAGTTTTGGTCCCTCCCCCCCCCCCCCCCCCCCTCCACCGCCCCAGCCGCAGAAATCTTGAACCAAGAAGGCACCTGAAAATGTCATTAGTTTTGGAGTAGTAAATTAACGAGAGTTACAAATATCCACGAGTCATCTTCTAAAAGCATGTCTTATTATTGTTACATAAATTTCGCCAAAAAAAATGATTGAATTATTCATAACAAACAACACATCCATGTCCCTTTTTTAACCCAACTTGTTAACATTTTACCCAAATTGTACATGTTTATACTTTTGATAATTCAGGTGTGTCTTTAGTGTACGTGAAAACACACCCAAATGTTTTAAAAACTAACAGAGTTTGGTGTTTTGATCTCGTTGGAAACATCGTGCCAAATCAAATATATACATAACCTCAATACAATAAATAATATTGTACAGGTTGTTAAACTAATAAACAAGTCTAGCGATTTCAGCTTTTCCTTTGGAACGTGTTTAATCTGAGATAACGTAAAGTCAAAATATATATTTTTTTAATGTAAACAATGTCTGTCAATATTATTTTATTTTACTTTCAGTCGGCCAAACACTGCCAAATTTTAATCCTTGGATGCATGTTGATTTGCTTACCAGATTCTATCATTTCTGTGAGAAATTTCACGATTTTTAAACTATATATTTATAGTTCTTTTTTGTATGTATGTTTGCATGTTTGTTTGTTTGTTTGTTTGTTTTATTTCGATTTTATTTTTGTTCGACACGCACTCTTTTATACTTGCCGTAATGATACTTCATGCAATTACCACTATCAACATGCAATGAATTAAAATAACCTTCTTTTTCATAGCTGTATGTTTTTAACAGACTTTTAACACTTAGGATCAGGAAAACAATAAATAAAAACAAATTACATTGTCTTGAATGAATTTGACGAATCTTGAAGGTCAAATTCCTTCAATTACTTGTCAGGTTTCGGAGGGCAAGGATAATAAAATATTATGATAAGTACTGTCCTTTTAATTAAACTGTTTCTCGTTTTCTTTCCTGCTTGTAGGAATGTTTGACTTCCGAGGGCAGACATTTGGCGCAGGTCTTCTTCCTCTCAAGTGTTTAATTCTTCCTTTCTAAGTATTTATTATTCCTTTCTAAGTATTTATTCTTCCTTTCTAGTATTTATTTCACCCTTTCTGAGTATTATATAGATTATAAAGATGGAGGAAATGAGTACCACAAGACCTTTATCTTAGACAGACATACAATCTCTTATATTAATATAAAGGGAACGAGGGAAATAAAAAGGAGAATTCAGAAACAAAACCAAGTTTTGTTGTTTTAACATGTTTGATGAAGTAAGCACACTTTAATTCTCCGAAGATTGTTATTCCTGACGGAGATCACTTTGTACATGGTTTGTGTTTTTTTTTACAACGACTTTAGTCAAAGACCTTATTAAAAGTAACGTAAAGAAAAGGAAAAAAAATAATAAAGAAGAAGAACAACAACAAGAACAAGAACAAGAACAAAAACAAGAACAAGAACAAGAACAAGAACAAGAAAGAAAAAAACAAATAGAAGAAGAAGGAGAAGAATAAGTAGTTGAAGTAGTAGTAGTAGTAGTAATAGTAGTAGTAGTAGTAGTAGTAGTAGTAGTAGTAGTAGTAGTAGTAGTAGTAGTAGTAGTAGTAGTAGTAGTAGTAGTAGTAGTACAAAAGGAAGAAGAGGTAGAAGAAGAAAATTTTCCTTTTACATGGTGATTCAAGACGGTCTAAGGTCCGGGTATATAGGGTTGTATACTGTACGGTGAACATGATATTGATTCCTTTTGCCGAAAATTGAGATGAATTAAGCTTGAAATAAACCTGATGTAGGCCTAAGCTCTGAATAAGCAATGTTCTAAAATTCGTATATTTCTGACGGAATACGTATTCCACCTTCTCCCTGTAAACTTTTCTTGGAAAAGGTGGATGAACTAGGAGAAGATGAATGCTCATTTGAAAGAGAACAAACTACACAATAGATCAAGTATCAGCATGGTCACTGTGACAGTTGAATAGTCAACAAATTATGAAATCCTTTCTCTTGCTTTCATCATTGGTGGTATATTTTGCAATTTTACAAATATGATTTTAACCACTGCAACTTATTTTCTACATCGGAGTTACCATAAGTAGAGCCAAGATATCTTTTTTGATACACTTAACCAGAAATTGTATATAATCGAAATCATTTAGAAAAATAATAAAGTAAATGGCTGAATCAATATAATTGTTGAATATTACTGTTATACCCATCATACTCGGAGACTATTTTTAATTTGATAATTTATGAAATATTTACTTGATTGCCTAAAACATTTATTTCCTGATTTAACATTTTAATAATTTTGTCTTGTATGTTTTTTAATAATAATGATAATTCATGAGATTTATATAGCGCCATTATCCATTCTAATTAAATGTCAAGGCGCTTCAAATTCGTTTACTTCTAATTGTAACTTTGTTTCATCATCCTTTGTCTGTATCTATACCGTCCATATCATTTTGTGTTAAATTCAAAATGTCTTCAAGGAAAACAGTGTTGTAATCACTGATCATTAAAGCCACCCTGGTTTTAATTTTAAAAAAGGTTTAAAAAGATTTAATTAATATTACTGCCTATTTTCTCATATTTTGTGGAAGTACTTTCGAGTGCAACTCCCGATCAACGAACCCTTATCAGAATATGGAGCAATATTATCCCGAAAGGTGTGAATTTGATGGGAATAGGTTCGCTTTTATTGATTTCCCGTTTTCCTGTCTGTATGATCGAAGGACAACGCGACTATTAACAGGTTCCGCAGCCATTGTTTTACTGTCATCAAAACGTAAAAACAGATCGATGTACTTTATAACGCGGAGGAGTTAGATATTATGGAGAAGTCGGTCGGGGAGGGCGGTATACATAATGGCTATGGCCCATGGATCTAACGATGGATCAGTACAGCAACGATCAGTACAGATCACTTTGATATTAAAAGTAAAAAATCAACCGTAGAGATCATTTCCTGGGACTCTGTGGATGGCTATATATAATTGAAAGGTTCAGAGTACAGGCACTGATCTGAGATAGTGGTTAGAGATGTAGATTAGGGCAGGGTAATGTTTATAGCGATGATAACATGAAAAGTATCGATACCAACGACTTTGCATTGATTATCAAATACGGTTGTCATAATTGTTATGATTCAAATTCAGGAATTGGTATTAATTGAATAAATGGATGAATAAATAGATAAAAGCTTACATAACTTTTTTTGTAAATACAATAAAATCAATGGTTGATAATACTTATGTCGAAGCTTTGTAATTTATTATGGTCTTAATAAATAAAAGTGATTTTACTACAACTAGTCGATGCCTCTGTAGTGGTTTACCCTACCACCATCACATATAACTACCACCCCTCCCCTTTCTCTCTCTCTTTCTTTCTTCTTGCTTCCATAATTTTTTAATAACATAGCCTTCCTTCACCTCTTCTCTCATCTCCAAATTAATTTCATCATTAAATAGTATAATATTTACAAACACCAAATTGATTTATCATTATAGATCATTTATTTTCAATAAAATATACAGATTCTTCATCCTATTTTTTTTTTCTTCTATTTCTTTTCAAATAATTGATTACAATTATATACAGCATCAGTACAAATCAATGGACAGGAAAAAGCAATGTAGTTCAGAAATGTTTTTAAAATATTTTGAAAAGAATTAACCCAGACACGACTCCCAAGAATTTCATTAAAAATGAGTAACATATACAAACATAATCAAATTATATATTTTCTCCATTTCCCCTGTACAACATTTGATGTAAACTACGAGCAGAACGCCAGATCATATTGGTGCATTATCAAAATTACTTTTGTTTCATACTTTTAAAGTTGGCAATGCGTTCTAAATACAATGTTGTATGACACACACATGTTTTTTATCAATATTTCTCCTTTTGAAACAGCAGGATACAACAAGTATAAATACAGATGGAGTACAATATGCATGAACAGTCAAACCTGCTTTAGTGACCACCTGTCTACAAAGACCACATTTTTTGTTTCCCTTGAAAACTGTTTCTCATTGAAACATGTACCACTTTTTGTGTTTCCCTTGGGCGGTCGCTATAGACAGGTTCGCCTGTATTAGGATATACATGTACATCTAAGGCAATCACATAGACTTTCAAAAAGTCGACTCAAGCCAGGGGCAATTTCAATAACCTTTTGTATGAATTATGTTAAGATTACATAATGCATCAATCTTATGTTCACAGAATTAAGTGGGTGATGGAAAAAGCTCTTGAATTTGTCTTGGGTTACTTTTTCCAAAGTCTTGCTGCAATCATGTAATATCTCATGATCTTCCAATCTTCTTTCATTTAATCAACTCTGCTGTTAAAGATGAAACTGGTAAAGATTTAAGTTCAGCTCTATTACTTGAGGACCTTAAAAAAACAATTGGTATTAATTCGGCTTGAACTTTTGATAGTGTTCAGTTCTTATATTTGAAAACTAATAGTTACTAATAACACCTTTAAGATAGAGTCTTTGCTCGACTTCTCAGATTACAGAGTGTTCATTTTATATTTGCACTAGCTACATTATAAAACATTAAAATAATGCTTTAAGTTTTCTTTTCTGGCATTTCATTCATTTGAAATCACTTAAAACAAAATCAGATGGTATCTCTTTATAAAATCACAATGCCAGTATAATTTAGGTGAAACTATTGATGACTGTCTACAACTACAATCTTACAGAATTTTGGCAAAATTTTTAGTCACTTTAAATTATATAACAATATATGTGAATAACAGCATTAGGTGAAACAATTATATAAGTTAAATACATGGATAATATGACCAAGTAATTCAGTTAGTACATTAATAAGTATTGCTAGCAACTCAGGACACTACACACAAAGCTGTAACTTAGCTCCTCAAAAAAGTTTCTGCAATTCAAGTTTGATCGATTGTATCTCACTTTTCATGGCATAATTATCGTTTTGTGTAGTATCAATAGAAAGTATGGTTATTCCTCTTTAGAATGATATCATGTTTGGTATGATGGTGTGTCCATAGAATGAGCAGTGCATCAAAATAAGGGGCAGGGTCAAAAGTAAAAAGTTGCCAAATGCAGTGGTAAGCACTGCGGAACACTCTTCTTTCTTCGACATAAAAGAGTACGATTTTGATCATGACAGTGGGCTACTGTTCCCTACTGGTCAGCCGTGAATGCCAACTTCCAAAGATTCTGAAACTAGAATTCATGCACTATGGTGACATGTCAGGCAAGATTCACTGTTGTTTGGTCATCAACTTTCTGAAGCATTATGCCTAGGTAAACAACTGTTGAAAAGGCCTGGCCAAATAGGGCAACTTCAACTAGGGCACAGTCTAACAAGAGCTGTGCATTTTGCAACTTTCCGCTTTCGAAATTGCCCCATATCTACTGAACTTTCCATGCCTGAAAAATCATTACAAATGGGGTATCATTTTCAAAAGGAATAAACCCAAATTTAAATGATACTAAACATAGCGATGGTTATGCCATGACGAGAGTGATATATTTGATCATACTCAAATTTTCCAAACTTTTTTCCGAGAGGTTTATATAAAAACAATAACAGACACAACAGTATCTTCTGTGAGGATGAAATATAGCACTTAATCCTATATTTCTCAACTAAATGCTCACTTAATTTCTCAACTAAATGCTCGCTTAATTAAACAAGCATGCAATAGGTCTACCAGCATCTCTTCCTAATTGACTATTGGAAGACAACAAAAATTGATATTTTATTTACTTTTACATACATGTAAATACATTATGTAATTGCCTACTTTCTATTTTCAAAGCCTTAATGTACTAGAAGCACTATCATAAAAAAAAACCTCTAGCGCCATCTCAGGTCAGCTGTAGCAGTATGGTCCCGTAACTGTTCGTAGAGTCCAAGGAAATTTACCAGTCTCAAAGCACGTATCCATTTTTAGCTTAAAGCGCAACCATTGCGTCCTTTATTGTATGCGCAAATAGAACCATGCCTGGTCAATATTTTTTCGCTATACTGCCATGCAGGCAGTAGTAAATTTCATGCTTACAGTTTTGACCAATCAGAAGCCTAGAATCTTCATATGCTGTATGTAGAAGAAAATATCACTCCAGTGCCGAGATCGCTTCTTTAATTTCAGAATATACAGTAATAAGCAGCACCGAATATATTTTGTCTACCTTTCAAAATGTATCAATCTATTGCGCTTACATAATTCTCTTTATGATCGAAAGAATATTTAATAGTTTCTAAATGTAATGTTACCTTTTGGAACTATCTCGTAAGAGATAACAAATAATATTCAAATAATATACATATAATATGTGAGGAGAGAAAATATGATTTTAATTATGATAAAAGCTGACATAGGGGCTCTTTCATATTCTTTGCCTAACCCATGCTGTTCTATCACTATGGCAGAATCTCACCTTTTTTTTTAAATGGAAATATACAAATGTATGGTAATGAGTTGTACAATGCTAAATTAAGAAACAAATGTTCAGAAAAGCAGAGTAAAGGGAAATATAGGGAATGTAGTCTAACATATCTTGTCAATTTTTAATATATCAATATGCTCTCTCATGATGTAATACAATTCTATTTAAAATACATTATTTTTTACAATTCATGTGTATTCAGATTTTGACAGATCATAAACAGGCTATAGACTAAAGAGTTAAAAGCACAGAGTTTTGCCAGCTCAGCTTCAGCTGGATCCAACTTGGCACATATTCTTTTGCTGTGTGCTTGCCCAACAAAGCAACAGGCACAATCACTGTGGCCACATACAGAGTTTACATGACTCCATACAAAGGCAAAATTTGCTGTCATCACAGGTTTGTAAATTGAGTATTAAAGCGAAATATAACAACAAAATAGAGAGAGTACGCTAATAATATGAGAACTCTAAGGACCACAGGAACAAGCTCCATTGTTATGGCCAAACTTTGCGTAGGGATAGCATAGTCTACAATATTACAACAGAGTTGAAGGAAAATGATAACGATTTGGCCACTATAAAAAATGACAGAAAAACTTTCTAAAGTTACAAATAATTCCTCATAATGCACCAACTTCAGAGCACTATTTGGATCAGGCACAAGACAGCATGAATCTGAAATAAGAAGACGATTCAGAGAGGAAAATGGGCAATCGATCCCAGTATGAAAATAAAAAGGGCTGTAATCCCTTTTTATCAATGTATATAGGATTACTAAAATGTTATATCACATCTTGAAATGATGTTATTTGTTAATGAATCAGAATCGTAAAAAGCTGCTGAAATAAGTAGATCAATGGAAAAAAAATGGAAAAGGTCTTTGAAGAGTGCCAAGGCTTGTTCATCCATGCCGCAGTAAACCGGTTTATTACGGCATTTGTGAAGGAGCCTTTAGGT
The DNA here is from genome assembly GCF_000002235.5 of Strongylocentrotus purpuratus. Taxonomy (NCBI): domain Eukaryota; kingdom Metazoa; phylum Echinodermata; class Echinoidea; order Camarodonta; family Strongylocentrotidae; genus Strongylocentrotus; species Strongylocentrotus purpuratus. Next base: position 7,290,622 of record NW_022145604.1, on the reverse strand, counting down.
GGGCAAGGCTGAGCCTGAGATACTCAAGTGATAAGCTGATCTTGATCCGTGGACTGTCCCATCACGTAGTCGTACGATGGTAGCTCCGGCTGCGCAGTCGCAGGGGCCCCCAACGGCTGGCTGTAACTGGGCGGGGCTTGGGGTTGGGCCATGGTAGGGGGTGCTCTTTGCACGCCTGGTGGTGGTGGTGGTGGTGTTGGTCCCATGGGATTGGGGTGCATGGGTGCACCGGGAGGGGGTGGGGTTGGCCCATAGCCATAGGGAGAGACTGGATGCTCTACATGGCCGTTTTCATTCATTGGATGGGGAGCATCTGAGAAATTGAAATAGTTGTCATACATTATGGATCTGGCTAGAATAGATAAATGAATGGATAGACATTATTTTGCAATAATGGGAAAAACAACAGTAGTTTTTATCTGTAAGATCAAGAAATGTCATCATTGAAATTAGCTGTACATTATCATCCTAAATTCTTCATCATGCAGTCATGTATCCATAAAAATCAAAAATCAAAAATTAATCAAACGTTGTACAATTTGACACATTCCTGACATGGACATGTGCACATCGTTTAAAAAAAATGTTTCTTGTACATACTCACACGCATGTTACATTGTAACATATGTTGTAGGTAAACAGTAACCCTTCAACTTTATTGTAGTGAACAATGCCGCTTCAAGTGACTCCACAGAACACAAAAAGTTAACTACGCATGTGCAGCCACCCCCCCCCCCCCTTCTTCCCAACCTCCTGGCAAAATCAATCTGAAAATGATTATCTTCACTACAACTAATTTAACAAACAAGAGATTTCAGTCCAAAGAAGTTGCCTGGGAATGTACAGAAACGTAATAAGGTCCCTATTTTTTTAAAACAAAAACCAGTCTGATATACCTTCACTACACCCTAAGGGTGCGTAAATTAGTCCAAAAGGCATCTGATAATGAGAAAACCTTTCGCACATGTTTTATACTTACATGGTTGGAACATCTCAGCAGGATGCTGCGGGTACCCCCTCCCCTGTGGTGGTGGTGGTGCACCCCTAGGGACCGGTGCCCCACCCCTAACACTGGGCTGCCTGGTGACCTCGGGAACCCCAAGGTACGCCTGATCCCTGCTTCCCCTGCTACCTTGCTGCATCATCTGCTGCACCAGGTACTGACGGAACATGTCCAGGAGTTCGTCCTGCCTTGTGCGCTGCTCGCGTTTGAACGTCAGGTAGGACACCTCGCCGTCGATGTCAGTGTCACGGTCGACCGTGGTAAGGCAACGAGAGATCTGGAGATGAAACAGTATCAATATATTTTAAAATGTGTCTGGGAATTGTAATCCACAGGGGACCAATCACTTAAAATTATTTACAAATATCACCAGCGCTGGACCTTTATCCTTTATTCGACACCGTTCAGGTGTTGTCAATCACCAGGATTACCCTTCAGTTTTGTGACCAACAGGCCTTATGCAATGCTCTGCCGTTTCCACTAATTGCCCCGTATGGAATAGTCATTATCTTACATTTCCCTCAACTGATGGGACTATGGGTTTGCTGTGTGCGAGGCTTGTACACTCATTAATGGTATTTCCACCAAGTCAGGTGTCAGCGAATAATGACCCACTGCACATGAAACTGATAACCCACTCCCTTTAAAGCTGGACTGCACTACTTTTAGCTACTTGGGCCCTCTATATAGCAAACGGTGCCTAAGCGGTTCCCGTTGGTTCCCCATGATGCCCTTCTTCTTATGTTAATTGAGAGCTGATTTCACGAGACAACCATCTGTCAGTGACCTTGCAGGGAGGTCTAATCTCCCTGGCTAAACTAGTGCAGACAGGTTTTAGGAACATGAGAATTCAGTAGTCAACAGGTTGCCATCTATTTGACTCACCCTGTAGATTGGGCACATGAAGATACAGCACGGCAGGCACATGAGAAACATACAGACACCTTCCGGCGAAAAGGAATACATGCTGTTGAACTCGGTCGAGTTGGTCACCACAATATTGGCATAAGCGCAGTGGTAAGTCGTATTGAAAAGGAGGCTATCTTGCCCCTGGTGGACTGTCCTGAACCAGCCTTTAAGAATGCTGTTGAAGTTGAACTGTACATTTAGAAAGAGAAATACACGCAGAAATCATGTGTTACTTATAGAATGTTAATCGGAGAATGATTAGAAAAGAGAGAAAGAAATACATAGAAGTATATATTTTATTTTTTTAAACACTTAAAGGTAAAGACCAGTATTGGCAACGCCCCAATTTCAAAAAATGAAATGGCAGCTCTCATTACCAATCATGTGAAAGAATATGTTTTGAATAATACATGATGATAAAAAATTTGCCGGGAAACTGCCTACTAATTCATATATTTGGTAAATTTATTTCTCTCATGGTCTGGTGAGAGAGATAGGGTAGTCCCATATACATCTTTCTGTGTATAGTGCTTGTAACTTTACGAAGAATGAGCCAAATTTCTTATCATTTTGATGATTCCAGAACCTTGCAGATGCTAGATGCTAGATGATCGACCTTTTCTGATCGATTCCACAACGTTTCTTTCACAATGCAATCGCATGACCATTACTGGTCTTTACCTTTAATCAGTACTTTTTTCATAATAAACATGGAAAGTGGTACAAAGAGATTACAACATACTTTCTGGGACCAAGGAAATTACCAGCACTTTAATATCAAGGCTGAAAACAATGGAATAAAACTGAAATAGGACCATGAGAATTACTGTAAAAACAAAAAAAATTCTGTGTACATAAATGATCTTAGATTCACCAAGTGGTTAACATTTTGGGTTTCGTTCATGCCCCAACTAAATTGCAAACGCCGTGGAAATAGCTGTCTCTTGTAAATTGTGAAAGTTTCATGTTGTCAAAGTTTTTCCATTTTACAATATTTAGTTACAAAAAAGTTTGATACTGTAAAAGTAGAAATATTTGGGGTACATAAATTTTTCACGGATTTTGCGCTGAGAAAGTTTAAGCAAGACTTCTTATGCATGTTTTGAACGGCTGAAATGTGTGCAATGCGCATTTAAGAACCAGCGAAAATGTTTTGGGGTCACTCAGCGTGAAATATTACAGTACATGATTATACTAATATCTTTTATAATGAGATTTCACAGAACTACCACACTACCACTGCATGACATGAAGCTAAGCTCTGATTCTCTCGTAAAAACTTACCTCAAGGGCAAAGTTCCGACCATTGACAATGTCCTCTCTTCCTCCATCAAAGATCTGCATCATCTGAGTCTGGATGACAGGATGTGATGTGTTGACTGTCACAATGATGTCACCTATAATACATCAAACAACAAACAAAGATGCTATCATGCAAGTTCATCTGCTATCATGAAAGGTCAAGTCAGGTCACATCGCTGACTAAGGCAGTAGATGAACAGCTTAAAGTTAGGAGGTAATTTTTTTCTTCTTCTATTGAGAAAGATGTTTAAAGATAAAGACCAGTTATGGTCATGCGATTGCATTGTGAAAGAAACGTTGTGGAATCGATCAGAAAAGGTTGATCATCTAGCATAAAAGTATTGGTGTGTACTGCAAGGTTCTGGAATCATCAAAATGATAAGAAATTTGGCCCAGTCTTCGTAAGTTACAAGCACTGTACACAGAAAGATGTATATGGGACTACGCACACGTGCGCGACACGTTCGTTTATCTCTCACACACCAATAGATAACTAATTTACCAAATATATCAATTATTAGGCAGTTTCCCAGCAAATTTGTTATCATCGTGTATTAGTCAAAACATACTCTTTCACATGATTGGTAATAAGAGCTTCCATTTCATTTTTTGAAATTGGGGCGTTTCCAATACTGGCCTTTACCTCTAACTTTAAAAATATAACAGAGCAGATGGACATGTAGTGACTTTGGCAATGTAAGTATAACCAATTTGCCTGTACTGTATATAACTCTAGCCAACACAATTTTTCAGTGTTAAGTCCTACAAACTTTTGAATGGCAATTTCTGTAGCACAAATGAACTTTCTACATGTATTTGCCATCTAGTAATAACAACTGTAAGTTAAGCAGCAACACTAGTCATAACTCTCCCAATCACCTTTTAGTCATGATGCCAGGAGACCAACAAATCCATCTTTATAAACCAACCATCAGATTTCCTCATTATTTCTGTCTTCCTCTGACTGCCATTTGTTCAGGTGTATTCCTAACACTTCTTTTACGCTAGAATGTTCTTAATAAAAATGTGTTGACTCCAGTCCGAGACTATTAAGAGTAGATCATCCCCCTTCTCTCTCTCTTTCTCTCTCTCTCTCTCTCTCTCTCTCTCTCTCTCTCTCTGTCTCTCCCTCCCTGCTTTTAAACAGACAGAGGCACTTACATTTCAAGATGTAGCGGGTCCTTCCTGACTTGTGCCTCCTCTCCAACTTGACATCAAACACCAGAGGGCGTGTCAGCAATCTCTGAACAAGCTGGTCGTACTGGGCCACTGTTGAAACTTTCAAAATTCTGTAAGAGCAATATAAAAAATATAGTTGAAGAGTAACCTACTTGGAGAAATAATTATCCATTTTAAAGTCATGATGGAGATACACAGAAGCCTGACATGAAAAAAGAATCACAATCGCATACCCTGTATGTAATATAGCATACAATTAAAGACTGGAAAAGAATGCTAGTTGGACTTGAAAAAAAAAAATGTAACCGTTTCTAATATAGCACCTTATCAGTTACAATGTTAATGACAGAAACTATTATGGGATATCTTTTTGTCTGTTAGTACAGGGGTCTTCCACAATTTTGATCATATGAAATTAAATTCCAGACATAGCATTTGTGCTCTTCGCAATCTAAACCTTACCAAAAATAAAATTGTTCCTCTTGTAGAGCGCCTAATTTAAACTCATCGGTCTACAATAGCGTGGAGAGGATGAAGTATTGATGAAGTAGTGTATTAAGGGTGATGTAAATGTAAGGGGACCTGTTCATATATGGGTCTCACCTTTCCATGGAGTCTGGAAACTTGGGACCAGTTTCTGAAAACTTTCATTTGTCTAAAAATGAAGACCCAACTGACATGCCGTTTATCAAATCAAAATGTGTTTTGATGGGATGTCCATAAACTTTCACTTTTTACAGTTTCAAGAAACTAGTCCCATAATTCATGTTAGTTGTCATGAACAGAAAGACCGACCTGTTTACATATGGGTCTTACCTTCCCATGGAATCTGGAAACCAGGCTTCGTGTGATTTGTCATGAGCACAGAGATTGACCCGTTCGGGTACGGGCCTTATCACAGGATGCCTGACACAATGCTGAACCTGAATTTGAAGGAAAAAAATGTAACAAAAACAAAAAGAGACAACATAAAAACTGCTCAATTATAACAAAAAAGACAATGAGAAGAAGAAGATTGTTGATAATTACAATGATAATGACAACAATTATGACAACAATGATGAGGATATATTTAATTTGCATAACTTTATGGCTCTCCTGCTGTACATGAATAATATTTAGAGCTGTTTTTGTTCTTTAAATAAGAATTCTACCCTAATAATTAGCCAGTATTAATAAAAGCAGAACACTGAGAGAAGCAAATAAGTGAAAGTTTGAGCAATATCCAACTCAAAATAGGGAATTTTTCAATTGTTGAAGTTGTCATCAGTAAAACACAAATTGGCATCGTTTGATTGATCTCAACTTCAAAACTTAATAACTCTTCTTAATTTTAATAGGATTTCGCTCCAACTTTCACTGACCTGTTCCTCTCATTTGTCTGCTTTATCAAAGCAATTTAATATCCAGCAGAGCATAGAGTCAATTCTAATGTGTATAGACCTCTAGCACTGTACTACATGCTGAGAGGCAGCAATTGCAGACAATACACACATTGCACACTAATGCACACAATGAATACAAAGTGGCTGATTGGCAAGTTTGATAGTAGACTCACGATTTGAATTTTAAAATTATTCTTTCTAACATCGGTAAGTTGAACAAAATGTATTTACTGCTATTTAGGTGTCATCAGTTGTCACTAAAGTACCGATTTTGAGTGAAATCAGTTGAGTTTTGTACAGTGGCCTTTGAAATGTTGAGAATCAATGGAACAGTTTTTGATACACAGCCAGGATAGTAATGCAGCTATGTGTGGGTGGACTTAGTACATGAAGTGATGTACAAACCTGGAAATACGGTGGAGGGTTCTTGACGAAGTCCTCCACAAGAGTAACCCCTATCATTGGGAGTGCTTGTTGTGTGTTGATCATGGTACTAGCCACTCTCTGCAGGAGAAAGACAGAAAGAATGGAGAACAAATTGAACTAATTTGAGGTCATGTATATGAATAGTCATTAAAAGAAACATGCTTTTGCCTTTCAGTGATGGCATGTGCTCAATACCCAAATATAATCTGTTGCTTTACCTTTACCCAAGACCAGACGAAAGATTGCCCGACTCAATATGATGTACAAATTCAACGCAAACCTTGTAGACGTTGACTGGAACCCCTAGTTAACCAGACCATCTCGCCAACATAGATGCACACACCCATTATCCTTCCAGAGACCTAGAACCAACTCAACAATTTACTCAAATAGCTTCTTCCCATGGACTGTTAACTATTGGAACGACCTGCCTCATTACATCCTAGACGCCCAAACATAGATATTTTTAAGAAAAGGCTCTGCGATTTTTTCACAAACACCAATCAGAAATAATTCTACCAGGTCAACCCCCAGGTCAGCCCTCTGACGCGATGCGGGATCCCGCTTTGTCGGAGTAATATCCAGAACCAGAACCAGAAGAATATATGTTGTGTTCTCAGCAGTCAGGCTTCCAGTTCAATTGTGTGTTTCTAACTTTCTTCCTTCTCGTAGTTGGGTGTCTTCATCTAGACCAAAAGCTTCCGTCTCTCTAATCGTCGGTTGTTCCACTGAGACAGGGGTGATAGTGAGCACTAAAAAAAAAATAGGTTTTTTGATTTCCCCTCAACCATACCCCCCATTTTCGAGAAAGAAAATTGGGAAAAAATAGGGCAAAATAGGAAAGATTTGAGAAAATAACGGGGAAATCCGTAAAATCAGGATAAAAGAGGGAAGAAGAAGAAAAAAAATCTGGTAAATTTTTTTTTTTTTTTTTTTTTTTTTTAAATTGGGAAGAAAAAAAAAATGAGGAAAAAATCAGGAAAAATTTAAAAAAAATCGGGAAACCGATTTAAATCGGGTTTTTATCAGGCCTGCTGAGACTACGTCTGGCTCCACTAGACCTCCGATTATGGTATATGGGGAATGTCAACAAATGTCAGTTTTATTAAAGAAATGACCCGTATCAGACGGTTATCTCCGTCTATCTTCATCTTGCTGCTAGTTTTAGATTCATTGCCTTGGCATTAACATTATTAACCATTCATATTAATTACTACAATTTAGTATAAACATATTGCTTCATCACCAAGAGCCTAGACAAGTACAAGTGCAAAATATCATCATTGACATTAACATGTACCGGTACCTGAAATATGAATAGATCTAGGCCTAGGCTAAACATTGAAATACGCAAATGATAATCATAAGATAAAAATTAAAATGCAAATGGAAGTAGATCTAGAAGATCTAGAACTTAAACTACAAATAAATGATAGACAATTAAACAGCTAATCCTAGACTAGTAAGTAAAATAGTAGACAATAAAAATTGATATTTATGGTCTGTGCCTTTGTTTTGGTTTTGCACGCCTCAATGATCACCATGTCACGAGACATGACGATCACTCAGCACAGCTCAGCAAACTCTCTAAATAATCTCCACAGACTACACAATTCTCAATATGTGGGAAAGTGTATTGTTTCAATTTCGAGCGTCATGGCATTATCAGTAGAATTTAAAGCACATCATTGGTAGTTAGACAAACATGATCCTTTCAAGCAAAGTACCTAACAATAAGTGGCATTTTTAAGTGATGTAATAATGCAACACTTACCTATCAAACACAGATTGAATTGTATTTATGAGCAGAAAATTATTCTATTGAACGAACGTCGTCGATCAGTATGGGTAGTCAGTAGTCTTTATTTTGACATGACGTCATGTTCTAGGCGAACTCGACTCGACTCGACTCATCATCAATCATCGCATGTCATTGGTTGTCCGTAGTTTGCAGACACAAACCCTTGTTAGATATTGATGAGAATAAGGTCTGAATTAAGAAAGTATGCCGACTGAACGGTCTAGCGCTATCCATAGGCTCTGTTTTCAAGCTGATTGACACAGCCAGAGTGTGACAGAGTTAGGCTCTGCTCAAGATTTTATGGAATTGTGATTCAGTGTCAATTTGGAGTCTGTACTTGTAGACTAGCTTGTCTAAATGACGTATTCAAATTGAGGGGGGGGGGTACTTATTGAATTCAAAGTTTCTGGGATAACATTGAGAAGGAAAACGAAAGCAAATCAGATTCATACAAAAGAGTAACAAACATAACGGGTAAATAACTTAAATGAAGTATAATGCACGGTGGATGATAGCAAGGTGTTTCGGGAGAAATGTTGATGAGATCGATGGGGAAAATGACAAAACGGGGACAGGCGACTCTTTCATCCCCCCGTTTCTTTTGTTTAATTTTCTCTTTTTTCCCCTTTTTCCCCTTTTCTCCTTTTCTTTCTTTTCTTTCGCCGGCCGACCGACATTATACGTTACACCGAGTTCAAAGTTCTGCATTAATATAGTACACGAGGATAGAGCGAGAATACCGACATTAGCTGACCCGACACAGCAACATTATAATAATAGACATTTCTATAGCGCCGTCTATCTAAAAATTCTATTCCGAGGCGCGTTTATTATTACCCCGGCTTTAATAGCCTATAGCTGCCATTACAGCGCTCCAGCATTTCAAGGAATTAATTCCTGCCAGGTACCCATTTACCTCACCTGGGTCGAGTGTGGCAAATGAAGATTAATGCCTTCCCAAAGAAAATTAGTACCGTGTCGTGGATCGAGCCACGACCTTTGAATTTCAAGTCAAGTGCTTAAACCACTCGACTACGACACTTCTACGTAATTATCTGCGTATCTTTCTTGCTCCCTCGACGAGATGACTCCACCCAACAACCCCCTCACCCATCTCTCTCTCTCTCCCTCTCTTACTTCCAGCACTCCTCTTTCATGCTCTTACCCTCCTCTTTCTCTCCTCTCTTTCATCCCCCGTTTCTTTTCTCTCCTTTTTTCCGTTTCTTTCTTTTCCTTATTTTCCTTTCTTTTTTCTTTTCTTTTTCTTCCCCTCTCTTTTTCCCTTCCCCTTTTCTCATTTTTCCGACGACAGCGCAATTTTACCGACAATATCCTGATAGGTGGGGGTGTCGCCCCCCCCCCCCCTCTCCCTTCTAGCGACACTCCTGCATGAATGTACAATAAAAGTGCGTACAATGCCATCAATCAGCCTGGATACCATTAGATTTTGACCATAGCGTGACAAGGTGTAGCAATCAAAATATAATTTGTGAACCACCAGAATATATAAAACCAACCTTACAAACAAAACTATACCCGGCTTTCTATTGGATCCCAGATAAGGAGCATGCAGAAATATATGACCGGCGCGCACGGAACCCCAGTCGGACGTGCGGGACCCGTATATTACATGGGAACGTTTGGGTGATTAAAATAGTCCACTGAAATATACCCATAGCGATTAATTGGTACGGTTCGATTGTATTGTTATTTTATTGCATTTCTTTACTCGAGGTCGGCTAAAAGCAGCTTTCCAGGTAGGTCATAAAACATTTTGTTTCCAAATTAAAACATACCGTTACACGAAACAAAATTAAGCAAATGAGAATTACACGACTATACAGAATTAGGCTATAAAAAGGAACATTGTGACTTCCACCATGTGAACTCAAATGGATTCAAACAGAACTACATTACTGTCTTGGCTCAATAATTTATTCATCCTCCAAACATATACCGAATTCCCAGATTAACAATGCAATGCAAACAAGAGCTCTCTCTCTCTCTCTCTCTCTCTCTCTCTCTCTCTCTCTCTCTCACACACACACACACACACGCGCGCGCGCGCACGCACGCACGCACACCATGTGTATTAAACGTATATAATGGTCTACGTAAGGGTTATATAAGGATTTATACAGAGAGAGAGAGCAAAGAGATAGAGAAATAGAGGTGGGGGGGGGGTGAGAGATAGAGAAAGGAAAGTAAACACAAAAAGAGAGAGGGAGGAAAGGGAACAGCGAGAGAGAAGAAAATAGATAGGGAAGAGAGAAAATGACGAGAAATTAAACTCCTAGACCGCTTCCAACACCTCTTAGGAAAGTCAATTTAAATTTTCAGAGTAAGTCCAGAGGTAGAGGTAGGGTGGAGGGGTGGTGGAGGTAGGGTGGAGGGTGGTAGAATTGTGAAGGGGTGGTAAAGGTAGGGGTGGTAGAGGCAGGGTAGTGGGGTGGTGGAGGTGAGGTGGAGGGGTGATGGAGGTAGGGTAGAGTGGTGGTAGAGGTAGGGTGGAGGAAGGGTGGAGGTAGAGTGGAGGGGTGGTAGAGGTGAGGCAGAGGGATGGTAGAGGTAGGGTGGAGGGGTAGAGGTAGGGCGGGAGAATGGCAGAGGTAGGATGGAGGGGTGTTAGGGGTAGGGTGGAGGGGTGGTAGAGGAAGGGGAGGGGCGGTAGAGGTAGGATAGTGGGGTGGTAGAGGTAGGGTGGTGGTCGAGGTAGGGTAGAGGGTGGTGGAAGTAGGGTGGAGGGGTGGTAGAGGTAGGGCGGAGGCAGGCGCGTACGCAGGGGGGGGGGGTGTTTTGGGGGTTAACCCCCCCCCCCTTGGTATTTTTATGTGTATAAACCCCCCTAAAAAAAATATATATATATTCACATGGCTGACCTAATAAAGGTGACCTTACCCCTCCCCCCCAACGGAGCAAAATGTCAAATTTTCAAATTTCGAGACCAAAAAAAAAAAAAAAAAAAAATGTCCTCTTAGGGGTAGGGTGGATGGAGGAGGGGTAGGGTGGATGGAGGAGAGGTACAGTGGATGGAGGAGAGGTAGGGTGGATGGAGGAGGGGTAGGGTTGATAGAGGAGAGGTAGGGTGGATGGAGGAACGGTAGAGTGGGTGGAGGATAGTTAGGGTGGGTGGATGAGAGGTAGGGGGTGGAGGAGGGTAGGGTGGGTGGAGGAGAGGCAGGGGTGGATGGAGGAGGGGTAGGGTGGATGGATGAGAGGTGGAGGTAAGGTGGATTGGAGGAGAGGTAGGGTGGTTGGAGGAGAGGTAGGGTGGTTGGAGGAGAGGTAGGGTAGATGGAGGAGAGGTAGGGGTAGGGTGGATGGAGGAGAGGAAGAGGTAGGGTGGATTGGAGGAGAGGTAGGGTGGATGGATGAGTGGTGGAGATAAGGTGGGTTGGAGGAGAGGTAGGGTAGATAGAGGAGAGGTAGGGTGAATGGGTAATACTGAAGCAACATACACAAATTGTGATATTATAAGTGATTTATTTATAACAACTTTACCATAAATGGTTAAATTTCTCATCTTTCAGAAATTTGGAATCGATTTAACCTTTTTTAGTTTCACAGACCAGTTCAGTCGATCACATTCTTTTTTAGTCTAGTTAAATATATACATAATTACTTGACTGGATTATCATCCCATCTTAAATCTTGTATAAACTCTATTTTAGGTGTCGTTGTTATTACATTTGTTTTCATGACATTTAAGCCTGGCCCAGCAAAATGTCCAAACCTTCTGACTTCTTCAAGTGAAATGTTAGCAGATTCAATGGAATTAAGAAAAAGGACAGCGTCATCGGCTAATTGTGATATTTTAAAAACTTTTGACATACCGTTATTTGCAGAGACGACCGTGATACCATGTATTTCATTATTTTGCTTGATTTTTAAGGCCATTACTTCAACAACAAGGATGAATAGTAACACAGAAAGCGGGCAGCCTTGCCTTATTCCTCGTCTTATTTCAAATTTTTGAGAAACCCAACAATTGTTTATCACACTTCCTATCGTATTAGCATAAATTACTTTGATCCAACCAATAAATTATTCTTTGAAATTGAGCTTATTCAATAATTGAAACAGAAAATCATGATTAACTACATCAAACGCTTTTTTAAAATCAAGAAAAAGAAATATACCTGGCGAATGACAGGATTCACAATATTCAATAATATCTTGAACTAAACGTAAATTTTGCATAGCAGAGCTTGTTTCAAGTAACCTGTCTGATCAGAGGATATCAATTTACATATAACATTTTTCAGTCTTTTACATAACACCTTAGCTAAGATCTTGTAGTCAGTGTTCAGTAAAGATATTGGTCTCCAGTTGTCCAAACACTGTTTATCCCCTTTCTTATATAACAAAGTTAGAATAGCTAATCTTTGGGATTCAGATAGTTTCTCTTGTTGAAAACCCTCATTTATACAGTCTATAACCAGATATTTTACGTCGTCCCAAAAACATTAAAAGAATTCCACAGACGAACCATCACTGCCAGGTGACTTGTTGTTTTTCATGGACACAATAGCCTGCCGACATTCTTCTTCAGTAACCAATCCTTCACATGACATTGCTTCATCGTCCGTCAAAGTCGGGATTTCGATTGAATCTAAATAATTATCAATTTCCGACAGTGTAGCTCCATCGGGCTTTTTAGAGTACAAAATTCATAGTACTTTATGATCTCTCTAAGTATAGTTTCTTGGTTAGTGAAATGTTTGCATTCTTCTTTATACAATCTATTTCGCCCCATGGATGCTCATCTGACCTTAATTGAATGCCTAAAACCCCTGAACTTCCGGGGGGCTCCCCTGGATGCTAATCTAACCTTTATTAAATGCCTAAAACCCCCGAGTTTCATGGGGCTCCGCCCCTTGACCCCCCACCGAGGCCTTTCCCCTGGACCCCACACCAATTTACGCTCCACTTGCTTCGCTCGCTTTACTCTACCTGATCGTAAATATTTTAGCCCTCCCTCCCCACTTTAAAGAACGTTGGCAGGGCCTTCGTAACATGGCTGCTGGTGATGCCGAGTTTTTTCTCCCCCCCCCCCATCGTTTTTGCTATTATGCAACTGCTCCCTCGTCCCTCGCATTTCGTCCCCCCCCCCCCCCCCCCACCGGTCATGAAAAGAAATCGCCGCCCTTGGATGCCAGAATGATGACATTGAGCATGATTACAATTTTGGATAAAAAATAATCAAAAAATATGTTCCGAGGTCATATTTATTACAATTTTTAAAAGTTTTATCCACCAGCAAGTTGTTGAATACTATATCAAAATATTCGGTGATTTTGTTGGTTACGAGCAGATGATCATGGCAGGATGTGATATTCTATAATAAAACTAGATGCTATCTAGACAGTACTTCAACAGAAAGCTGGATAGAGACACTCCGTCACATCAAGCTACGAGAAAGTATATCATCATCTCACAGAATTCTGCTCGAATACCGCATCGAAATCAGGTAGGCCCAATAGCCCTTACGTTATGCCTGTTGCATATGAGTCGTCTTTCTGCTTTCTGATTGCGTCAGTTTGTGATTGTACTGATAATGATATCGATTATTTAGGAGCGCTAAAACAAAGAGGACTTTTTCGCTCACCAAGTAACAGAATGTGAAGAGAGAAACTTAAAACTCATAAATAGGTAAATCTTACTTTATTACTGAGGATAGAGGTATTTTTAAGGGATCTTTTGAAAATGGTAAGACAGGTAAATTCTTTGATGGAAAGGGGATGTTTTCGATGCAGCCACTGTAAAACGTTTTTTTCGGTATAGTTGAGGGTCTGGATTTGGGAATAATTAGAGTAAATTCAGTTGTAGAGCATAGGTCTGCATTTCTCCAGACATTTCTTCGCCTCTTGCGCAGCGGGCTTTTAGTGCACATTAATCAGGAGCTTTGCGTTTGCAACTCTAATGAGTGAGATGGCCCAGTATTAAAACTTAACCGGGAGGTACCATGTTCGTAACACTAAAAGGCGCTAGATGTCCTTTAGTAAGGCATTAATCCTCATTATTCATACTGACTTATTACACTGACTGATTACTCACACTGACTTACATCTACTTTCTTAAAGTTGGCAACACTGTGACGTATCTTGCGAACCCCTCTCCAATTTGGTCTATACAGAAAATTTCATGAACTTTCATTTTCTCAGTTTTTGATGACAGAATAGATTGGTTTCATTCATTTCTGGATGTATAAAACATATTTGCAGCGATTATATTCAGGGTGAATGTATGATTGAAAATTTGTTGATGGAATTTATAAGCTTTTATATTTTTTTAGTACAGGGAAAATGGGTGATGGCCTCACAATTATGTTACAGAATTGCCAATTTGCACCGTGTTTGACTGATTGAATCTTCAAAAACTCTAAACTTTCTTATTTTTAATCGGTTTTTGCTCAATCGGTATTTACCCTGAACTTCCGGGGGCTCCGCCCCATGGATGTTCATCTGACCTTAATTAAATGCCTAAAACCCCTGACCCCCGCCGGGGCTGTGCCCCTGGACCCCACGCCAATTTACGCTCCACATGCTTCGCTCGCTTTGCTCTACCTGATCGTAAATACTTTAGCCCCCTCCCCACTTTGAAATGTGTTGGCAGGGCCTGCGTAACATGTAAGAGTGGTGGTGATTCCGAGTTTTTTTCTGCCCCCCCCCCCCCCCTCAACGTTTTTGGTAGAGGATAGTTCCTGGTTCTCAATATTACCTTCCAATAATAAAAAATGCAATATAAACTTATGTTTTGAAATAATTAAAAAAAACACAATATAAATATATGTTTTGAAAAGGGAATATAGGTGGGATAAGAGGAGGGAATCATATGCCTACTATAAGAGAGAGTTGAAGACGTTTTAAAGTATAAAGCCGTCATGAAGTGACTTTGTAAATGCTTGCAATTAGTTTTTTCTCACATATTTATACAGCATTGCAGAAAATGAAAGAAGAACTAGAAAGGAAGAAACAAACAAGCACACACACTAACAAACAAACAAATTGAGAAAGATATGAAAGCAAGAGTGAAATATTATTGAAGAAAGGAGAGAAAGAAAGATATGAAGGAAAAGTTGGAAGATATATCTTTGGCAAGCTCTGTCTCCTGTACAAAAGTGGTTCACGCATATCAGGGGCGTCGCCAAAGGGGGGGTGTGGGGGTGCGACACCCCCCCACCTGTCAGGATATTGTCGGTAAAATTGCGCTGCCGTCGGGAAAAAAAAAAGGGGGAGGGGAAAAAAGAGAGGGAAAAAAAGAGTAGGGAAAAAAAAGAGGGAAAAAAGAGAGGGAAAGGGAAAGAAAAAAAAAAGAAAAGGAAAAGAAAAGAAAGAAAGGAAAAGAAAGGAAAGAAAGGAAAAGAAAGGAAAGAAAAGAGAAGAAAGAAAGAGAAAAAAGAAAAAGAGGGAGGAGAGGAAAGAAAGGAAAAGAAAGAAAAAAGATTGAAAGGGAAACAAAAGAAACGGGGGATGAAAGAGAGGAGAGAGAGGGAAGGTAAGAGCCTGAGAGAGGAGAAGTGGGAGTAAAAGAGAGAAGGGGGTTTTGGGGTGGAGTAGTCTCGTCGAGGGAGCAAGAAAGACACGGGTAAATATGTAGCTGTGTCGGGTCAGCTGTGTCGGTATTCTTGCTCGATCCTCGTGTACTATATCAATGCAGAAGTTTGTCGGTGAGATGTATATTGTCGGTCGGCCGACAAGTTTTTTCCCCTACGAACTGTGACTTCTTATCCGCTGTGACGACTTCGAGAGTGACTACAACTATCCTATAATATCAGCTAAAGAAATCAGAGGTTTAAAATTTTCGGGGAAACTAAATTCAAACAAGGTTTAAGAGTCAACAACGGTACAACGAATCGTCTTCCTTTCTCTATATTGTGATGAAACGCCAAAAATTCCGCGCTTCGCGCGGAAGGGGAATCTTCATTTAGACGAGTCGAGAACGGTACAACGAATCGTATTCTTTCTCTAATAATTTAAGGAAACGTCAAAGCTTCCGCGCTTCGCGCGAGACTGGGAAACTGAATTCAGACAAATAGGGCTTATTAAAAGTCGAAAACGGTACAACGAATCGTGTTCTTTCTCTAATAATTTGAGGAAAAGTCAAAGCTTTCGCGCTTCGCGCGAGAGGGGGAAACTGAATTCAGATGAATAAGGCTTAATAAGATTCGAAAACGGTACGATGAATCGTCTTCCTTTCTCTATATTATGATGAAACGCCAAAAATTCCGCGCTTCGCGCGGAAGGCGAAAACTTCATTTACACGAGTCGAGAACGGTACGACGAATCGTCTTCTTTCTCTAATAATTTAAGGAAACGTCAAAGCTTCCGCGCTTCGCGCAAAGAGGGGGAAACTAAATTCAGACAAAATTAAAAGGGCTTATTCGAAAACGGTACAACGTATCGTGTTCTTTCTCTAATAATTTGAAGAAACGTCAAAGCTTTCGCGCTTCGCGCGAGAGGGGGAAACTGAATTCAGATGAATAGGGCTTAATAAGATTCAAAAACGGTACGATGAATCGTCTTCCTTTCTCTATATTATGATGAAACGCCAAAAATTCCGCGCTTTGCGCAGAAGGGGAAAACTTCATTTACACGAGTCGAGAACGGTACGACGAATCGTCTTCTTTCTCTAATAATTTAAGGAAACGTCAAAGCTTCCGCGCTTCGCGCAAGAGAGGGAAACTGAATTCAGACAAAATTAAAAGGGCTTATTAAGAGTCGAAAACGGTACAACGTATCGTGTTCTTTCTCTAATAATTTGAGGAGACGTCAAAGCTTTCGCGCTTTGCGCGAGAGGGGGAAACTGAATTCAGATGAATAGGGCTTATTAAGAGTCGAAAACGATACGACGAATCGTCTTCTTTCTCTAATGATTTAATGAAACGTCAAAACTTCCGCGCTTCGCGCGGAGGGGGGAAGCTTCATTCAGATAAGGATTAAGAGTCGAGAACAGTACACCGAATCGTCTGTTTTTTCTCATAATTTAATGAAACGTCAAAGCTTCCTCGCTTCGCGCGGGAGGGGGAGAAACTGAATTCAGACAAGGATTAAGAGTCGAGAACAGTACACCGAATCGTCTGCTTTTTCTCATAATTTAATGAAACGTCAAAGCTTCCGCGCTTTGCGCGGTAGGGGGGAACTGAATTCAGATGAATAGGGCTTATTAAGAGTCGAAAACGATACGACGAATCGTCTTCTTTCTCTAATGATTTAATGAAACGTCAAAACTTCCGCGCTTCGCGCGGAGGGGGGAAGCTTCATTCAGATAAGGATTAAGAGTCGAGAACAGTACACCGAATCGTCTGTTTTTTCTCATAATTTAATGAAACGTCAAAGCTTCCTCGCTTCGCGCGGGAGGGGGAGAAACTGAATTCAGACAAGGATTAAGAGTCGAGAACGGTACAGCAAATCGTCTTCTTTTTTATAATAATTTAATGAAACGTCAAAGCTTTCGCGCTTCGCGCGGGAGGGGGGGGGGGGGGGGGGGGGGAGGGGAGGGGGGGACTTCATTCAGCCAAGGATTACAAGTCGAAAACGGTTCAATTAATAGTCTTCTTTTCCATATAATTTAAGGAAACGTCTAAGCTTCCGCGCTTCGCGCGGGAGGCCCATCCACACCCCCCTAATGAGCGCGCTTTTAAGTGATTCTCTTACTCACTACCGCCCCTCCCTAAAATAAGATCCTAGCTCCGCGCCTGCATTAAAATATATAGCTATGATGCTGACTAAATTGAAGAAATAATTCGTATATTTATGTCGTCGAGGAAAATGACAATTTTGCGCATATGCAAGTACTATAGATAGTCCATAGGAAAAACAATTTAGCCTTCGGCCCCAGATTTATAGGGTTGACTTTGTAGATATTGGACATTTAATTTTGTCGGTAATTGGTGGCTAGTTTTGTCGGTAATCGTTGGCCTCTACACCCCCCCCCCCCCCCCCCCCCCCCCCCCCCCTGAAAAAGGTCTAGCGACGCCCCTGATAGCGCATGCGCAGCAGCTTTGTAAGGTAATATTAAGACCCAGGAACTATCCTCTACCGTTTCTGCTCATTACGCCACTGCTCCCTCGTACCTCGCATTTCGTCCCCCCGGCCATGAAAAGAAATCGCCGTCCCTGGATGCCAGAATGATGACATTGAGCATGATTACAATTTTGGATAAAAAATAATCAAACAATTCGTCGCTGTTTTCACGAAGTGACGGTAGTGGAAAAAAAATGCATTCACTTTGCGTTATGATTTTCCTCGCTACCGTCACTTCGTGAAAACAAGGACGAATTTGTTCCGAGGTCATATTTAATCCAATTTTTGAAAGGTTTATCCACCAGCATGTTGTTGAATACTATATCCAATTATGCGGGGATTTTGTTGATTACGAGCAGATGATCATGGCAGGATGTGATATTCTATATGAAACTAGATGCTATCTAGACAGTACTTCAACAGAAAGCTGGATAGAAACATTCCGTCACATCAAGCTACGAGAAAGTATATCATCATCTCACAGAATTCTGCTCGAATACCGCATTGAAATCAGGTAGGCCCTACATCCCTTACGTTATGCCTGTTGCACACGAGTCGTCTTTCTGATTGCGTCAGTTTGTGATTGTACTGATAATGATATCGATTATTTAGGAGCGCTAAAACAAAGAGGACTTTTTGGCTTACCAAGTAACAGAATGTGAAGAGAGAAACTTAAAACTCATAAACAGGTCAATCATACTTTATTACTGAGGAAAGAGGTATTTTTTAGGGATCTTTTGGAAATGGTAAGACAGGTTAATTCTCTGGTGGAAAGGGGGATGTTTTTAAGCAGGCACTGTAAAACGTTTTTTCGGTATAGTTGAGGGTCTGGATTTGGGAATTATTAGAGTAAATTCAGTTGTAGAGCATAGGTCTGCATTTCTCCAGACATTTCTTCGCCTCTTGCGCAGCGGGCTTTTAGTGCACATTAATCAGGAGCTTTGCTTTTGCAACTCTAATGAGTGAGATGGCCCAGTATTAAAACTTAACCGGGAGGTACCATGTTCGTAACACTAAAGGGCGGTAGATGTCCTTTTGTAAGGCATTAATCCTCATTATTCATACTGACTTATTACACTGACTCCTTACTCACACTGACTTACATCTACTTTCTTAAAGTTGGCAACACTGTGACGTATCTTGCGAACCCCTCTCCAATTTGGTCTTTACAGAAAATGTCATGAACTTTCATTTTCTCAGTTTTTGATGACAGAATAGATTGGTTTCATACATTTCTGGATGTATAAAACATATTTGCAACGATTATATTCAGGGTGAATGTATGATTGAAAATTTGTTGGTGGAATTTATAAGCTTTTATATTCTTTTAGTACAGGGAAAATGGGTGATGGCCTCACAACATATGTTACAGAATTGCCAATTTGCACCGTGTTTGATTGATTGAATCTTCAAAAACTCTATACTTTCTTATTTCTAATCGGTTTTTGCTCAGTCGGTTTTTACCCTGAACTTCTGGGGGCTCCGCCCCAAGGATCTTCATCTTACCTTAATTAAATGCTTAAAACCCCTGACCCCCGCCGGGGCTGTGCCCCTGGACCCCACGCCAATTTAAGCTCCACTTGCCTCGCTCGCTTTGCTCTACCTGATCGTAAATACTTTAGCCCCCCTCCCCACTTTGAAAAAACGTTGGCAGGGCCTGCGTAACATGTAAGAGTGGTGGTGATTCCGAGGTGTTTTTCTGCCCCCCTAACGTTTTTGGTAGAGGATAGTTCCTGGTTCTCAATATTACCTTCCAATAATAAAAAATGCAATATAAATTTATGTTTTGAAATAATTTTTAAAAAACGCAATATAAATATATGTTTTGAAAAGGGAATAGAGGTGGGATAAGAGGAGGGAATCATATGCCTAGTATAAGAGAGAGTTGAAGACGTTTTGAAGTATAAAGCCGTCATGAAGTGACTTTGTAAATGCTTGCAATTAGTTTTTTCTCACATAATTATATGGCATTGCAGAAAAGGAAAGAAGAAATAGAAAGGAAGAAACAAACAAGCACACACACTAACAAACAAACAAATTAATAAAGATATGAAAGAAAGAGTGAAATATTATTGAAGAAAGGAGAGAAAGAAAGATATGAAGGAAAAGTTGGAAGATATATCTTTCGCAAGCTCTGTCTCCTGTACAAAAGTGGTTCATGCATATAGCGCATGCGCAGCAGCTTTGTAAGGTAATATTAAGACCCAGGAACTATCCTCTACCGTTTCTGCTCATTACGCCACTGCTCCCTCGTCCCTCGCATTTCGTACCCCCGGCCATGAAAAGAAATCGCCGACCCTGGATGCTAGAATGATGACATTGAGCATGATTACAATTTTTGATAAAAATAATCAAACAATTTGTTCCGAGGTCATATTTTTTCATAAGTTTTATCCACCAGCAAGTTGTTGAATAATTATGCGGTGATTTTGTTGTTTACGAGCAGATGATCATGGCATGATGTGATATTCTATAATAAAACTAGATGCTATCTAGTCAGTACTTCAACAGAAAGCTGGATAGAGACACTCAGTCACATCAAGCTACGAGAAAGTATATCATCATCTCACAGAATTCTGCTCGAATACCGCATCAAAATCAGGTAGGCCCAATAGCCCTTACGTTATGCCTGTTGCATATGAGTCGTCTTTCTGATTGCGTCAGTTTGTGATTGTACTGATAATGATATCGATTATTTAGGAGCGCTAAAACAAAGAGGACTTTTTCGCTTACCAAGTAACAGAATGTGAAGAGAGAAACTTAAAACTCATATATAGGTAAATCATACTTTATTATTGAGGGAAGAAGTATTTTTTTGAAGGGATCTTTTGAAAATGGTAAGACAGGAAAGGGGGATATTTTCGAAGCTGAGTTGAGGGTCTGGATTTGGGAATAATTAGAGTAAATTCAGTTGTAGAGCGTAGGTCTGCATTTCTCCAGACATTTCTTCGCCTCTTGCGCAGCGGGCTTTTAGTGCACAATAATCAGGAGCTTTGCTTTTGCAACTCTAATGAGTGAGATGTATGGTGGCCCTGGAGGGACATCGCGAATAGACGAAATCGCGAATTATTCACGACAAAATTGGCGACGAAATTCACGACGTCGTCAATTTCGTCGTGTATAATTGGCGATAACATTCACGACGAGATTCACGGCTGGCTGGTTTCGTCGCCAATTTCGTCGTGAATAATTCGCATTTTCGTCTACTGGCGACGTTGTGAATTTTATCGCCAATTATTCACGACGAAATTGACGATATCGTGAATTCGTCGCCAATTTCGTCGTGAATAATTCGCGATCTCATCTATTTGCGATGTCCCTTCAGGGCCACCATAGAAATGGCCCAGTATTAAAACTCGTAATGGGGAGGTCCCGTGTTCGTAACACTAAAGGGCGCTAGGTGTCCTTTGGTAAGGCATTAATCCTCATTTACTCATACTGACTTATTACACTGACTCATTACTCACACTGACTTTAATACATCTACTTTCCTAAAGTTGGCAACACTGTGACGTATCTTGCGAACCCCTCTCCAATTTGGTCTGTGCAGAAATTGTCATGAACTTTCATTTTCTCAGTTATTGATGACAGAATAGATTGGTTTCATACATTTCTGGATGTATAAAACATATTTGCAACGATTATATTCAGGGTGAATGTATGATTGAACATTTTTTGATGGAATTTATAAACTTTTAAAGTTTGTAAAGTCGTTTAGTACAGGGAAAATGGGTGATAACCGTGTTTGATTGATTGAATCTTCAAAAACTCTATACTTTCTAATTTTTATTCGGTTTTTGCTCAAACTTTCACTGACCCGTTCCTCTCATTCTTCTGTTTTCATTTTGTTTAACAACTCAATATCAGGGGGACTTCCCCTTTTAGAAAATTGAGTAAATTGGTACAAATAGGAGGTTAAAAAACACAATTGTTTATTGGGAATATTATACCACCACTAGCTAATGTATGTTTACCCAATTTCGGGTACATTTTACCAAACAAACATGCTCAAATTATAATGGCTCATACCCAAGCATGAATTTGAAACAGTTAGTGTTTTGAAAGTAGTTAATAATTTGGGAAGGTAAGTTTAAAGATAATCTTGAGTTCTGGTAAATATAGAAAATAAATTCTCACAGAATCCAACGAAATTTACACAAAAAGTTCAATATTACAAATAAATGACATGTGCAAAATAATTTTGGTAAAAAATGTATAGTGGCTAAGAAATGAGCATAATATGAAGATAAGGAAATCTGCTGCAGGATAAACAATCCAGAATAAATCGTAGCAATTTTCTCTCAAAATACGATTTCCATACCAGAGCTCACTGAGATTAGCTTTACGTAAGTATGAGTAATGTTTCAAGGTAGTATATATGTCAAGCACTGTTTTTAGATCATTCTTTAAATTCATTTTCTAAATATTTTCTGTGCCATGATAGCATGTTAAAGACATTATATTCTCCTACTTCTATTCTTTGGAAAAATGGAACTATTCGTTGAATCATTATTATCTTATTATCAAGGAGGGTGGGGGTAAAGACAGCAGTGCAGAAGGGAACAACGTCTTTTAACAGGGCATTCAAAACATACTCAGTTGTTTGATTTCAGAAAGCGGAGAATATGATTAAATGGAGACATTCGGAAGCCTTCCGCCTTGCATTCATCACAGTAAACCGCAATTCCCGTATTTTAGGGCAGCCTGCCGTCTTGCTGCCCGTTATTTTTGGCCTAATTTGTTCTTTAAAAAAATTTTTTTAATAATATATTGTTCGATTTCGGCTTTCTTTTCATTCTTGATGAGTGGTAAAAGGAAAGTTTCAGTACGTCACTATTCTATGCTGACATTTTTAATTGTGTTGCAATGTCACCGTAACTTCGACCAAATGATCAAAATGTGTCATGTTTATTCTATTTTCCTTAGACTTTGAAAATGGCGTCAAAAACCATGATTGCTCTCTACTTTCTGATTGCCTTGGCCGTGGCAGCAAGTGTTTTAGTCCAGGAAGATGAGATCGAAAATTCCGCTGCGTTGAGTGCCGAGGAGAACCATATCAGCGGTAAGCAATTTATTTATAATGGTATTAACCAACTAAACGAATACGATTTCTTTTTTTTTAACCTAAAGCAATACCAATAGTCGTATGCTTGTGCGGTCACCTATTGAAATGTGCCAACATGGCAATGATGTTTTGACATAATCCGACCAGATTTGTAGAAAGTTTGCACTTTTAGAAAGATACTTTTTATCACTTCTTATCCTGGCCGATGATATTTAGTGATAACTTTAATTACCAACCAAGTTTTGTTTGATTAGATTTGACTTATTGATTTATTATTGTTTCGGTTATTTTGTTGTCTTTTATTTTTGTATTGCAGTTACAGAGGATGGAGTTTGTGATGGTCTGAGTGGAAATGCAAAAGATTTGTGTCTGCATGGCGGAGGTATGAACAATATTTCCAAATCTAAAGAAAAATGCATACGACATAAAATGCTCCTTCTATGAATGATAATAATCCACCTCTCAATTTTTTGATTCGACACCTCTATCACGTAGTCATGAAAATGAGAAAAGTCAAGGAAGACAAGCTTGTAAAGTGGGCAAGATAATATTTCTTCCGCTGTAATCTATACACCTCCGTTACCAGCCTCAAAATGATCGATGACATTTTTAACGTAATGATTAAGTTGATGATAACAATACTTTTAAAGATAAAGACCAGTTATGGTCATGCGTTGCATTGTGAAAGAAACGTTGTGGAATCGATCAGAAAAGGTTGATCATCTAGCATATAAGTATTGGTGTGTACTGCAAGGTTCTGGAATCATCAAAATGATAAGAAATTTGGCCCACTCTTCGTGAAGTTACAAGCCCTGTACACAGAAAGATGTATATGGGACTATACGCACACGTGCGCGACACATGCGTTTATCTCTCACACACCAATAGATAAACTAATTTACCAAATATATCAATTAGTAGGCGGTTTCCCGGCAAAATTTGTATCATCATGTATTAGTCAAAACATATTCTTTCACATGATTGGTAATAAGAGCTTCCATTTAATTTTTTGATATTGGGGCGTTTCCAACACTGGTCTTTACTTTTAACGCTGATATATGATTCGTGGATGTCCAGTACACGCATAAACAATGTTATTGGTAATATTGACGATGGTCATGATCACCGGCATTGTAATTATAAATTAGTGTGTTGTTTTAAAGACTACAAATTAAGTAGTACTCGACAAGCTTGACACAAG
Source organism: Strongylocentrotus purpuratus (assembly GCF_000002235.5). Lineage (NCBI taxonomy): Eukaryota > Metazoa > Echinodermata > Echinoidea > Camarodonta > Strongylocentrotidae > Strongylocentrotus > Strongylocentrotus purpuratus. The sequence goes on along the minus strand of NW_022145604.1, from coordinate 7,266,326 downwards.
AAGGCTTTTAAGTGCGGTAATGTTTAAACAAGCATGCATCTTCCCATTTTTACCTCTTATATTCAAAATTGTACCAAACTCTACACTGCTTTAAAGCCCAAGTCCACTCCAAAATAACTTACTTTCAATAGAACCAGAAAAATCAGACAAACCAATCAAAAAAAGTCTGAGCAAAATCAGATAACTAATAAGAAAGTTATGAATTTTTAATGACATTAAAAACTTTGAAAATCACTACACAAATTGGCAACTCACTCATGAGTCTGCGACGTATGGTCCTCACTATCCACTAATTATTTTCTTTATATTGATAATATAAATTTCCTATTTTCACCCTAAGAATCATATTTCTTCACTCCAGCATCCAAGTTAGATTGTTAGTATTTTTTGATGTGTGGATGCACAAATAAAGAGTTATTTATGTCCAGTTAAATCATGAAAAATTTTGATAAACTATTTATATAAAAATCAATAATTATGAAATACAATATTCAAAAAATAGTATCAATTCTTCAAAATTCATAAAAGTTTTTGGGAAATGTCATGCACGCAATATGATACAAATCATATAACCTGGGCAAAGGCATTGGGAAATCAAGTTTTGGGGGATAAAAAGGGAAATTAATGGGATTAAACTATATAAAGCAATTGATAAGTTGTGAGGACATGACGTCACAAACTGATAACCATCTTGACAAATTGTGTTGTGATTCTCATTGCTCCATAGTTTTACATACTTTTTCAAAATTCATAACTTTCTTATTAGTTATCCGATTTTGCTCAAACGTTTTTTGATTGGTTTGTCTGAATTTCTGCTTTTATTGTAAGCAAGTTATTTTAGGAGTGGACTTGCCCTTTAAGAGTGCATATTATTATACACATCTTCATTATCCCGCTAGCAGAATCACACCATATCATATAACACTACTGTTTCTGAAATGCAATCGGTGCATGCGCATTGTAAGGATACAGCAAAAAAATACCTTAGAAGATAATTATATGTTTAATAAATCTTTATATTGTCCCTTTTCTTTATTACAGCTCAGGGGAAATAAGCGCATCGAGAAGTTCGTGAAGCTTACTAGCTGGATCTTTTCCATGTGCCTGTGGTCACACGTCTTCTCTGTTTGTTGAGACCTTTCTCAAATCGATGCGAGAAAAAAAAATCATCGGTGATCAGCCATCACTGACCTTAATCCTAACCCCAACGAATTCATAACTTTGCCTCTAAAATATTAAAAAAAATCAATAACTATATCTAGTCCATTTTGAATCTCGTTTCAAAAGTAAAGTATCAATATGCTTATATGAAGCCCAATATAGTTTTGTGTTGACAACAGGTTCGTCAATTCACTAGAAATTTGATTGTTGATATAATGCATTAAAGAGTACAATTTTGTACATGTGCTCCATAATTTATGTAGAAAAAAACGTGCAAAGGAAACCATTGAGGTGTATACATCAATAAGAATCAATGATCTAAATTCTAAACAGTATGTTCCGATTGTAAATTGTCAAATTTTTGATCAACAGCTTCATTCTCTGACACATTGTGCACAAAAGGGTCTCATTAAATGCAATGACGTAATAATTCCTCCTCAGGTAATTTACTTTTGTTCATGTCGTGAAAGGAGTAACTATGAAAAGTAGAGAGGAGAGAGAGATGGGGAGAGATATAAATATGGAGCAGGCATATCAGAGAGGTAGAGAGAGAGATTGTGGAAATCTTATAGAGAAGAGGATATGAGAGAGAGAGAGAGAGAGAGATATGATAGAAAGAGGGAGAGAAAAGAATAAGCATGGAGCAGGCATATAAATAGAGAGAGAGAGAGATTGAAGCAAGTCTGTATAGAAAATACGAGAGAGAGAGAGAGAGAGCGAGAGAGAGAGAGAGAGAGAGAGAGAAACAGATGAGGCAGGGAGATCTCTATAATGTTCAGTTTATCAGTTAAATACAAACACCTTCAGAAACTATAGTAATAACTGTCCATTGTCTATCTCTTTACGTTATGTTGATGATGATGATAATGGTTTCTTTGATCTGTTAATTCACAGACGTAATCATCCAAAGATATCAAACAGGAAACTGTGTGAGAGAGAGAAAGAGAGAGAGAGAGGGGGAGGAGGAAAGAGAGAGAGAGACAGACAGACAGAGGATGGAGAGAGAGAGAGAAAGAGATCATACCTGTATATGTCAAATGTGAGTTGCGTCTTGCTGATATTTATTACATCGATTAGAAGAGGAAATAGACCAGATAAATACAATTTTTTCTTTAAATTTTGAAACGTTTCTTCTGAGAACCATTCAGCATCTCTTTCAAAAAACATACAATATACGAAATCGCTCATTATTGATAGAACCTTTGTTTTAAGTCAATTTAGATCATTCTTAATTGCATCTACATGGCAGTTTACAAAGGTTTAAACATATTTCTTACATGTACATCACCTTAAAATATTAACATTACATAGTTTATTATATCTTAACCGAATGTAAACATATCTTTGTATCATTATTACATGTACCATCTTACCTCTGCAGTAACTGACATTTAAAACTTATATCATTATATTTGGCATTGATTGGCAGATGTTGAAGTTGAAAAAAAGAAGAATACAATACAGAAAGAAAGTATAATAGTTTCATGGTCAAAAGCATATCCGGAAATGCATTGTACATTTGAAAACAATATGATTTTGTAATACAATGACAAACATTTGTGTATGTGCGCGTGTGTGTGTCTGTGTGTGAGCGTGCGTGAGCGTGTGCGTGTGTGTGTGCGTATAGGAGCGGGCAGTCACGCGCAAGACTAAACTTTATTGGATTTTTCTCATCATTATTTGAATAAGGTCATACAGAAAGATGCACACTCTCATTTTATTGAGCGACAAATAGACATAGGATGCGGAAAGGTTATTCATGTTAATGGTGCTTTGGTAGAGTGATTAGAAAATATATCACTCCACTCTGAAGTCCAATCACTTACATGCCAAGGGCTACTAATTTCACTCAAAACTTGAGTGTGCTGGGACTCAAATTGGTTACCTTTTCTTCCTGATAAAAACAGGTTTCTACAATTTAAAGTTAGGCTACAGAGTGTGACCAAAGTGCTAACGTCACATTCGCTCGTCGATCCGGTTACTGGTTCTATAAAAAAAAAAGTCTGCGCATTAGGCTCACCGCAAAATCATTCAAGCAGCAGGCTGCGACAGGGCGAATTCATTGTTTGGGGCTGGTGTGGTCGAACACAACACCATTGTTTGGAACCATCAATCTTGACAACTTGGCCAGCACGATGTCATACTTCTGTACTCCGTTCAACAAAGATTGTGGTTAAAAAAGGGTTGATGAACCTGGCTTAGGGTAGGTCACGATGAACAGGTCATAAGGTCGAACGGTGAAGCTCCTCACGCGTTTAAGGACCTTAAGAGGCATAATATTTGGTAGGATCACGCCTTCGCGCTCGTAACACGTCTCGACGCCGCATGCCGGAACATTGGAAGAAAATCCAGCGCTCATATTTGTTTTTCTGCCTTAAACAGTATCCGCGTAAAAAATAAGATAAAATGCCAGCACATTAGTAAAGATGCAGTTGCTTTGGAATATTGATATCAAAGATCGGTAGGAGGCGTAGCCTAAATGTATTAGGTTGTGTTCTTAGGCCTATACATAGGTCGTTAACATAGTATTCAAAAATAGATCTTTTTCAATAGCGTACTAGCTACAGGGTGCGCGAGGAGGGGGACACGGGGCTCTAAATCCGTGGGGTGAGGAGGGCCAAACAGAAAGAAAGAGAGAGAGAGAGAAGGACGTGATAAGGGCAACGTTGATGTTTGCATTATTGTTATATTCTAATAAGGGAAGTTAACGTTCTTGCATATAAATCCAAATGTTGACAAACGAATCTACCCTACCCACCCCCTCCCCCTTCGACACGAATAAAGGACCCTATTCACAAAACTTCTTATCAATAACAAATACTACGTTTCTATGACATGTTTGCTCCTAGCAAATCAAATGCCACGATTTCAGTAGCTGAAAACAGTTATTGTAACTTGTTATTGAGAACAGGTTTATGAAACGAGGCCCAGGTATATCATGCCTAGTACATTTGGCATGTGTAATAAAAGTGACAATTAATATCAGTGACAGTCCTTCCCTTTACAGTAACGTATCTTTATAATTGTAGGTATGATAGGATTCTGCTATATTTGAATAAACTATGTAATCCATTGAGTTTGAAATGATAAATTACATGCTTTTAAATAATAATAATACTACAAAACTATTATAATAAAGATACTACTACTAGGCCTACTAATAATACTGTCAAGAATAATTATTACAAACATTATCGAGTATTTAACCCCACCACTCCATCCCTCATTCTATTTTTTCTCTCCCACCCTGTGATGGAATACGGACTCAAAGGATTTATGTGACTTCTAGTTTAAACACGTTGTTGCAATTCAATGATGAAACAAAGGAGACATCCGTTTAACTCATGTTGGTTCCTTTATTGTGACACTGTCGTGGACCATCATTGGAAAGTGAAGAGAAAAAATTCAACAACTGTGTGGGATAATTCCTGCAAAATACAACAAATGAAAACACTAAATATATGTTCTAGCAATACGTTTAACACTTAGCAATCCAATTTCCACATATACTCAAGTTCCATTCTTGTGTCAGTGAATCTAAATTTTATAGTTATAATAATATGCCAACTTTCAATAAACCATAAATCTTTAAAGAAGCATTAAATGCATAATCATAGACAAAAAGAATAATCAATAACACAAACAAGAAACTTTCTCAAGCCCTAAAACGAGACTAACAATCATGAACTTATCACATTATCTCTAAAATGATATTCATCCGCACATTAAATCGTGCGTGAAGAGGTTCTCGTAACTAAGATACCTTCACACGTACATACGCAAGTAAACATAGTTTGGTCTTAACTTATTCAAAGTCTACCCATGCTCATAATTAACTAAGTTAAATTCACATATCATCTTCCTGACAACCATCAATTTTAAACTACTTTATCTTTTCACAAAGGAAAAGGTCTTCAAAAGACCGTCTTAACTATCAATCAAACTTTCAACGAATCCATGTTCGCGATTCGTTTCACGTCACTACACACATTCATATAGGCTATCGCTTCCATCGTGCGACTGTAATCTCTATAACTTGCAACTACTTTCAGTGGCATTTTAAAGCACTGTATTTTAAGAAATATAACTCAATGAATAAACATACCTTAAGGATTATCTAAAGAGTTCCCAACTCAACATAGAAATGCTGGAACTGCAAGCAAACTGCTAAACTGTTAGCGACTGTCGTCGCTGTTGGCGAACTGCCATTACGTAGATAACAACTCTCGTCTTCCCCTTCTTCTCCGAACTATTTCTTCTAGTCTCGTCACAAGTCTTAAACATAACTTTCAGAACAAGAAAAGGGTCATTCCATGAAACACCCCCTCCTTCTCTCTGTCTCTCCCTGTCTCGTTTCCTCTACCTCTCTCTCTCTCTCTCTCTCAAATCTCTTCTCTCCTTCACTCTTCTACAAATCACTTTGAGGAAAGAACACCCTAGGATTCTCCTTGGTCAAACTTGAAGATGTACCAACAGAAAAAGAAAATAACTAACCCTAACTGTCGGAATTCCGTGATGTGTAAACTAAGTTAGAAAACTACACTTTATAGGCCCTACTTCTTTTAATGGGACGAATTAACAGACTGTAAAAAACATGGTGGTAAAAATTTACCCAGTATTCGACTTTAAAAAATGCAACATGCATGTTTGGTGGGTAGAATTTCACAGCTGTGCTAAACAAAATTAAATTTACCCAAAATAGGGCAATGTTTTACCCAACAAACATAATATGTTCTCTTTGTAGCTCATATTGGGTACATATTTTTTACCCCACTTATTTGCAGTGTAAAAAAACCTACCCTTTCTCGACCGTCTTCTTATATATGTTTTGAAATCTTGGTAATAATATACCAGCTCCGTCATTAGAGTACGATTCATTCAAACCGTTTACAATGACACAAACAACTTACACATACAGAGGCATTTTAGGAGATAGATCAAATGCTGTTAATAAAGACATATGTCAGCAACCTTTCCAGCAGGACGTTTAGCAAACAATGTCTACTGATAGAGCTTAACATGTACAAATTTACTTTGACAGTGATAAACATTAGAATGTAAATGTAACTTTAAATGCACAAACATTTCCATGAAGATATTTTTCAATGCACTAGATAGAACAAATTAAGGTGAGAGATACCTGGTATAAAACGTGCAATTACCTGTAGTTTAAATGCTGAACAAATTCAAATTCAAACTCAAATTCAAAATCAAACTCAAATTAAAATTCAAGCTTTATTGATTCCAATCCAAACAGATAGGATCATGATAATGAGTAAATGATAGCATGTGTAATTGAGCCCACTTGTGACAACAAAAATTTTTTTTTTACACAAATTAAGTTGCAAGCAATAAATCCCCCCCCCCCCCCCCCCGAAACTTTTTTTTTTTTTTAAACGACAAGTAACAATCCCAACTTGATAGCAAAAATTGATGCACATCTGAAATAACAATTATCCCCAATACATATCCTTTGTTATATTCAAAATTACTGCGAAGTTACCTTTTTATTTTTATTTATTAAATCTCTAGTGGTATGATTCTCGGTGGGTGCGAAAGGTCCTGAGTTCAAATCCCGAATCACAGCAAGGTGACATTATATCAAAATACCATATCATAAAATCATAACCACACAACAGTAACAACATTATGAATTCCAGGAAAAAAAATGTCTGTGCAGTTTGCAAACTGACTTAGTTTTTTTTAATCAGAAATCATCATTCTACAGTTCAGTCCTCTGCGCATGCACATAATTTACATTAACATACATGAATATGTATAAGGTTCGTAACATAAACATGAATGTATTTTACACTATTTCGAAAGAAAGGTGATGCTGATGCCGATGATTATATTCCTTTGCATTGAAACATATCAAGAACAAATTTTGTTCAGATTTATCATATCAAAACATAAATCATTTGATGACAGAATTTATGTAAAACAATTAGATAAATTCAACAATTTGATATTTCAGCCCCCCCCCCAAAAAAAAAAAAATATATATATATATATATATATATTACGTTACTATAAATTATTAAATGACGATGCAGCATTAATCTATAGCAAAAAAAAAATAGAATTATCAAGAATCATAATAACTAGAATTGAAGTCCTGTTACAAGAATTATACAACTGTCTACTGCCCTCTTTTGAGAGCTGGAGGTGAATGTGTATCACAATTTTAATGTCATTTAAAAAATTTAAAAATCAATATTCACTCCGGTCGACGATCTATCTATCTATCTATCAGGCTATAGTTCATCCAGACGTTGGACAAAGCCCTCCTCATAACATTTCAATCGACGATGGCAATGGTCAAAGACGGCAACTCCTAAAACTCGAATTCAAGTCCAGAGCCAGCCATTTCCTTATTGTACAGCTCGTCAAATCGCTTGTTCTGTTCGTCAGTGAAATAATTCTTCCAGTCTCCAACCACACCTTGTGAGGAATTGAATGTAGGATGATAAAAGGAAAATAGAAAGAAAGAAAGATAGCAAGAAATGAAAGAATAAATAATGAAAGGGGTAAAAATAAGTATGAATATAACACAAAATATTATATAGAGAGAATGGGTTAGAGATAAATAATGCTAGCTAAAAGTGGAAGGAGGGGATGCAGAAAATCAATTTAAAAATATATTTTTTATTTATAATATCACAGTCTCATTTAGTAATTTTTTTAAAAGGATATAAGCCCGGCATAAGATAAGAGAAAGACCACACGGAACAAGAAAAACATCAAGACAACACAAGCCCAGAGATTGGACACTGAATTTGGATGTCAAAGGTAAGCTATATTAGTGGTTTAAAATCATGATGGTCAAGGTTTTAACCCGCGGTATCAGAAAATACCGACGGACTGTGGCCAAAAAAGAAGAAGAAAAGTGCTCATACCCCCCCCCCCCCCCCCCCAACACTGAACGAAATATCGGCCGGCGCGATGTTCAAATTTTTGGGGGGCAAAAAAAGAAAAGAAAAGTGTTCTCGTCTACGACTCGTTCAATATTGACATAGCTCGAGCAATAGATTCTTGTATCACGCTCAAATCCGTCCAATATTATATAATAATTGATGTGATCTTCTATACCTTTCCTCGTAATAGAAGAGGGTCCAATCTAATTTACTCCAGTGTAGGGGGGGGGGGGTTAATTTCAATTTGTTTTGTATTTTGCCAATACCGTCTATTCATTCATCTGATACCTTTTCTCATGAATGAGGATGTACTTGATTGTCCGAGTCCGGACTCCCGGTTGCCATTCTGCAGCAGAGTGTCGGGATTTGATAAAGGGTTCTTCTTCATTGCCTTAAACGTAGAAGCTTCTGAGATGTTCTCGATGACGTCATCTGAAAGGGGCTTTCCCATGAATTCAGCTATCCGTCGAACGGCTCCTTGTAGGTCCTACAATTCGTATGAGGAATTAAGAATTATCTTATTTAACATTATCAAAATGTTTTCACCATTGAAATTATGATATATTTTGTTAATATGGTCTCAAGTTTACAGACATTGTTATTGTTTCTATTACAAAACTAGTTTTGTATCATTAGAAAAAGAGCTATAAAGTACGAATATTGTTGTTATTGTAATTATTGTCATCGTTATCAGTATCATTATCAGTATCATTACTATTATTAGTCCCAGAAGTAGTGGTATTAGTAGTAGTAGTAGTAGTAGTAGTAGTAGTAGTAGTAGTAATAGTAGTAGTAGTAACAGTAGTAGTAGTAGTGATATTATTGTTATCATTATCACCATCATTATCTTATCGTCATCATCATCATCATCATTAGTAGTATTATCATTATTAGTGTTGTTCTTGTTGTTGAAAATATAAAACATAATGATTCCACGTGAAACTGAATCTAATACGTTTACACAAAGATATCTGTCATCTGTTAGGGGTCATATTCTAAGGGGGCTTTTCGCTGAAGGAGTAACTTGTCCAGCAAGGCAATTAAGGCACATTTGCCACTCTCCACCCAGGTGTTTTATGAGCACCTGATGGGAGCTATTTCTTGAAACGCTGTGCTGATAACGGCTGCCAGAGCTAAAGCGAGTGTTATAATAATCAAACATTTTTGGAAGTGCATAAGGATGTTATATCATAATGCGCTATAGAGGAACGGCTTAATATGATTATTAGTTTTTATCACAGGGGGTATTGTCTTTTGCTATTAGATCCAAACCAATCCGAAAGATATTTGATATAGCGCCTTTTCATTGCGGTAACATAAAAGAATTGGCCGGTTGTAATTGTCATGTTGTAAATGTCCGGACCCATTTATGGTTCAAAGTTGGAATATAATGTACTATTTTATATCATATTTTAGAGGATACAACGATACAACTCACCTTTTTCATATCTTCGTACTTGAGAAAGAGAACGTTTGGATGATTCCTTCTCTTCCACCATGGCAACACGTTTTCAAACCAAGATCCTTGAGGAGCTAAGGTAAAAATAATGCAATCGCAATGACTTTGAAGAAATCATCTCAAAAGTCATTTCAATAATTATTGCCAAAATAATCTTGTTTGATGCATGTGTTTACAGTGTACCCATATTTTAAAGCCATGCTGTACTAGCAGCATAACCGCAAAATCTCCTCTAACGCCACCTCATGTCAGCAATAGCAGTATGGTTCCGGGGCTCGCTGCTTCCGTAGCTGCGCGCTGTTGGTTTTCGCATCGAATCCTTCATCTGCGAAATGGGAATTAAAGGGGGAAGTCCCTCGGATAGCATCTTATACTATAGAGGGGAGTCACCACTTTTGCACGTTAAGAACACACTGCACTAGTCGTATAGGAGTAAGGGGGAAACCCCGGTAAAGTGGTCCACCTGTACACCCCAATCAGTTATATCGAGAGAAGACACACAAGGATTACAGTGATCCAGTTCGCTCTTTACCTCCCACGCACAGGCTACACCAAATCCTTAATAATAATAATAATAATAATAATGTATTATAGAAACAATGTTCAGATTGCGTAATACCTCATTAGTGCGACCACACATTTCAATAAGTAATTGACAAAGCTTTTGAAATAGTCTTCGGCTGATTATTTGTAAGTATCTGCGATCACGTTCAGTTTTAATTTTTCAGAAAATGTCCCTTCTTGGGTATAAAATTCTAAATGACGACTTACCCCTGTTAGCTAGAAACTCTTCAAAGAACATATCCCAAGAATCATAGCTCGGCAGGGGTGGAATGTAATGGCAGAAATGGTAATTGGAAACAGCCGTATCCTTTGGGTTCCGGGCTACGTAAATCACCTGCAAATCAACTCAATATTTTCGTAATGTTACCAAATTGTATTCATATGTAACTGTGAAGTGCCTAGATTATTTTATTTTATGCACCTTTTACGAATAATTTTATCTAAGTAGTCAGAATGCGAATTGCATACATTATAGATCATAATCCAGTAAAGAACCCAGGGAAGTGGGAATCATTCCAGCCCCAAATGTTGAATTTTCCCTGCCCTAATCCAGCCCGTTGCTTGAATGGTTTCGTGGTTAACCTCGTGCGCAGGTTTCGTTGTTTAGAACCAGTAACCTTAGCGACGAGCGAATATGAATTTAACACTCCGGTACTCTATATCTGACACGGCCGGAGATTCTGGACTGTGACAAGGGTCTCGTTGGTGTGACTAAGGCTGCGTTCATGCTTAAATTTTGAAGGCAGAATGAGCGATCTGAAACGCTCATCGTAAACGCTCATCGTGATCGCAGTTCCACGATGTAGTGTTCATGCTTACTTCTCTGGCTCCCCCAGGCAATTCTCAGTGTGTGGCCTTAATTGGTCTTCCAGCTGGATTCGCAAACCTTCACTGTGCATGCTACGTAGACCCACTAGAGGTCAGTGCGTTGACCCCATTTAAACGCGTTTACAAATTGTAAACGCATCTTTTTGTGAGTTTACGATCGGCGATCGTGATCGCCGTTTTTCGGTGATTCTACAAAAGTGAGCTAAGACGCAACCGTGTTTTAAACTAAACGCGTAACAGATGCCTGATTCTGGCCGTCAAAATCAAGCATGAACGCGCCCTAAAGCGGGTTTCACACCGGGCCATACGTAGAACTGCGTAGTGTTGCGTACCGACTACGCCAAACGTACGTTACCCTACGCTGGCCTTCGTAACTATACGCTGAGGGACGCAAAAGGGTACGTGACTTTCGGCATAGACACTAGACGCAGAAAGTACACATTGTTTACGTAAGTCTTTCCAACACTACGCTACTGTACGCCATACCTACGAAATAGTACGCTACCCTACGCCAGTCCGACGAAGCAGTAAAAGCGTACAAAGGCGTCCTAGATTCTACCTGCACACAGTAAGCAACTATACGCAACCGTAAGCAAACCTATGTACCCTTTACCCCAGGCCTACGTAAACGTATGCAAACTTACGCCTGTTATACGCAATCGAACATGTAAGCACGCCAATTGCATATGCCGTAGGTACGCCTTCGCACAGGGTACGTAACCATTGGCCATCGTCCGCAAGCCTACGCATTACCTACGTAGTGACTATGCCGAAGCAATATTGTTTTCATGAATACGCAGCTTACTTTTGGCGTATTCGGTACGCCACACTACGCAAGTCTACGCATATCCGGTGTGAAAGGGGCTTAAGGTATTAAAATGTAGCCACAAATTTACCTTAGCTTTCGGATCATCGGTGCTGATATCCTCGGGTAGGAAAGGCGAATGGCAGTGAGATTTGAGTATCCTTGGTGACGCCATCTTTTCAGCCCTGTCGATTACTGGCGGTGACTAAAATGACGTCACAATATAAGAATAGTCATTATCAATTCAATCAATATGATAACAGTCAACATGAATATAGTCAGTACGGAAATAGTCAAATCTTACAATTGTGAATTAACATGCTAAAATAAGGGGCCTTGAACCACCTGAATGGACTTACACCCACTTTACAAGGTGATTGCACGTACTCTCATTTTTTGTATTTATATGCGGATTGAAAAACATTAAACATTATGTGGATTGTTTTTTAACATGCTCTCATAATTTAGAAAGGTAGGCTATCCTCGTTTAAACCTCGTAGTAGACTACGCGACAGTTTTTAAATATTTTTTTCATGAGGACGTAATGTAATACGCTTTCGCTTCTTATATTATAACAAAGAGCAAAGTTTATAGGTCAGATTGGCATTTATATATCTGTCGGTAATTGGTGGCTAGTTTTGTCGGTAATTGGCGGCCTCTTCACCCCCCCCCCCCCCCTCCCCACTGAAAAAAGTCTAGCGACGCCCCCTGATTGTACCTACCGATGGGTTTCGGTTGTCTTCCACGATCTCAAGGAATGGAACCGCCTTCATGACATGGGTGCCTTCCAGTTTGCTGAAATCACCGTCATGTTGAATTAACAGACACAGCTGCTCCACCCACGTTGTGCCTTGTACGTGAAAATAGAAATTGTCTTATTCAGGGGTGATAGTGAGCACTAAATTTTTTTTTTCCCTCAACCACGCCCCCTTGAGTAAAAAATAGAAGAGGATTCGGGGGGGGGGGGAGACATGTAACACCATTCCCCCCAACAACAAAAAATTGGGAACAAAATAGGGGAAATAGGGGAGAATAGAGAAAAAAGGGAAAATTCGGCGGAAAAAATCGGGAAGAAAAAAACGGGAAAAAATCAAGGATTTTTAAATTTTTTAAATCGGTTAATTCTCAGGCCTGCTTATTAATCGGCAAATCGTCGAGCTCTGGCCCTAGCTATGGCTCGAACTGATAGGGTTTCATTATTATGTATGAAAATTGCAGTGAAATTTACTTCTTCAAACACTTCCTAAAGTCCTGATCACTGTCCGATTGATTATTGAAATCACTTGCAACTGCATCGCTCTCATTGTCTTCTCTAGTCATTTCACCTTTTCTTTCACAATGAAATTCTTACATAACCAAGGAAAGAATTATCCTGAGCGGGCGTACCTGCTATGTTTTCTCCTGCAGTGACGTCATATCCTATTGCGTAATACAGCTCCGAAACTGGGCTTTTTCTGAGCGGTCCGAGTTGTATTTTTAAAGCTAGATTCCAGAATATTGATGGTTTCTAGGAAAAATCATTCATATTCGGAATGTCCGTCAAAAACTCGTCTACACGTCTTTTTTTCAACGGTAAGCCCGTTTTGATTGGAGGGGTCCTTTAAGTTGGACTTGACCTAAGGTAGGCCGTTTATGCCATGGCTGGCTGCTCTCACCAATCCTGGCATTAAACTCGCAAGTGTGTGCAAACTGTTACTTTGAATCTACAGGATTTACGTTTTTTGATAGTTCATTTGAGAAAAAATATTTAATCAAGTTCTATTTATAAGACTTGGGCTCAAACAATGGTAAGTAGTTTATACCCCCTATACAAACTATTAAACCAGATGTAAAATTAGATGAAAAATACCAAAGAAATTATGATTTAGATTTTAAACATTTCTTTTTTCTTCATTGATAGACTATAAACAAATTTCAAATCTGTAGATTTGTGACCAAGATGTGCATGTCTCTTTGAGAGACCAATGCCAGGAATGGCAAGTACAACCAGAGGCATGAATGGCCTGCCATAATTCAAGTCCAATTAGAGTCGATCTTACCCGGCCCCTCCACTCAGTGTTATTTAGGGTATACGCATATGCATGTTTCCTCCTTTTGAAAACACCCCCTAAGTCCGGTGTGTAAATTTTTTGTGTGTGTATGTACGAGCCGGACGTTGGTGCGTGAAAAGTACCCCTGTACCGGACATTTTGATAACACGCATGGTATCCCTCCGTTCACGGAGTGAGGGAGGGGGGCCGGGCGATCTTAGGCTTTGTGAAGAGACTAGATGGGATATTTTCAATTGAGTTCTAAAGTCTCTGTTTTCTGTTGCCCACAATACTTACCTTTTTCCATAAACACACTTCTTTTTTGCTTTTTGACCTTCCACTTTTTCATTATAAGTATCGTGCATTATTTGTCACTGATGGGAGTGAGATATTTAGTAATACTGCTGGTTACAACAGCCTTTGATTATGCTTCATTTAATGTATTAATGTAGCTAATTTTAAGAACCTTTGAAAATTTGAGAGACTTAATATTACTGTTTGTATTATTGTATTTTACTTGCACTGTAAAAAAAAACATGCACAATTAAGTCTGTGACTGCCTGTGTTGTTTTAATGGGCCTCTACTGATTGTCCGATTAAACGATTCATATTTAAGAACCAAGTTTCAATAACCTAGTTACATTTTTGCATGATTTCTAGACAAAATGATATTCACATTAAAGATAAAGACCAGTTATGGTCATGCGATTGCATTGTGAAAGAAACGTTGTGGAATCGACCAGAAAAGGTTGATCATCTAGCAAACAAGTTGACGTTGTTGTGTGTACTGCAAGGTTCTGAAATCCTCAAAATGATAATAAATTTGGCCCAGTCTTCGTAAAGTTACAAGCACTGCACACAGAAAGATGTATATGGGACTATGCACACATCCGCGACACTTGCGTTTATCTCTCACAGGCCAATAGATAAACTAATTCGTCCCTGTTTTCACGAAGTGACGGTAGAGCGCGCAACTCAAAAAAAGTTAGTTTTGAATAAATCGCTTTCAAAGTTTCAAACCATAATCTCAACCTCTTTAATGTATCAAAGGCAAATAAATTTTATATCCTGGGATAGAAAATATCTCAATGTTTAGTTCTATGTTTAAATATTTCCATAATTTCTTATATTTTTGGGGGAAATGAGCTGTAAACATTACCGTCACTTCGTGAAAACACGAAATTCAAGGACGCGCTGTGATTTTGTTTTCACGAAGTGACGGTACGTAGCCGCGCGCGTAAAACATATGTGGTTTTTCTCTCGTGGATGGAATTCCCGAAATGGACACTAAATACGGCAAAACGTTTTGTTTAATTGATGTACAGATAAAATAATTCAAACTGTGAGAAAGAGTACATTTTCCTCTTTCTGTAGCTGCTTTTTCATTTCTCTGTGTGAACTGTTAACACAACCGTCATTTCGTGAAAACACAAATTGCATAGAACGCTTTGATTTTGTTTTCACGAAGTGACGGTACGTAGCCGCGCGCGTAAAACGTATGGGACTTTTCCCTTGTGGATGGAATTCTCGAAATGGACACTAAAAACGGCATTATGATTTGTTTAATTGATGTACAGATAAAATAATGCGAACTGAGAGATAGAGTACATTTTCCTCGTTTGGTAGCTATTTTTTTTATTGATAAGAATAAACTGAATGTCTCTGTACGAACTTTTAACTTAACCGTCATTTCGTGAAAACACAAATCACATAGAACGCTTGTATTTTGTTTTCACGAAGTGACGGCTCGTAGCCGAGCGCGTATAAAACATATGGGATTTTTATTGTGTGAAGCAATTTCATGAGATTGACACTGAAATACGGCAAAATTACTTGCTTAATATATGTATAGATAAAATAAGAGCACCTTTTCTTCTTTGTATAATTATGTTAGATGTATGATGTCAGTTTTGGTTCACAAAGCTACAGCTCACAATAAATTAACTATCAATAGCACAGATGGATATTGGCACAAAGTGCTTTTAAAATGATTAATAAGCTATTCTCTTTAATCTTAAGGTAAAAATGGATATGTATTTAATATTCTTTGAGGTTTAATTATCAGGTACATTGTATGTATAGGGACTAAAGATTGCACTAAAGTTACTATATACTTTCCACTTAAGAACACGTTCAAGTAGTCTCCCCCTCTCTCTCTCTCTCTCTCTCTTTACCCCCTCCATCTCCCCTTTAATATCACACAAATTCTGCCATTTCTTGTTGAAATTCATGCGAGTGATATCAGGGCTTTTGCTACTCTATTACTATAAGGAATTTCTAAAATTTTAGAGAGGGGCCTAGCTAAATATAATTTTTCAGATAGGAAATAAAGCAAATATGTTAAGAAATATTTTTGAATGAAGGAAAAAGATTCAGTATTGATCATTGACCATAATCTGTAGCTAACTACTCAACTCTGCAATATAAACACAGAAAATGAATTTCGACTGAGCAGTTTTAATTCAAACATTTGGAACCAGAACAGCAAGTGGAAAATGGAGCATAAATTCAAAAATATTAAATAATTCATACCAAACATATCATCATCAATTATCATCAATACTGTATTGCATTTTGAAATGTACATTTAGGGTTTTGTGGAAAAGACTCATCAGTTATACATCCATGGAATACGAAGGTTATTTCATTCATTATACAGTACTTGTAAATATGCTAAAATGTCTTTATCTAATTCTTTATATACGACTTGGTTATCATGTTTATTCAGCAATCGTAGCGAGTAAATGCCACATGTGACATACAAAATGCTCGACATACATGTACTACATGTATCATGAAGTTTTTCAATGGGAAAAATGACTAATATAATCATCATCGTTACTTTTTTGTTCATCACTGTTTTTCATAAATATATCTTGTGAGTAGAGTATCAGAACCAAGTCAGTTTTAATACACAATCTCTTTCTAGGGTATTTCCATAAAATTTAGTACACAGTCTCAAACGCTACAAAGTTTACCAATGCTTAAAGGTTGTCTTCACCCAGGTAAACACGTAATCTCTGACTAAACTATTATCAGCTAAACAATGCATGATAAACATGGAAATATCAATTTGACTAAATAATTTCATTTCTCATCAAACAGATACAATTCAAAACAGCAACATTATATTGTATGATCATTATAGGATAGTTTGAAGTACCAAATACAATTATGATGAGAATGACTATAGAAGTAACAAATTAAAACATTAAATGTGAACTAGTAACATTGTGTTTTGAGAGAAAACCCAATTGTGGAAATGTAACTTATATTCATGTTCTAATGAAGGCATCAACCCCTGTGAATACAAACATTTAAAGAAAATGGATAAACAAATTCTTCAATACAAAGATACGATATGAGGATTCATGGAACTGGAATCGAAAACTCTAATATGCATTACTGATTGAGGTAGGTATACCTGATAAATAGCAGTTCTGAGCTATACATTTGAATATTAAAGATTTATGTTTGCAGGAGTTCATCACAATACTGTAACAGAAAACTGACACCTGTACGACCATTCAGTTCATTGTTTCAGAACTCATGGAAAATGTTACCAGTTTGCTTTAAATCAATTCATTGATTTTATAATCAATTCATTTCATTGTGATTACTAGTACACACAATTACAATTATGAGTGGAGTTTGCTTTATTTATGATATTCAAAATGTTTAAAATCAAACAGTATAAAAGAGAGATTGAGGTATTGAAACATTGAAGCTTTGCCAAAACGATCAATGTAATTGATTCTAGTTTCTCAAGCATGCCCTTCAACACAAGTTCTTCAAGTTTCTTCACACATAATGTCATCCAAGCGATAGTGGTTGAAGCAGAGAAGATCCTTGATCTAGACTGCTTGAAAGTAAAATCATCAGAATCGCAATCGGAGCCATCAGGAGACTTTAAGGGTCACCATGCCAAGTCACACATGCAGCTCTGACTGTGTTCGGTGAATTGCTTCAACAGTGTTCGGTGAATTGCTTCAACGGTTCCATACCGCTCCCACTCTTAGGTCACTATGCCGAGTCACATCTGCAGCTCTGTGTTCAGTGAATTATCGAGGACCCATCTTAACAGCATGTCGGTCCCTGTATCCAATCTAATTCTGTAGAATGAAAGAAATAATTACAAGTTATTTTCTTTCATTTTTTTGGTAGCAGAGGTAAAGAAATGAATCCAATATTATCTTTTGTACATCAAATTAATTAATAGGCATAACTGACCCCAAACAGAAGTTTTCAATTGCCCCTATTACCCCAAAATAGAATTTTCCAATTGCCCCTACCAAACAACAACCACCCCTATGCACATAAGCAGTGAGTGTGCTTTAGTACTTTGCTGATAAAGTGTGATTTTCTTGAACAGATCATGAAAATATTCTCACCTGGATTTGTGTCTGGCCTGTGGCATTCTTGAAAAGTAGATGTACTTTCCCAGTCTTCCTTCATATAAGTGCAAATTGTATCTACTGCATCTGAAACTAAGTGAAAGCAAAAACATCATCATAATTTCATTACCACTGAAGTGTAGGTAGTGAGACATGTACATCATCTGGTATGGTGCTTGCTTGGAAAATTCTTTAAAACACGAAGTGGAGTAGGGCAACATTTGCTGGTATCAAGAACAATTGTTTAAAATACTTTTTGTATAGGGTGAGGGACCAAGGGTACTAAAGTAAAGTGCTGCCTTTGAATATAACAGACACAGAGTACAGATAATGAGAGAAACTAAGCTAAACATGTGGACATTGTTCCCCAAAAGGTAGACTTCTCATGATTACTTCAGTCTAAAAAAAAAGTATTCCTTTTTCGGTTGGTGCCATTTATTCATTTTCAGGGCAGGACCATATCTAATTTTCAATTTTTAATTAAATGTTCATCCATGTCCTTCTTTGCTTGAAAGGCAAATCATTGAATTTCCTAACAGTTAACCAGGAGGGGCTACATCCCAGGTCATCTCAGCTCAGCATGATGATCATTTTCATAACTCCCTTTGCCCTTGGCCATGTTGATGTTGGCCTTGGGCTTGGAGCCCTGAAATTTCTTAAACCCCAGGCACGCGCGCCTTACAAGAAAGGTCCGTCTTGTCTAGATCCTGATCTACTCACCTCTAGATTCTAGATTGATGAGTAGTGGCTGACATAAACTGATAATTATAAAATGATGATCTAGAGTAACTAGAGTTCTAGACTCTAAATCAAATTTATAATTAGCTAAATAGTAAATTACTGAAAAAATAAAAGTAAAACTCTAGTCTCTCGAGTCTACTCTCTAACTTTCTGTAAAACTTTGTTCAAATTTATAACCTAATTGGCTAAGCAGATATAAAAAGAACCTTATAGCATTAATATTTGGTGTGGAGCAAAATAAGAAAGACTCTCCACTTAAGTCATTTAGTCTAGATGCATATTTGTTAAGTCTAAGTTGATCTTTTTAGTTTTGGATCACATGATACTTCACTCCTTTATTCACTTACATGAAAATAAGTATATGGGGCGAAATGTGGAACGGGGGTGTATTTTTCACACATTTCTGTACTCATGGACATATTTATGGCTTACAAAGAATCAGAATGAATCAAAAGAGCGTACCACATTAATTTACCTGAAAAAAATGTTTAAAAACTCACCTTTTCATGGTCTGTGACTGTTCCAAACTGCGAAATTTTCACTACCGTCACTTCGTGAAAATATTAAAAGCATGAAAAAATGAAAAGAGCAAACGATGTTTTCACGAATTGACGGCTGTTAAGCGCGTACTTGGCCGTCACTTCGTGAAAACATTAAATCCTTTTGCTATGCATTTTCTTGTTTACGTCATCGTCATAGTGACATAATTAGACATTATTATGATCTGAAATTTTGTGAGGTTCAAGATGTTAGTGAATGATGTCCAAAAATGCAAAAAAATCAAAAGTGAAAATATATGCGATTTTCCTCACTACCGTCACTTCGTGAAAACAGGGACGAATTTACCAAATATATCAATTAGTAGGCGGTTTCCCGGCAAATTTTTTATAATCATGTATTAGTCAAAACATATTCTTTCACATGATTGGTAATAAGAGCTTCCATTTCATTTTTTGAAATTGGGGCGTTTCCAATACTGGTCTTTTTTTACCTTTAAAATGTTCAATTCTTAGGATCGCAATAAATCTGTATACCTACCTGACTTCGGAAAGGTCACGATAAACAGGTCATCGGGTCGACATTCGAATTTCCTGACGCGCTTCAGCGCCGACAACGGCATGAAGACAGGCATAATGACGCCTTCGTACTCGTAGCATGTCTGGACCACGCAATCGGGGACCTTTGATGAAAAACCTGAACTCATGTTGCTGCCTGTATCTGTATAAATACATAAAGAATCGAGAAGAAGGAAAACTTTTACAAAAATTACCTATCGAATCAAGTGGGTGGATGGATTTTCCAGTCAAGGTTATTCATAATCATGAAAATGAATTACATGGCTTTCTTATCTAGCAAACGCTGATGCTCATGGGGTTTCGACATCATTACACCGGTTATAGCGCGCGCTCAAGCATATTAGGAACCTATTTACCTATTTGGATGGAGAATAAAGACTAGGTCCACTCCAACAATAATTTGCTTTAAATAGATGCAGACAAATCAGACAAACCAATCAAAACAAGTTTGAGTGAAATCGAATAATTAATAAGGAAGTTATAACAAAATATATATATGAACAATTATGAAACTTAGCTAATCACTACACAAATTGCCAATTTGGGTATCCGTTTGTGACGTCATTGCCTCACTATTTTTTTAACTGCTTTATATATTTTTATCCCATTAATTGCCCTTTTTATCCCCCAAAACTTGTCATAATGCGTGCATGACATTTCACAAAATATTTTATGAACTTTTAAGTATTTTTCACGCGATAGTGTTATTTTGTATTGATTAACATTAATTCGATTTGTATTGTAAATTTCACAGTGTTAAATTGACAAATTCACACTGATTGTAAACTTCTCCAACACCCTAATGTGGGTGACATGAGAATAAAATTGTCATTGTCATTGCGCATTACTTTTGATTGAGCGTGTGATGTCACAATGCATATCTACCTGTACGGTACATGCGCACTGGCCTTTCAATTATATAGATAATAGTAATCTCGATAATTCGTAGCCTGTCTTTCACCTACGTAAGTGAATTATCTAGATAATAGACCAGTTCACGGTTAGCACATTACTGCAATGACCCCGAGCATCCACAGATCTTAAAAACATGAAGAGATCCCACTTTGGACATTTTTTAAATAATCACTCCTACAGCGATGGAGGTGCTACATAAATAGCCTTTAATTGTTTCCCCTTTCAAAACAAAATTCCATCTGTGTAACATTGAGTGCATAAATGATTAATGATTACATAACATTTATGAGCACGTATTCAGTACTTCGTATCCGTGTATTTCTCAATTTGTTCTGCAATTACCGTTATCTGCTCATGCTCAGACTGCAACCGTAAACTGGCGTATTCAAGAAAGATCGGGAAAATTGCTGGTATCTCTTTGGTCTGACACCGCCCTGTGTTATTTTACACAGAAAACTGAATGTAGTACGTTTTACGGCATACAAAAAAAACGCCGCGGGTTTTCCCGCATCATATGTGAACGGTCGAGCCTTTAATAGACCAGTTCGAGGTTAGCACATGTCCCAAATGACCCCGTATATCCACAGATCTTCAAAACATGAAGAGGTCCCACTTTGTTCATTTTGAAATTATCACTCCTACAGCGATGGGGTGCTACATAAATAACCTTTGTTTCCCCTTTTCAAAGAACACTTCCACCAGTGTATAATGGAGAGCAGTGATCGTGCATAAATGAATAATTATTACATAACTTTCATGAGCACTCATCCAGTATTTTGTCTCCGTGTATTTCACAATTTGGTTTGCAATGGCCTTTACCTGCTCATGCTAAGACTGCAACTGTGCACTGGCTTTTTTGGTAAAATTTACCCAATATAGGGCAATGCTTAACCCAACAAACATAATATGTCCCCTTTGTAGCTTATATCGGGTACATATTCTTACCTCACTTATCTACAGTGTAGAAAAACTTACCCTTTCTCGGCCGCCTTCTTATATATGTTTTTAAAATCTTGGTAATAATAGAGTGCCTCCGTCATTAGAGTACGAATCAACCAAACCGTTTACAATGGTACACACAACTTACACATATAGAAGCATTTTAGGGGATAAGATAAAAGGCCGTTTATAAAAACATTTGTCAACAACCTTTTCGGCAGGACGTTCAGCAAACAATGTCTGATAGAGCTTGATATGTACATATCATGCACTTTGACAGTGATAAACATTATAGGCCCGAATTCACAAAGGAGGTTTGTCGACAAACCTTGATTTTCGTACGTCATATGACGCGTTTTACGCGTTTTTCACAAACCTGGTTTGTAAAGAACAAAAGGAGGTTTGGCGAAACAAAAGGAGGTTTGAGCTCAAACCTTGCTTTGTGAATTCGGGCCTATAATGTTAATGTAACTTCAAATGCACAAACTTTTCCATTGAAGGGACTTTGTAACATTGTTAAGCGGTGCTAAGGTAGTGACTTCAATACTCGATGTACAATTAAAGATAATCGGAAAATTTGAGTGAAAAAGGACCATTATTAATGATACAAATTGGGAAAAACTGATCTGATGGATTCCTTAATTCCCCCCAACTATATTATTACAACTGAATTACATTTTAGGTGAATGTAAATTGCCACAAAGCAATAAATTGGCTCTACATACCATTCCAAAATTGTTTTATTGCCTGTTTCATATCTTTTTCTCATTGAAAAACGGTTGGGAAAATTTACTGTTGATCACTGTAAGAGGGTGTTGACCAGTGTCGCCTTCTTGGAAAACCATTAATATCTTTGTGGTTTGAGAATTTTATTCAGGATTTTTTGCATGTTAGAGGGTTGGTACATTAAAAGGAAGATAATAAGTAACATTTCATACCAAATTTACACAAATTTTTAATCAACCTTCATCAATGTTACCAAGTCACTTTACGATATTCATCAATGCACTAATTAGAACAAATGAAGGTGAAAAATACTCGTTATAAAACTTGACATTACCTGTACTTTGAATGCTGAACAAATTCAAATTCAAATTCAAATTCAAATTCAAACTCAAATTCAAATTCAAATTTAATCTTTATTTATTTCAATCCAAACAGATAGGATCATGATAATGAGTAAACAATTAGTTCCTCCTCATCTCGTGGCCGATGTCACCACAAATCTCATCCTCCTTGGAGTCAACGATGACCCACCCATAACTGCCCAGGCCCTGGATTACCATGCTGCATCCATAACATTCATCTTAGATATGCACTCGAAACATTCTGTTGTGAACAAAGCAGCTCCTGCATAAGTTGTCATCTGCACATCTTGTGATCTTTGATATTATGTACCCAGTTATGTATTGTCTGTCTATTATCTATTTACTCAATCTGCGAAAGGATACACTCCGCAGTTCTCCAAACCTGGAGGAAACCAAGAAGAAGAAGACGAAGAAGATAGCATGGGTAATTGAGCCCACTTGTGACAAAACTAATGTTTTTACACAAAATAAGTTGCAAGCAATTAATCCTGCCCGAACCTTTTTTTTTTTAAAGATAAACTTGAGTTCTGGTAAAAAAAAGAAAATGAATTCTCACAGAATCTAACGAAAAATACACTGAATGTTCAAGATTACAAATAAATGTCATGTGCCAAACAATTTTGGAAGAAAATGTATACTGGCTGAGTAATGAGCATAGAAAGATAAGGAAATCAGGGTAGTACTAGCCCCGACACCATGTGTGTTGTCCCATATACATCTATCTGTGTAAGTGACTGTTACTTTACCAAGACTCTGCCAAATTTGTGATGATTTTGATGACTCCAGAACCTTGCATTACACACCATTACTTACATGCTATATGATCAACTTTTCTGATCCAATTCACACCTTTTCTTTAACAATGCAATCGCATTACCAGTACTCAAGTTTATCTTTAATCTCCACCATGAAAAACCATCCCTACTCAAAGAAAAGATTGATGCACATCTGAAATAACAACTATCCCTAATACATATAATTAGTTATATGCACAATTACTGTAAAGTAAATTTTCGGGAGCAAAAAAAAATAAGTGCTCACTCCCCCCCCCCCCCCCCCCAAAAAAAAAAATTAATTAATTAATTAATTAATTAATTAATATTTCCTAGAGTGCTTAAAGTGCCCTTTAACTTTTCTGCTCTTAAAACAAGTTCTAAACTCGATAATTAAATGGGACGTAATAGTTGATTGTATTAAAATGTTAAGCATGCAAGAAATCCTATATAATTATTCTGGCAATATAGTGGAAGAATAATAACATATAACTATCACTGTTAAGGTTCCTCGTTATTTAAATCTGTATTGTTAAACGATTCCTTTAGTGCATTTTAGAAATTGCATTTTGTAAACCCCCGTGTAAACCTTAAAGAAAAAAGAAAACATATCGTAAGAATTTGTGAGGAATCATATTTTGCCTCCCGATGTTATTGGTATAAAAGATTTATTTGGTAAATTATCATACTCACGTTTGTCATGGAATTTTTTCTACACTGCTTTTAAATATTATTGTAACATGACACTTCTTTGCTTTTAAATTGCGTATTTCTGATCATATTTTTTTTGTGTGTTATCAGGATACTACCATTCTTTCTTAGAATCGTGTACCTGATCAGATCGACATGATAGTTTGACCTGCTTTTTGTTTGTTTGTTTGTCTAGTTTTGCTTGTATTTATTTTTTTGTCATTATTCTTTTTTATTTTCTATTTTTACCTTCATTGTGGTCGCTCTCTCTTTCTCTCTCGCTATTTATGTATATATTTCCTTATTTGTCTATATTTCGCTTTCTTGTTCTCATTTTTCTATCCGTCGCCCTACTCCGCCATTTCTATGTCTCTCTGTCTCTCTCCCATCTCTCTCTCTCTCTCTCTCTCTTCTTCTTATCTTCATTTCGCTTTCTCTTTCTCCTTCCCCTATAGCCCTACTCCCCAATCCCACTCTCTCACACAAACATACACTCCCCGCGCCCACACACACGCACCTCATGAGCCACATTAAGAAGAAACACATTAACAATTCTATGTGATGTTCAGGAGTTTATTTCATTGAACTATTTCTATTTTCTTTCACTGCGCAATGATAAAAAGACATACACACATAGACACGAAGTTAAGCAACCACCTGCAGGGGGTCTTGGAGTGGAAGTCGAAACATGGGTCGGGGCAACAGTGTGGCATCCGGGCCTGTTGTCATTTCATCTAGATACCATCGCCCGTGCCAGCACCTGTTTGAATTTTAAAGAAGAAATGAGGAAATTAACGGTTCCCAAATCTTGTAGCAAGACCGTAGTTCTTTAAAGCCACATTGTACTAGAAACACGTACTACCGCAGAATCTTTTAGCGCCATCTCAGGTCGACTGTAGCAGTATGGTCCCGAAACTCGCTGCTTCCATATTTATAACTACCTTTAAATTGGAATAGATTGAGTCAAACTTAATGCAAACACCCAGGGCATTAACCAGGATTTACAATCGCCATTATTGTTTAATCTCGGAAACTGCGGAAAAGAGATTTTCATATTGAAAGGTTTGCTCGGAATTGTCTCATAAAAGAAATTGACCATAAACTAACTCCCAAACAGTGATGTTGAGTACAGGGGTCACGGGCCACTAGTTTCATCGGGCAGGTTGTTCCATTATGTGAATGGGTAAATTCCTACAAAAATATACAACCAATCAAAACAAGTTTAGTACCAGAAGAAAGCTAACGATTAGTAAATTCATTAGCAGCTCACCCCAAAGCCGCCTGACCACAATGGAACGAGTGAGGGGTTGCGAGAGCTGCCGAAGCGCGCTATTTTGCTCTTCTCCAAGGCAAAAAGAGACGACATTGTGCTGGGTTACTATGTTTTTTCCGACAAAAGTGCAGAGAAAGTGCCATATATTTTTGTTATACAATAATCTTTGAAAGGTTAACTTAGTGACTCCCGGGCACCCACATGCTGGAAACGCAATTTTTTGAAAACTTCTCTTTTTTAATATGCAGAAATTCGTAATTGTTTTATGCCCGTCCCAGTCCCAGGTACGCATAATTTATGCATGTTCCCTCCTTTTGAAAACACCCCCCCCCCCCCTAAGTCCGGTGTGTAAAGTCAATACGGAACAGATATTTGGTACTAAAAGCCGGACTTTGGTGCGTGAAAAGTACCCCTTTACCAGACTTTTTGGGAACACGCATGGTATACATCCGTTCTCGGAGTGGGGGGGGGGGGGGAGGCGGGATGCAAGTAAGTCGGATTGAGCAGATGATACAACGCTTCCATAATTTCATTTTGAAAGTGAAGGTTGAGGATGCGCAAATAAATTCATAACCCGACGCACACAGAAAAAAACGAAAATTGTAGTTGTAATGTAAACAATTGCCAAATCCTTTTGAGATTCCCCTGCCACAAAAAAAAGTGAAATACATAATAAAAATGCCCCTTGGGGAATACTCTCCGCTTAGTACCGATTTCATTGTTAATAACAATATTTATATTTATAAGATTAATAATAGTAGATAACATATCATGAATTGCCTTGACTTTTCTTTATTGGTACACCTTAGCGACGTGCTCGCCCCCTCGCACACTAGAGTTAGTCCAATTATGTACAAGAGAATTGCGCAAGTATATTCGTGGAGAATGGTGGGATTCGTGAAGTGAGCATGCGCACGAACTCCAAGGTAAAATATCAAAAACGACCAGAATCTGGTCTAAATGTGTGACCCCGCGTGTGACCAGGGGGGGGGGGGTGTTTCACATTGATTTTAAGTCAAACTTAACTCTAAGTTGGACTTAAAAATTATGGAGAGCCATTTGTATCTTTAAAATAAAATATATTCAGAAGCGAAAATCCAAGTATTTTAGACTTTTTATAAATTCCACATCAAGAACATGACATCTCCCTGATAATAGATTAATATGAATGATTCGAATAAAAATGTTATGCCTTTTAACATAACTTTTACGAAATATTTTCATAGATGCTAACGGCTTTCCATAATAATTAATTCCAACTTAGAGACAGGTTCAACTTAGGATCTTTGTGAAACACCCCCCAGAACGCAACAACTTACCAGAGCAGTATGCAACTCTTCCTGACTTTCTGAAGCATGAGCACTCCTGTCCGTACTTCGTACAGGCTGTCAAAACAACGAAACCAGATACAAGTAATCATTTGTGTGTATATGTATCTATTTCCCCACACGTCCTACGAGACTTCCAGGCAAAACAACTTCCACGTTTCTTTGCTCGCAGGCAATAACATGACATTTTTCAGTTAATTTAAGTTGATGGAAAGTGCAAAGTGAAACAGTGCAAAAGGCAATTCAAAAATGTTTAAAGGGTATTAACATGTTCCAAATAAATGAACTTCTGGCAAGGTTGAATGTACAATTCATTTTGCTTCTCGTTGAGTAGAATTCCATTTCTAAAAAGAAAGCGTAAATATTATAGGCCCTACTGTTTATCAATAGTTTGTCATTATTTAGCATTTGTTTTTAACGACTAATTTAATAGACTAACGAAGTGCCTATGTAATTACTTGCCAAGTATTGGAACAATAGGCTTCTAATGACAGTCCCTCTTGTTCTTCTTATTTTTAAGAAGGTATTTATAGTGTACCTTGTATTTTACACTTGTAACGCTTTGCACACTCTCTAAAAGAAAACGTCTGATAACAGACGTGACTCCTCCGGAGAGTGAAAGTCTAGTGAAAATATAGTAAAAATTCTCATTCTTTTCCTTTCAGAGAGCACTTTAAAATCAATCGATATTTACACCTGAACAAGGGATCACTGCCGTGACTCCAGGGGGAGTGAAAATTCACTGTTTTCTCTTGGGGAGAGTATTTTTCAACGTTTCCATGTCTTTTTTTAAGCTGAACAATGAATAAAGACTGAAATGAATACTTACACTTGTACTGTCCCCGTCCCCTTTTCTCGGCCCACAGGTATTCATGTACCTCTGGAATCCTCTTCATTAATGCGACATCATCGTCGTCATCGTCTTCCATCTCGAAGGCGAAGGCGGCAACGATGAGGACCGCGACAAGAGCAAGGTACAGAGCCTTAGTCATCTTTGAATTTGATTGGTGATTCTGAAAGAAAACTTTGACTAATGATCCCTAATATGACTCGTATATGAGAGGCTTCCCATCGTCTGCAGTAAGAAAGTATAGCTTAAAATACACGAAAATCTTTCATGAAATAAGTAGGCTTACTTTCTTCCTTTTTTCATGATAAATGTTTTTCCAAGTTCAATCTTCTGTTGTTACCTAATTTTAGGTTCAAAATAGTAAGCAAATTTCGCTAGCATATTTTGCAGAAAAGGGTCCATAAAAAT
Organism: Strongylocentrotus purpuratus; assembly: GCF_000002235.5. NCBI lineage: Eukaryota > Metazoa > Echinodermata > Echinoidea > Camarodonta > Strongylocentrotidae > Strongylocentrotus > Strongylocentrotus purpuratus. The sequence goes on along the minus strand of NW_022145604.1, from coordinate 7,238,087 downwards.
ATGCAGTATCAGCGCATGGTCTGCATACATATCATCGATCAAAGATCATGTTTATTTCCACTAGGTCTCTCCCCCTCCCACTCACACTAGATAGCAAATGAATAAATGATTAGAGGATTAAGAGGATCATAGATAAATGAATAAACGAATTGATAAATAAACAAATAGATATACTTTTTTATATCAAAGATAAACTTGAGTTCTGGTAAAAAAAAATTAAAAAATGATTTTTCACATAATCTAACGAAACTTACACTGAATGTTCAAGATTACAAATAAATGTCATTTGCCAAACATTTTTGGAAGAAAATGTATAACGGCTGCGTAATGAGCATAGAAAGATAAGGAAATCAAGGTAGTACTAGCCCCGACACCATTTGTGTTGTCCCATATACATCTTTCTGTGTACAGTGATTGCTACTTTACCAAGACTGGGCCAAATTTATCATGATTTTGATGACTCCAGAACCTTGCAGTACACACCAATACCTACATGCTATATGATCAAATTGTTCTGATCCATTCCACACCTTTTCTCTCACAATGCAATCGCATTACCAGAACTAACCTTTATCTCTAACTAACTCAAATATATTTTTTTTTTTAAAGAAACAAACAAAAAAGGAATATATAACTGGAAAAATAAGTAGATAAATGTATATTTTATTACACATTCATCGAATTTCTTTAATGAACTCAAAAATATTTTTCACTTACCGAGAGTAGATATCACAACTGTAACCTTAGACTGTCTGTCAAACCAGCGTTGTGTTAATCCATGTCCTTTCTCCAGTATTTATCGTGTTTGAGTTGATGTGGATGGGTGCTTTCCTTCACCCCCTGCATGTTTTAAAATTAATTTACAAATCCTCTTCCGAAATGACTGCTTAGAGCATCAAATAAACCGGCCGCTGTATGAAATTAGCTCTTAAGGTATCAGTCTGTAAAAAATCCATCTTTAAGAAGAAAAAACAAACAGTTATGGACTCGCTCTGCTGCACGGACATGACCTGAGGGGCGTTCATTATTTAAACTAATAAACTCCACTTTTAAATCGTACATTTTGGTAATAAATGATAACAATGAAGTGTAGAAACAAAGAATAAAGAAAGCTTTCAATTGAAAGACCAAAAGAAAACCTGCCAAACTACCATGTATGTATATATCATTGTTTATGTGACTTCTCTCTCTCTCTCTCTCTCTCTCTATATATATATATATATGAAATATTTCAACCTTCATATATCTCTCTCACTATGACTTCTCTATCTTTTTTCTCTCTCTCCAACCATCTATCCCTTCCTTCATTTATCTCCCACTCCCCTCCTTCTTTTCATCTCTCTTTTCTTTCTCTCTCTCTTTATCTCTCTCTCTCTCTCTCATCCAACCATCTATCTCTTCCTTATTTCTCTCCCTCCCTCTCTCTATCGCTCTCCTTCTCTCAATATAAGCTTTTATGTGTCTTTACTACAAATATACAAAGAGATATCCTATTGAACACTTGGTCCGGTATACAGAGAATCATAGAGTTTCAATATCAGGGAGAATCAAGGGCACTCGCCATTTATTTGAAAAAGGGTCACTTCGCCCCTCCTGGCAGATGTTCTATCAACAAAAAGTAAAGCAGCCTCAGTTGTAACCACGTTGGGAACTATTATACACATCTATGCTGAGAAACGCTCAAAGTGTAGACATAATCTCAAAGACTTGACTTTTCATTAATAATTTTGGGCGATGCTCCCCATCCCCCTCCCCCTTATTGCAGGCCAGGGCTCTTCTTACTAGAAGTAAATGGCTAACAGTAAGTCTAAATTTGTACCCACCTTGATGGTAAAGTCTTGTAACGCAAACTATTGGCCTCCTAAATACTTTGCCCCTTATAAAGACAATCTCTGGATACGCCGTTAATCAATAGGTAGACAAAGTGACGGATAGTATATGAAAGATTGAAAAGTTTCGACTTACTAAAAAAATGTCTTCATGTCTCAGAGTCTACTTCAGTTCACTTGCGAAGTTCGCTTGTAGCCTTGTAGTTGATCGATGTTAAAGCGTGGTGCGTTACAATGTCCCGCTATCTTTGAAATGAAATTATTCGCCGTCCAAACTAATCGTACATTAATGTCTGTATCATCGATATCAAACTGTTAGTCTTGGATCAATGGTCTGTGGAATGAGGTCATGATGTTGTTGGTTTTCTTAATTGAAAACATTACGTAAGGAAGGGGGTAACTCCATAAAAATAATATAACATTTAATAAAAAGAGGTTTTTGACTCCCTAGAGAGAAAGATAATATTTGATAGAATATAAGCGACTAATGGTTTGTATACCATTATGTATTTTAATGCTGATACTGATCCCGTCTCTTAAAGGCATCGTTGAATAATTTTAAATCTGAGATGCACGGCCCTACGTGTTATCAGTGTCTGTGACATGGTGTAATATTGAAGCCCTAAAAAAATTGCGCTTCAAAATGATCAAGGTTTTACCATTCTCTTTTTCCCCAATAGACTGTAGTGTTATGAAAACCGTTAGGAAAACGCAAAATGTGATTTTGATTTTCAATCATAGATATCTTGATAATCAGACAGGCGATCGGCTTGTAAAATTCGTGGGGTTCCTGACTGAACTAAAGGTTTATAGTTGTCATTGCAGCATGAGCTAAATCCAGGATTTTGTTTCAGAATCTGAAACGAAGTAATATCCAATCCCTTTAAAGCAAACTTAAAATATGAAGGTTTTTCTTCTTCAAAAAACTAATCTACGACTGCTCTTATAGAAGTTGGCCAATTTATGTTCATGTATCCAATTGAAAGCACTCTAGACTGTTGACCTCTAGAGGTTGTTAACGGCCGTATGCGCGCGCACATACACACACACACACACACACACACACACACACACATGTCCTGCCTGTTCGCACACCAGGGGGTGTTTCACAAAGATTCTAAGTCGAACTTGTCTCTAAGTTGGCCTTAGAAATTATGGAGAGCCATTTGTAGCCTTAAAATAAAACATATTCAAAAGCAAAAATTCAAGTATTTTAGACTTTTTATAAATGCCCCATCAAGAACATGAAAACTCCCAAGATGATAGAAAATATGAATAATTTGAATCAACATTTTATGTCTTTTAAAATAATTTTTACAAAATATTTTCAATGATGCTAACGGCTTACCATAATTGTTAAGTCCAACTTAGAGATAAGTTGAACTTAGGATCTTTGTGAAACACCCCCCAGGAGACGTACCAATATATTGAGTATAAAAATTTGAAATAGTTCGATTTATGTTTATTTGGGAGCGACTGAAGCGAGTTGGCAAGAAAAGTTTCGCTACACTTTCTTCTTGAGCAGTTTTAAGGCAGGCGCGATAGTTACAGTGCGTATACTGTGTAATATATTAAAGGTAATACAAAGTTTTGGTATGGGGTCGTGAATTTGGTTCAAATAAACAAATTGGAAGCATATACGATCTTACAATATTCACTGATCGTTGTCGCGGTCGAAATCGACTCTAAAGTTATGAAATTGTAAATAATAAACACTTTATGTTGTATAGCTCCCTCTCAAGGTCAAGATATTAATCAAGCTATAAAACAATGTTTCTTGACTAAAATCGACCGATTAGCTATCCCCGTTCGAAAATTATATACCACAACTACATATTCTGAGATTTTCATGGTCGCAGCTACCATTGTACGGCGTAGGAGCTATTAGAAATTTATCAAAATTTTCCGGGAGCAACGGTAAATCTTTATATTCACTTTTTCTCGACAGCAGAAGTGTTTTAGGTGCTAAAAATTCTAGTGTTTTTAATACATCCACAGGGGCACCCAATATATCAAAATTGTAAAGAATTATTATCCACCCATTTTTCAAAATTTCCCAAAACTTTGTAATACCTTTAAGTTGTTTGTTGAGAGTAGATGTCAATTGAAAATCACGACTATAGCCAATAAAGTATCCCTAAAAACCAGGTAGCTTATTTAGATAGCTTATTTAGATGAAAATCGAATAAAGTTCAGGTAAACTGCGTATAGAACAATGCACAAAATCTACACGAAAAACACCAAGCATGCGTAAGCAGCCGATGTCATATAGTTAATGAATATATTTTCAGTGCAGTTATTTCACAATAATATAAGTTTGATTGATTTTAACAGCAAGGTGACATTATATTAAAAAATCATATCATAAAATCATAACCATACAACAATATTTTACTTACTTTGATGTTTACTTCGATGTTGAAGCGGAAAGATAAACTCTATTTGCCCCTCCATGTATCTTGAATAACAACAGTATGAATTCAACACAAAAATAACAAGATACCTGTGCAGACGGTCTTAGGTTTTTAATCAGAAATGAACACTTTTACAATTCAGTCCTCTGCGCATGCCCATAATTAATAACACCAGCATTTCTATCATTAAAAGACAATGAAAATCGAGCTATATTCATTCAAAAGAGAAACGTGTTAAAGAGAACAGAAATGGAGTGCTTGATAATTAATGCAATTAAGGATTTTGGTAACTCCAATCATTCCAGATATCAATATTACACAGGGGCGTACGCAGGGGGGGGGGGGGGGGGTTGGGGGTTCAAACCCCCCCCCCCCCCCCTTTGGTATTTTTATGTGTGTAAACCCCCCTAAAAAAAACTAAACCCCCTTCCCTTTGTTTTGTTTTTTGTTTTTGTTTTTTTTGTTGTTTTTTTTTTAATTTAAAAAAAAAAAAAAAAAAATTATGCCCACGGCTAACGTACAGTGACCTTACCCCCCCCCCCCCAACGAAAAAAAAATGTCAAATTTTCAAATTTCGAGACCAAATCTGCTTACACCCCCCCCCCCCCCCCCCCCCCCCCCCCCCCCCCCCCCCCCCACTGAGCGACTTTTCGGTTGGCTGAGTTGTTGCGATTTTTTTTTGGACTACAAAAACAAAACAAAAAAGTGTCCGCTTACCATGATTAAAATCTGCCCGCAACTTCTTCTTTATTTATAATCACCAACATGGGAAACAGCAAGTAACAACCACTTTACAGCAAAAATGGATGTACAAAAAAAAAAAAAAAAAAAAAACTATCATGTTCCTATAAATTATCAAATGAAGATGCAGCATAAAATCAATCTTTGGCAAATAGTTAAAAATATAAAGAATCAGAGAAACTAGAAATTAGGTCCTGTTAAAAAGAACATTTACACTGTCTACTGCCCTCTTTTTGAGAGCTGTAGGTGAATGTGTATCACAATTTTAAAGTAATTTAAAATAAAATCAATATTGACTCTGGTCGACGATGGCCTATAAGCAACTCCTAAAACTCGAATTCAAGTCCAGAGCCTGCCATTTCCTTATCGTACAGCTCGTCAAATCGCTTGTTCTGTTCGTCAGTGAAATAATTCTTCCAGTCTCCAACCACACCTTGTGAGCAAATGAATGTAGGATGATAAAAGGAAAATAGAAAGAAAGAAAGGTAGAAAGAAAGAAAGGTAGAAAGAAATTAATGAATAATTAATGAAAGGGAAAAATAAGTATGAATATAACAACAATTTTATATAAAAAAATAGATACGACAATGTAACAGAAAACATCAAAAATATATTGTGGGAATATAATATTAAGTGGGAAAAAGGGGGAAGATATATTTAGAGAGAGAGAGAGAGAAGGAAAATGAAAGGAATAAAGAGAGAATGGGTAAGAGAGTTGAATAATGCTGGCTAAAAGTGCAAAGAGGGGATACAAAACAATCAATTAAGGAATATATTTTGTGTTTGTAATATGACAGTCTCATTGAATAATGAAGAAAAAAAGGATATAAACCCGACATAAGATAGAAGAAAGACTACACTGAACAAGAAAATACATCGTGACATCACAAGCACAGAGATTGGACGTTGAATTTGAATGTCAAAGGTAGGCTATATTTGTGGTTTAATATCATGATGGTCAAGGTTTTAACCAGTGGTACCCGAAAATATCGACAGCCGAAAATCTCGGTCTAGTAAATCCTCAGACCAGATGTCAGAAAGTTCGTGGGACCTGCATGTCGGTCACGTGGGCTGTTAGTCTCCTGGGTGGTCGGTCTCATGAGCTGTAGTCGTAATAATGATGATTGTGTTTACCCAGGGAGGCACATCAGCACCAATGCTGCTCTTCTTGAGGGCCCTGCAATCATTATTACCCCAACCATTCGCCAGATACCCATTAACATCTGCGTGGAGAGTAAAGCTATGGTCATAACTCAGAGCGGCGACCGACAGATTTGTAGCCTGCTCGGTCGCCGCTGGAATCGAACCACTCAACCACGATATCTTCACATTTTATGGTCTTCCGTGTATTCGGACCTGGACCCATTTAAGACTAGCGGGACGAAGGGCTACATAGAAAAGACCCATCAATCAAAAATCTTGTCAGGCAAAGACACCATCATCATGGTTCAGTTTTGTTTACTCTCGTAATAGAGAGTCCACTCTCATTTACTCCAGTAGGATGGGGAGGATCATTTTTTTTTCAATTCCTTTTTCCTTTTGCCAATTACTTACATTTTCTATGTGTTCTTCTTATACCTTTCCCTTTTAGTCCACTTTGATTTACTCCTCGGGAGGGGAGGGGTCATTTTCAATTCGTTGTGTCCTGTCCCAATACAGTATATCGATTATGTAATCATCTAGTACCTTTTCTCATGAATGAGGAGTCCTGGTTGCTCTTCTGCAGCACAGTGTCTGGATTCGATGAAGGGTTCTTCTTCATTGCCTTAAACGTCGAAGCTTCCGCGATTTTTTCGATGGCGTCATCTGAAAAGGACTTTCCCATGAATTCAGCAATCTGTCGTATGGCTCCTGGTAGGTCCTAAAGAGTTGTACGAAGAAAATAAAAATCGTCTAATTTACCATTATCAAAATATTTTCACCATTGAAATTCCTCTATTCGATGTGACTCTTATCATTACATTACGTTATTTATGACATATTTTGTTAATATTTTCTGAAGTTACAGACATTGTTAGTATTTCTATAACAAAAATAGCTTTGTATCATTAGAAAAAGAGCTATACAAATACGTTTATTGTTTGTATTGTAATTATTATCATCGTTATCAGTATCATTACTATTATTAGTACCAGAAGTAGTGGTAGATGTAGTAGTAGTAGTAGTAGTAGTAGTAACAGTAGTAGAAGTAGTGATATTATTATTATCATTATCACCATCATCATCTTATCGTCGTCATTATTAGTATTATCATTATTATTATTATTATTATTGTTATTATTATTATTGTTATTGTTGTTCTTGTTTTTGTTCTTGAAAATATAACAATACATGATTCCACGAATAAATGAATCTAATACGTTTACCCAAAGATATCTGTCATCTGTTAGGGTCATATGTTAAGGGGCTTATCGCCGAAGGAGTAACTTGTCCAGCAAGACAATTAATGCACATTTGCCACTTTCCACCCATGTGTTTTATGAGCACCTGATGGGAGTTATTTCTTGAAACGCTGTGCTGATAACGGCTGCCAGAGCTAATGCGAGTGTTATAATATCCAAACATTTTTGGAAGTGCATAAGGACGTAATATCATAATGTGCTATAGAGGAACGGCTTAATATGATTATTAGTGTTTATTACAGAGGGTATTGTCTTTTGTAATTAGATCCCATCCAATCCGAAAGATATTTGGTATAGCGCCTTTTCCTTGCGGTAACATAAAAGAATTGGCCGGTTGTAATTGTCATGTTGTAAATGTCCGGACCCATTTATGGTACAAAGTTGAAATCTATATATTTTCAGTTTTGCTTGAAAAATGTCCGACAAATTTCCCCATACTTTTTTAAATGGTTGAAGTAGATAAAGAATATCATATTTTGGGGGATCATTCTAAACAACGATACAACTCACCTTTTTCATATCTTCGTACTTGAGAAAAAGAACGTTTGGATGATTTCTTCTCCTCCACCATGGCAACACGTTTTCAAACCAAGATCCTTGAGGAGCTGAGGTAAAAATAATGCGATCACAATGACTTTCAAGAAATCATCTCAAAAGTGATTTCAATAATTATAGCCAAACTAATCCTGTTTGAAGCATGTGTTTTCAGTGTGCCCATATTTTAAAGCTATACTCTACTAGCAGCATTGCTGCAAAGTCCCCTCTGGCGCCATCTCAAGTCAGCTGTAGCAGTATGGTCCCGGGCTCGCTGCTTCCGTAACTGCGCTGTTGGTTTTCGCATCGAGTGCTTCGTCTGCGAAGTGGGAATTAAAGGGGAAGTCCGAACCCCACCTGATACCAATGGTCATGCATGCATGAAGCATTTCACCCACTCCCCCCAAAAAGGTATATGTAACTTTTAAAAAAATCGTTATAATGTCAGTGCCACCAAATAAAAGAATAATTTGATAAACATTACCCCAAAAATAGAAAGGCATACACAGACGCGCATGCACGCATTTACTCATTTATATTTGCATTGCTTATGCGATTGAAAAGGTTTAAGTCTGGAATGGAGACAATACAACAGACCATTGTTCTATCAGAGCGCAAAAAAGACTCGATCCTACAGTTCGATACTGTGCCATCACTATAACCCAGGTGAAACAACAGTTAGTTTGTAAGAGCGCTATAGAAATGACTTTATTGTATTGTTGAAACTTTGTAACCTGGATTACAGATTATATAATCTAGGGAGTTTTACTGTGCCACTTCAAACTTTTTACAGTATCTTACTGTGACTGTATTGGTATCGGTTGCGAACCCCATGTAGAGGGGAGTCACCACCTTTGCACGTTAAGAACACACTGCACTATTCGTATGGGAGTATATAGGGAGAAACCCCGGTAAAGTGGTCCACGTGTACACCCCCAATAAGTTACATCGAGAGAAGACACTCAAGGGTTACAGTGATCCAGTTCGCTTTTTACCTCCCAGGCACAGTGACACCAACTCCTTGATAACAATAATATCTTATAGAAACAGATTGCGTAATGCCTCATGCGACCACACATTTCAATAAATTATTGACGAAGCTTTTGAAATAGTCTTCGGCTGATTATTCGTAAGTATCTGCGATCACGTTCAGTTTTCAGTTTTCAGAAAGTGTCCCTTCTTGAGTACAAAATTCTAAATGACAACCCCCCCCCCCCCCCTCCCACTCAGTGTTATTTAGGGTACGCGTATGCATGTTCCCTCCTTTTGAAAACACCCCCCTAAGTCCGGTGTGTAAAGTCAACATGGGCCAGATTTTTGTGTACTACGAGCCGGACTTTGGTGCGTGAAAACTACCCCTTTACCGGACATTTTGGGAACATGCATGCGGTCCCTCCGACCCCGGAGTGGGGGGGGGTGGGATGACGACTCACCTCTGTTAGCTAGAAACTCTTCAAAGAACATATCCCAAGATTCATAGGTTGGGAGGAGAGGAATTAAATGACAGAAATGGTAGTAGGAAACGGCCGTATCCTTTGGGTTCCGGGCTACGTAAATCACCTGCAGATCAATTCAATAGGCCATTTTCATTATGTTACCAAATTTTAATGCATATGTAACTGTTAAGTGCCTCGTTTATATTATTTTATGCAACTTTTACGAATATTTTTATCTAAGTAGTCGGAATGCGAATTGCATACATTATAGATCATAATCCAGTAAAGAACCCGGGGAAGTGGCAATCATTCCAGCCCCAAATGTTGAATTTTCCCTGCCCTGATCTAGCCCATTGCTTGAATGGTTTCGTGGTTAACCTCGTGCGCAGGTTTTGTTCTTTAGAACCAGTTACCTTAGCGACGAGCGAATATGAAGTTAACACTCCGGTACTCTATATCTGACACGGCCGGAGATTCTGGACTGTGACAAGGGTCTCGTTGGTGTGACTAAAGCGGGTTTCACACCGGGCCATACGTAGAAACTGCGTAGTGTTGCGTACCGACTACGCCAAACGTACGCTACCCTTTACGCTGGCCTTCGTAACTATACGCTGAGGGACGCAAAAGGGTACGTGACTTTCGGCGTAGACACTAGACGTAGAAAGTACACATTGTTTACGTAAGTCTATGCAACACTACGCTACTGTAAGCCATGCGGGATGCCATGCCTACGAAATAGTACTACGCTACCCTACGCCAGTCCGACGAAGCAGTAAAAGCGTATAAAGGCGTCCTAGATTCTTCCTGCACACAGTTAGCAACCATACGCAACCGTAAGCAAACCTATGTACCCTTTACGCCAGGCCTACGTAAACGTACGAAAACTTACGCCTGTTATACGCAATCGAACACGTAAGCACGCCAATTGCATATGCCGAAGGTACGCCTTTGCACAGGGTACGTAACCATAGGCCATCGTCCGCAAGCCTACGCATTACCTACGTAGTGACTATGCCGAAGCAATATTGTTTTCATGAATACGCAGCCTACTTTTGGTGTATTCGGTACGTCACACTACGCAAGTCTACGCATATCCGGTGTGAGAGGGGCTTAAGGTATTAAAATGTAGCCACAAATTTACCTTAGCTTTCGGATCATCGGTGCTGATATCCTGGGGTAGGAAAGGCGAGTGGCAGTGAGATTTGAGTATCCTTGGTGACGCCATCTTTTCAGCCTTGTCGATTACCATCGGTGATGTCTGAAATGACGTCACAATATAAGATTAGACATTATTAATTAAATAAATATGATAATAGTCAACATGAATATAGTTAGTACGGAAATAGTCAAATATTGTCATATGAAAATAGTCAATGAGAAAAACAGCAAGTAATAATCACTCTTACAATTGTGAATTAACATGCTAAAATAAGTGGCCTGAAACAACCTGAATGGGTTAACACCCACTTCACAAAGCGATCGCATGTTCTCTCATTTTTTGTATTTATATGCGGATTGAAAAACATGCTCTCATAATTAAGAAAGGTAGGCTACCCTCATTAAAACCTCGTAGTAGACAACGCGACAGTTTTTAAATATTTTTTTAATGAGGACATAATGTAATATGCTTCCGTTTCATATATTATAACAAAGAGTAAAGTGAATAGGTCAGATTGGCATTAATATATATTTGTCGGAAATCGGTGGCTAGTTTTGTCGGTAATCGATGCCCTCTACACCCCCCCCCCCCCCCCTCTGAAAAAAAAAGGTCTAGCGACGCCCCCTGATTGTACCTACCGATGGGTATCGGTCGTCTTCCACGGTCTCAAGGAATGGAACCGCCTTCATGATATGGGTGCCTTCCAGTTTGCTGAAATCACCGTCATGTTGAATTAACAGACTCAGCTGCTCCACCCACGTTGTGCCTTGTACGTGAAAATAGAAATTGTCTCATTAATCGGCAGATCCAGATCGTCGAGCTGTGGCCCTGGCTATGGCTCGAACTGATAGGTTTTGATGTTACTGTCGTCAATTCTATTATGTATGACCAGGGGCGGCGATTTCTTTTCATGACCGGGGGGACGAAATGCTAGGGACGGGGAGCAGTGTAGCAATGAGCAAAAAATGTGTTTTTCGGGGGGGGGGCAGAAAAAAATCCGCATCACCCCCACTTTTACATGGTACATGCAGGCCCCGCTGAAAGTTTTTCAAAGGGGGGGGGGCTAAAATGTTTTCGGTCAGGTAGAGCAAAGCGAGCGAACTAAATGGAGCGTTAATTGGCTTGGGGTCAAGGGGCAAAGCCCCGGCAGGGGTCATTGGGCGGGGTTTTAGGCATTTAATAACGGATAGATGAGCATCCGGGGCCCGCCTTAGGGCCTATGTTGGGGTCCAGCGGGCGAAGCCCCCGGAAGCTCAAGGTCTTCAGGCATATAATTACGGTCAGATGAGCAACCAGGGACACGCCTTAGGGCCCTTGGTGGGGCCCAAGGGGCAGAGCCCCCGGAAGTTTAGGGAAAACCATGATATTTCAGCAACATTTGTAAATCACTGGTATCGAATTAGAAATAAACCACTCTTACATTTTATTCGGGGGGGGGGTAACTGCCCCCAAGCTCCCAAGTGCAAGGGAGCATAGTGAACGAGAGGGTTGACGGTGACGGAAGTGACTATCCCCTCACAGGTTTTTGAAGCTTTGATGTATTAACCAATTACGTTCCTTAACAAAACAATAGTATAAAAACAAGCAATATACCTTTTTCACACTTCACTTTTCTGCAATATTTTCTTGTACATTGTGAAGAATATTTTGCAAGGGAGCGTAGCTACCGAGCGAGAAGATTTTGCATTTTTATTTGTCTAAACGCTGCCTTCCAGGGCCTTCCAGAGCCTTAAAATTCGTTGCAGTCTTTAGTCAGTATTTGCTATACACTTATTTTTTTGCACTTTCCCCCCCCCCCTAAACAAATTGAGGGGGGACGTGTCCCCCCCCCCCCGTCCCCCGGGATCGCCGCCCCTGTGTATGACAAGTACAGTGAAATTTACTTCTTCAAACACTTCCTGAAGTCCTGATCACTGTCCGATTAATTATTGTAATCACGTGCAACTGCGTCGCTCTCATTGTCTTTTTCAGTCATTTCTCCTATTATTTTACAATGAAATTCTTCAATAACCAAGGAAAGAATTATCCAGACACAAGTGTTATCTGTATACTTTCGCTGCGCTGAGCGGCGCGTACCTGATATGTTTTCTCCTGCAGTGACGTTATATCCTATTGCATAATACAGCTCCGAAACTTGGTTTTTTTCTGAGCGGTCCGAGTTGTATTTTTAAAGCTAGATTCCAGAATTATTGATGATTTCTAAGAAAAATCATTCATATTCGGAATGTCCGTCAAAAACTCTTCTATATATACGTCTTTTTTTCAATGTTAATCCCGTTTTGATTGGAGGGGTCCTTTAGGTTGGACTTAACCTATGGTAGGCCGTTTATGCCACTGGCTGCTCTCACCAATTCTGGCATTGGTCTCGCAAGGGTGTGCAAATTGTTATTTTAAATCTACAGGATTTACGTGTTTTGATAGTTCATTTAAGAAAAAAATAGATAATCAAGTTTTACTGAAGACTTGGGCTCAAACTATGGTAAATAATTTATACCCCTAAAAATTCTTAGACCAGATGTTAAATTAGATGAAAAATACCAAAGAAATTATGATTTAGATATTTAGATATTTTCTTTTTTCTTCATTAATAAACTAGAAACAAATTTCAAATTTGTAGATGTGTGACCAAGATGTGCATGTCTCTTTGAGAGACCAAAGCCAGGAATGGTAAGTACAACCAGAGGCATGAACGGCCTGCCATCATTCAAGTCCAATTAGAGTCGATCTTAGGCTTTGTGAAGAGAATCTATGGGATATTTTCTATTCAGCTCTAATGTCTCTTTTTTCTGTGGCCCACCTTTTTCCAAAAACACACTTCTTTTTTGTTGTTTGACCTTCCACTTATTCATTATAAGTATCATGCATTATTTTTAATTGATGGGAGTGCTTATGCAGTAATAATACTGGTTACATCAGCCTTTGATTATGCTTCATTTAATTTATTAATGTAACTAATTTTAAAAACCTTTGAAAATTTGAGAGACTTTATGTGTTATATTACTGTTTGTATTACTGTATTTTACTTGCACTGTAAAAAAAAACATGCACAATTAAGTCTGTGACTGCCTGTGTTGTTTTAATGGGCCTCTACTAATTGTCCGATTAAATGATTCATATTTACACACCAAGTTTCAATAACCTAGTTACATTTTTGCACGATTTCTAGACAAAATGATATTCACATTAAAGATAAAGACCAGTTATGGTCATGCGATTGCATTGTGAAAGAAACGTTGTGGAATCGACCAGAAAAGGTTGATCATCTAGCATACAAGTTTTTGTGTGTACTGCAAGGTTTTGGAATCCTCAAAATGATAATAAATTTGGTCCAGTCTTCGTAAAGTTACAAGCACTGTACACAGAAAGATGTATATGGGACCAGGCGCGTACACAGGGGGGGGGGGGGGGGTTGGGGGTTAAACTCCCCCTTTGGTATTTTTCTGTGTGTAACCCCCCCCCCCCCCCCCCCCCCCCCCCCCCCCCAACCCCCCTAAACCCCCCCCTTTGTTGTTTTTTTTTTTTTTTTTTTTTTTAATTTTTTTAAATTAAAAAAAATATTCCCATGGCTGACCTAAAAAATCTGACCCCCCCCCCCCCCCGCTTATTCAGCGGCTGGCTGAGTCGTTGCGAAATTTTCGGCCCGATTTATAAATGTTAAACCCCCCCCCCCCTGAAAAAATCCTGCGTACGCACCTGTATGGGACTACGCACACGTGCGTGACACGTGCGTTTATCTCTCACTTACCAATAGATAAACTAATTTACCAAACATATCAATTAGTAGGCGGTTTCCCGGCAATTTTTTTATAATCATGTATTAGTCAAAACATATTCTTTCACATGATTGGTAATAAGAGCTTCCATTTCATTTTTTGAAATTGGGACGTTTGTTGAGGTCTTAAAGTGTAACATGGTCTTAAAGTGTAACACGACTCCCTAGCTCCTGAAAAAATAGTCCCTGCGTTGAACATGCGTACGTGGAGCTCGCAGACGCACTTTGTACTTTGAAACCTAGCTAGCTAGCACATCAAACATTACTATCCTGGCCAGTGTATTAGAAACTCTTTTTAGGCCTACGTTTGTCAAGAGACGAGGACCCTTTTCTCTTTCTATATATTTCCTTTTTTTTATAATGACTTGTTTTCGTTTTTCACACTCAGGCAAATTTACAGGACCTATGTTCTTAGGATCTGTGTTTTTCCTACTTTTTCCTTGCTTGTCAGCACCTCGCATCCTTACTAAAGTCATTCCCTGGGCCCTGCTTATTATTCCTACTTTTATCTATAATTTTTTTTGACGCAAACCAATTCTCTTCCATCCCCTTCGTCTTCTTATCAATTTGATACCTTATATAGCAAAGATTTCGTTATATCACTGCTCTGCACAGCACTTGAAACACCGTCCTTTGTCATTTGCATTTTGTTTCATTCTTTCTCCCTAATATTCTTCTCTTAATCTGTTTGCTGTACGTTTGTATTATCAGGTACTCCCAAATGTATGCATTTTGCTTGAAAATCTACTTAATTGTCAGCGCTCACAAGGCATTAACATTTGTTTATCTTGGAGCACTGGCCAGTTCTGTTTAAAATATATTCATATTTCTTTATGTATGTTTTAATGTATACTGATGTTTTTTTGTATTCAGAACTGAAAATGAATAAAATAAATAAAATAAAAAGAATTGAAGACATGGTATTAATGTAACTCTTCCTCGTTTCCCTTCTTCTGTCGTCTTCCTTTCATTCATATTATTTCTTTTCCTTTCAATTCATTTTTTCTTTAATAAAACATTTCATGTTTCTTTTTTTTCGTAGTTCGTTTTTCCCATATTCTTTATTTCTTCCATTAATTTTTTTTTTTTTATAATTATGTGTCTTCGTTTTTATTTAATTCTTTTTACTTTCTTTCTATTCTTCCTTTTCTTTTCTATCTCATTTTCCCTCCTATATTGGCAACGTTTTGTGTATGGGATAAACAAAAAATACCTACTCATGGAACTATGTGCTCTGATCGGTCTTTATTCCCCTCTTTTTTAAGATGTTGAATTATTGCTGCCAACTAGCTAGTTAGCCCAATTTAAGCCTCGGTCACAAATGCCATTACGAACTGCTACGAACGCCGTACGAACGATTTCAGACAATGGAAATTCGAGAAGACAATGGAAAAACAGGGAGATTCGTACGAAATTATCGTTCGTACGAACCATTTGTGACCGTAGCATAAGCGAGAGCGAGCATAATACACATACAATCATGTACAGCTAGCTAGCTACAGCTGTGCGTACGCGCCGCGCGCACTCAGCGACTGTTTTTTCAGGAGCTAGGGAGTCGTGTTACACTTTAAGACCATGTTACACTTTAAGACCTCAACAGACGTTTCCAATACTGGTCTTTACCTTTAAAATCTTCAATTCTTAGGATCGCAATAAATCTGTATATCTACCTGACTTCGGAAAGGTCACAATAAACAGGTCATCGGGTCGACATTCGAATTTCCTGACGCGGTTCAGCACCGACAAGGGCATGAAGACAGGCATAATGACGCCTTCGTACTCGTAGCATGTATGGACCACGCAATCGGGGACCTTTGATGAAAAACCTGAACTCATGTTGCTGCCTGTATCTGTATAAATACATAAAGAATCGAGAAGAAGGAAAACCATTACTAAAATTACCTATCGAATGAAGTGGGTGGATGGTTTTTCCAGTAATGGATATTTGTAATCATGAAAATGAATTATATATGTCTTTCCTATCGAGCACAGTATGATGCGCATAGTGTTTCAACATCATAACACCGGTTATACCGTGCGGTCAAGCATATTAGGAACCTATTTACACCTGGATGGAGAATTACAGTGAGCAAAAGGCCGGGCCGGGCCTGGCCTAGCACTGTAAACGCGCATTTGGCCCTGCTCTGGAGGTAGTCTCGGCCGCGGCCCCGTAATTTCTCACTTTAAACGCACGCAGGGCCAGGCCGCGGCCTGGCCCGGCTATTTCTCACTGTAAACGCACCAAATGCGCGGCCAATTGCGGGGCCAACTGTTACCCCGGAATTTTGTGCGTTTACAGTGCTAGGCCAGGCCTAGGTAAACGCACAAAATTACGGGGCCCTTTTCTCACTGTAAACGGGGTCTTTGTCCACTCCAACAATAATTTGCTTTAAATAGATGCGGACAAATCAGACAAACCAATCAAAACAAGTTTGAGTGAAATCAAATAATTAATAAGCAAGTTATAAAAAAAAAATATATGAAAAACTATGGAACTTTAAGCTAATCACCACACAAATTGCCAATTTGGTTATCCGTTTGTGTCGTCATTGCCTCACTATTTTTGTAACTGCTTTATATATTTCTATCCCATTAATTTCCCTTTTTATCCCCCAAAACTTGTCATAATGCGTGCATGACATTTCACAAAATATTTTATGAACTTTTAAGTATTTTTCACGCGATAGTGTTATTTTGTATTGATTAACATTAATTCGATTTGTATTGTATATTTCACAGTGTTAAATTGACAAATTCACACTGATTGTAAACTTCTCCAACACCCCAATGTGGGTGACATGAGAATAAATTGTCATTGTCATTGCGCATTACTTTTGATTGAGCGTGTGATGTCATAATGCTTATCTACCTGTACGGTACATGCGCACCCGGCATGCGCACTGGCCTTTCAATTATATAGATAATAGTTATCCCGATAATTCGTAGCCTGTCTTTCACCTACGTAAGTAAATTATCTAGATAATAGACCAGTTCACGGTTAGCATATTACTGCAATGACCCCGAGTATCCACAGATCTTCAAAACATGAAGAGATCCCACTTTGGACATTTTGAAATAATCACTCCTACAGCGAAGGGTTGCTACATAAATAACCTTTGTTTCCCCTTTTCAAAGAACACTTCCACCAGTTTATAATGGAGAGCACTGATCGTGCATAAATGAATAATTATTAAATAACTTTCATGAGCACTCATCCAGTATTTTGTCTCCGTGTATTTCACAATTTGGTCTGCAATGGCCTTTATCTGCTCATGCTAAGACTGCAACCGTGCACTGGCTTTTTTGGTACATTTACCCCATATAGGGCAATGTTTTACCCAACAAACATAATATGTCCCCTTTGTAGCTCATATTGGGTACATTTTGACCCCACTTATCTACAGTGTAGAAAAACTTACCCTTTCTCGGCCGCCTTCTTATATATGTTTTTAAAACCTTGGTAATAATGGAGTGCCTCCGTCATTAGAGTACGAATCAACCAAACCGTTTACAATGGTACACACAACTTACACATAAAGAGACATTTTAGGAGATAAGATCAAAGGCCGTTTCTAAAATTTTGTCAACAACCTTTGTGGCAGGACGTTCAGCAAACAATGTCTGATAGAGCTTGATATGTACAAATCACGCACTTCGACCAGGGGCGTAGACAACGGGGGGGATGAGGGGGATGCATGTACAATCATCCCCCCCCCCCCAGGTTTTGGGGAATGATATTTGCTTACTTAATAAGTCATAATGATGATAATAATAGTAATAATAATAATGATAACAATTATAATATTAATAATAATAATAATTATGATGATGATAATAATAATCCTCATCATTATTGTAATTGTGTTTATTGTTAGCCGCATTCACACGGTGAAAGCCAATTCTAAAACAGAATAGAAAATGAATGTGATACAACAGTATACATAGTAATTCGTGACAGAGAGTACCATACTACTATCTTTATAACAAGTATTATTCAAATAAACATATATAATTATGTATAATCATGAATTGTTCAACTTCATGCTCCCACTATATGACTATTGTTACACTAATACTGATATCAGGACTGACTGGTATACATTAGTTTGTTGTTAAGCTTGCAGCAGCTACATCGTTTCTGTATTGTTAACTATTTATTTATTTTTGTTTTATTTAAGATGCACTTTGTTTTGTATTCATTTAAAGTATGTTGATTGATGCATGAAGACATAAGTTTGAAATGTTTAAAGAAGTTTGTTTCATGTAAAGCGCAGTGTGAATTTACCCTGTCTTGAAATGCGAGATAAAAGGAACCTATTAGTATTAGCATTATTATTTGAATTATTATTATTTTTTTATTTGTATTATTATTATTATTATTATTATTATTATTATTATCATTATTATTATTATTATTATTATTATTATTATTATTATTATTATTATTATTACTATTATAAGACTGAGATCAAATAGAAGTAAATAATGCCCTAATTTGAAACGATGCAGTGCCGTTATGGTTCCAAATTCTTCACAAACTTACAAAGCAGTATTGTTACTCCATGGATCATAGTGATACTGTTTATGTTTTTTGTATCTGTATGTTAATGAGCCGCCAGCCAATATCCATCTATGGATACTATGCCTGTTTCTTTGAGGTAAAAAAAAGCATAGTTTGTACGTATTCATTATGCTTTATAATGAACAGACATGTTGTTCAAAGTTTAATCGTTATTTGTTTGTTGTTTATGTGTTCTATTCACAAATGGCCACAGAGGCTGTTTTCATTCATAACCACATACCCCTATCAAGACAACAAAGACTGTACCTGCGTGTACACAGTTGACATTGGTTTTTTTTTTCTGAAGAGGTGTAACAGCAAAATTCACAAAGATAAATAAATACGTAGTGTGGTTCAATATGCAATACTATGTGTCAGTCCATTCTGTATTCGTATGCCACGGTGTGTAGATCTTGTCGATGTACGTCTGTCCATTCAAGGCGTATTATGTGTGTGTGTGTGTGTGTGTGTGTGTGTGTGTGTGTGTGTGTGAGTATGGGGTGTGTGTGTGTTTGTGTTTGTGTGAGTATGTGTGTGTGTGCGTGCACGCTTGTGTGTGTTATTTTACCTCATTAAGTATGCATCAGATTGCACGATTTCAAGTTCAAAATTGCAAAAGCTCCCTACCGTGGGAGGGGGGACACCCCCCTCCCACACCCTCCCCCCGCTCGGTCGCTTCGCTCCCTCACTAGCGTTGGCAGCCCAGTCATCCCCCCAGGTGTACGAACCTGTCTACGACAGTGATAAACATTATAATGTTAATGTAACTTCAAATGCACAACATTTTCCATTAAAGAGACTTTGTCACATTGTTAAGAGGTGCTAAGGTAGTGACTTCAATACTCGATGTACAATTAAAGATAATCGGAAAATTTGAGTGAAAACGGACGATTATTAATGATACAAATTGGGAAAAACTGATCTGATCGATTCCTTTATTCTCCCAACCATATTATTACAATTGAATTACATTTTAGGTGAATGTAAATTGCCACAAAGCAAAAAATTGGCTCTACATACTATTCCAGATTTTTTTTTATTGCCTGTTTCATGTCTTTTTCTCATTGAAAAACGGTTGGGAAAATTCAAAAATGGTTGGGAAAATTTACTGTTGATCACTGTTAGAGGGTGTTGACCAGTGTCGCCTTCTTGGGAAACCATTAATATCTTTGTGGTTTGAGAATTTTTTCAGGATTTTTTGCATGTTAGAGGGTTAGTACATTAAAAGGAAGATAATAAGTAACATTTGATAACAAATTTACAAAAAAAATATTCAACCTTCATCAATGTTACTAAGTCACTTTACGATATTCATCAATGCACTAATTAGAGCAAATGAAGGTGAAAAATACTCGTTATAAAACTTGACATTACCTGTACTTTAAATGCTGAACAAATTCAAATTCAAATTCAAACTCAAATTCAAATTCAAATTTAAACTTTATTTATTTTAATCCAAACAGATAGGATCATGATAATGAGTAAACAATTAGGTTCTCCTCATCTTGTGGCCGATGTCACCACAAATCCCATCCTCCTTGGAGTCAACGATGACCCACCCATAACTGCCCAATTGCGTATTTTTGGTCATATTTTTTTGTATGTTATCAGGATACTACCATTCTTTCTTAGAATCGTGTACCTGATCAGATCGACAAGATAGTTTGACCTGTTTTTTGTTTGTTTGTTTGTTTGTTCGTCTAGTTTTGCTTGTACTTATTTTTTGTCATTGTTACTCTTTTTTCTTTTCTATTTTTACCTTCATTGTGGTCGTTCTCTCTTTCTCTCTCGCTTTTCGTGTATACATTCCCTTATTTGTCTTTATTTCGCTTTTTTGTTCTCATTTTCCTATCCGTCGCCCTAATCCACCATTTCTATGTCTCTCTCTCTCTCTCTCACAATCTCCCTCTCTCTTTTTTGTTCTTATCTTCATTTCGCTTTCTTTTTCTTCTTTCCGTATAGATAGCCCTACTTCCCAATCTCTCTCACACACAAACACAGACCCCCGCGCCCACACACACGCATACATACAAACACACACATACACAAATAATCTAACTCTCTATCTCTCTCTCTCTCTCTCTCTCTCTCTCTCTCTTTGTTTGTGTTCATATTGTTCTCTTCCATTCTCTGGATATTCCATGCCCCTCCTTTAATATTTCAGTAGCATCATCAAACCAATATCACACCGCTATCACGCATCGCACCTCATGAGCCACTTTAACAAGAAACACATTAACAATTTAATGTGATGTTTAGGAGTTTATTTCATTTAACTATTTCAATTTTCTTTCACTGCGCAATGATAAAAAGACATACAAACATAGACACGCTTAATCTTTTAAGCGCCATCTCAGGTCGGCTGTAGCAGTATGGTCCCGAATCTCGCTGCTTCCGTAGTTATAATTACCTTTAAATTGAACTAGTTTGAGTCAAACTTAATGCAAACACCCAGCACATTATACAGGATTTACAATCGCCATTATTGTTTGATCTCGGATACCCCCGAAAAGATTTTCATATGGAAAGGTTTGCTCGGGTTTTTCTCATAAAAGAAGTTGACCATAAACTAACTCGCCAACAGTGTTGAGTACAGGGGTCACGGGCCACTAGTTTCATCGGGCAGGTTGTTCCATTATGAATTGCCATTTTGCACATAACTGATCTGTTGAGTAGAATTCCATTTCTAAAAAGAAAGCGTAAATATTATAGGCCCTACTGTTTATCAATAGTTTGTCATTATTTAGCATTTGTTTTTAACGACTAATTTAATACACTAACAATCTGACTTGACACTTTAAACAACTTTTACAAGAATTAAATAAAATTCTATCCTTTTCTTTTAAAATTAACAACCAAAAACTAATCAATTTACAGCATACTGCTAAGTATCAGTCATTCCAAAATCACAATCACATAAATTATTTCTGCGACTTGATTTATTGCAATGATTGTACAAATCACACATTTTGGCAGTGATTAACATTATAATGAGTATGTAACTCTAAATGCACAATTTGTTCTTAAAGATATTTATACACGCACTAGGTAAAACAAATGAAGAAAAGAAACAATCGATATAAAACTTGACATTCCACGTAGTTTAAATGTTGTGCACGATAATGATGAAACGATAGCATGTGTAATCAAGCCAATGAAGTATAAACAAGTTTTTATACAAGAAAACTCACAGCACTTGGTATTATTACAATGGGTTGCAAGCATTGAATCATGGACCTACTACGTAGTAGGTCCATGATTAAATTCTGCCCTCAACTTCATCCTTTTTTAAATCACCACCATGGGAAACAGCAAGTAACAACCATTTTACAGCAAAAATGGATGCACACACACACAACAACAACAACAAAAAACTATCATGTTCCTATAAATTATCAAATGACGATGCAGCATAAATCTTTGGCAAATAGTTAGAAATATAAAGAATCATAGAAACTAGAGATTAGTTCCTGTTAATAAGAACATTTACACTGTCTACTGCCCTCTTTTTTTTAGAGTTGTAGGTGCATCTGATGTATGTTAATTACGCATTCAATATATTTGTTTAATTTCGTTTATTATCTGTATAAAATTATATATTGTATCAAACCATATTATGTTCATGAAAATGTATGATAAAAAAAAAAAAAAAAAGATGCAGAAACCTATAAATCAAATCAAATCAAATCAAATGTGTATCACAATTTTAATGTCATTTGGAATCAAATCAATATTGACTCCGGTTAACGATGGCAACGGTCAAAGACGGCCTATAAGCAACTCCTAAAACTCGAATACAAGTCCAGAGCCAGCCATTTCCTTATCGTACACCTCGTCAAATCGCTTGTTCTGTTCGTCAGTGAAATAATTCTTCCAGTCTCCAACAACACCTTGTGAGGAAATGAATGTAGGATGATAAAAAGAAAATAGAAAGAAAGAAAGATTATTATTATTATTATTATTATTATTATTATTATTATTACTATTACTTATACCGCGCTTTTCCCATAAGGCCCAGAGCGCTTACATTCGATGAAAATAAAAAAAATAGAAAGAAATGAATGAATAAATAATGCCAAATAGGTATGAATATGACACACAAATATTATATAAAATAGATACAACAATTCAACAGAAAATATTTAAAAATATATTGTGGGAATATAATATAAAGTGGGAAGAAGGGGGAAGATGTATTTAGAGAGAGAGAGAGAAGGAAAATGAAAGGAATACAGAGAGAATGGGTAAGAGAGTTGAATAATGCTAGCTGAAATTGGAAAGAGGGAATACAGACAATCAATTTAAGAATATATTTTGTATTAATATCAAAGTCCAGGGGTGAATCTAGCTTTTTTGCTAAGGGGGGGGGGTTAACCCAATGGCGATGCAGAGCATCGCCCACGAGCCGCAAAGCGGCGAGGCGATTTTTTTTGTTTTTTGTTTTTTGTTTTGTTGCTATTTTGAAAGAGAGTCCACTCTCATTTACTCCAGTAGGATGGGGAGGATCATTTTGTTTTTCCTTTTGCCAATGCATTTTCTTACATTATTTGTGTGATCTTCTTAATATACCTTTCCTCTAAAAGGATCCACTCTCATTTATTCCAGCGGAAGGGGAAGGGGTCATTGTCGATTCGTTGTGTCTTTTGCCAATACAGTATCAATTATGTTATTATCTAGTACCTTTTCTCATGAATGAGGGTTTACTAGATTGTTCGAGTCCGGACTCCTGTTTGCCCTTCTTCAGCAGAGTGTCGGGATTCGATGAAGGGTTCTTCTTCATTGCCTTAAACGTCGAAGCTTTCGCGATTTTCTCGATGACGTCATCTGAAAGGGACTTTCCCATGAATTCAGCAATCTGTCGTACAGCTCCTTGTAGGTCCTAAAAGTCGAATGAAGAATTGAGAATTATTTTATTTAATTGTATTTATCAAAACAAATTCACCATTGAAATTCCTTTTTTCGACGTGACTCTTATCATTACATTACGTTATTTATGATATATTTGTGTTAATATTTTATCAAGTTACAGACATTGTTGTTGTTTCTATTATAGAAAGCGCTTTGTATCTATCAGAAAAGGCGAAATAAAAATAAGTACATTGTTGTCTGGTAATTTTGTTATTATCATTAGCAGCAATATTATTATCAATATTATCATTATAATTTTCAGTGTCATTACAATCATTGGTACTTGTAGGAGAAGTAGAAGTAGTAGTAGAAGTAGTAGTAGTAGTAGTAGTACCAGTAGTAGTAGTTGTAGTAGTAGTAGTAGTAGTAGTAGTAATAGTAGTAGTGATAAAAAGTAATTATTATTATCACCATCATCATCATTATAAGTATAAGTATTATCATGATTAGTATGAGTATTATTGTTGTTATTGTTTTACTTGTTCTTTTTTTTTGTAAATATCTAAAAGAAATGATTCAACGAAGAATATAATCTAGTACGTCTACCCGAAGATATCTACCATCTTTTGGGGATAATATTCTAAGGGGGCTTATCGATGAAGGAGCTACTGGTCCGGGGATACAACTAATGCACATTTGCCACTCTCAACCCAGGTGTTAAATGGTTTCATGATGGGATTTATTCCTTGAAATGCACTCCTTGCTGATTACGGCTGCCAGAGCTAAAGGAAGGGTCGTAATATCCAAACTTGTTTGGAACCGGACGTTATATCATAATGCGCTATAGAAGAACGGTTTATTATGATCATTAGTTTTTATCATAGAAGATATTGTTTTTTGTAGTTAGATGTCCTTGAAAGAGAGTCCAGTTTTTAATTGTCAGGACCCATTTATGGTACAAGGTTGAAATCTATGTATGTACTCCTGTCCCTCTATTTTGGTTTTGCTTGAAAATGTTCGACAATTTTCTCATATTTTTTTAAGTAAATTGAAAGTCAAATGAAAATATCATATTTCAGGTGATGTTATCTAAATTGGCGTTTATAAAGTTTTGGAAGTAAAACGAACTGCCAATTTAAACCGATACTCCCGTCTTAGGCGAGAACTGAAAGACAAGATGTTTCAGAAAAGGATAACAGGTATAAAAACATGAATTCCTCTAAATTACATCATTTCGGTTGATGACAGATACAACTCACCTTCTTCATATCTTCGTACTTGAGAAAGAGAACGTTTGGATGATTTCTTCTCTTCCACCATGGCAACACGTTTTCAAACCAAGATCCTTGAAGAGCTGAGGTAAAAAAGAATGCGATCACAATGACTTTCAAGAAATCCTCTCGAGAGCAATTTCAATAATTAGTGCCATCATAATTCTGTTTGAAGCATGTATTTTCAGTGTACCCGTATTTTAATGCCATACTGTACTAACAGCATTAACGCAAAATCCCCTCTAAATAGCGCCATCTCAAGTCAACTGTAACAGTAAGGTCCCGGAGGCGTTATTTTTTTATGCGGCACAGATTGGGGCTTTTTTTTAAAAGGGGTCTTGATTTACAGACTAATACTGGTCGTGCGCGTACTAGACAGTATAAGTAGTAGAGGTCTATTTTTAATAGTGTTACATTTAATCCACTACCGCATGGAAAATCATTACATCAACAATTAAAATCAAATTGGAAATCTGAAGAGGAGGCAGCACGTCAACAAGGAAAACATCACAATAATTAGTCAATAAAACTTAACTAATTTAAACGAAGAGGAATGTTATCTAAACACATAGTTCGCGATGGATATACAAACTTCTTCGCGGAGGCGTCTTATTTTTTCGTACCACGGCGAGTCCAGATTGAGCTCGCGAGGTAAACCTGCGCATGCGCACTCGCAAAGGAAACCAGCGCATGCGCACGTGGAATCCGATAGGGTGGTTAATAGGGTGATGGTAATTATACAAATCAATACGTCATCAACCCATCGTCAGCTCAATCGGTAAGGACAGCGTGTTACTAATAGAACTTTGGAGTTGCCGTGAGGGTTCGAATCTCAGTTTATTTAGTTTGTTTGCATTTATAAATAGTGAGACAAGCAATAAATAATCAAAGTCGAATTGTTTGTGACCTCTTTGCAAGCTTTCGTAGCTTGTTATGTATGAAAATGAATTCATACGGGAATCTGGGCTCGCCGTGGTACGAAAAAAATAAGACGTGTCCCGGAGCTTGCTGCTTCCCTAGCTGCGATGTTGGTTTTCGCATCGCTTTTTTACGTCCCAGGCACAGGTGACGCTAAATTCTTAATAATAATATCCTATAGAAACAACGTTCGGATTACGTAATACCTCATTAGTCCGATCAAACATTTCAATAAGTAACTGACAAAGCTTTTGAAATAGTCTTCGGCTGATTTTTCGAAAGTATCTGCGATCACGTTCAGTTTCCATTTGCCAGAAATGATCCCTTCTTGAGTATAACATTCTAAATGACGACTTACCCCTGTTAGCTAGAAACTCTTCAAAGAACATATCCCAAGAACCATAGGTTGGCAGGGTCGGAACGTATTCACAGAAATGGTAGTAGGAAACAGCCGTATCCTTTGGGTTCCGGGCTACGTAAACCACCTGCAGATCAATTCAATCGCCATTTTCTTATTAAAACCACATTTTTATCCATAATGTGTCATTGTGAAGTGACTCGGTGCAAATTATTACATGCACCTGTTACGAATAATTTTATCTAAGTAGTCAGAATGCGAATTACATACATTATAGATCATCATCTAGTGAAGAACCCAGGAAGTGGGGATCATTCCAGCCCAAAATGTTGAGTTTTCCCTGCCCAGCCTGCTACAGCCCGTTGCTTGAATGATTTCGTGCTGAACCTCGTGCGCATGCTCTGTCTTTTTAAACCAGTAGCCTGGACGACGCGCGAGTTTAAAGGGCCACTCTAACCCAACTAGTATAGCCTTTCAAAAAATGAATACACCTCTACTTATTAATATTCCAGCCTCCGATTTTATTCTATATCTGACACGTCCGGAGATGGTGGCCTGTGACAAATTAGGTCTCGTTAATGTCACTAAGGTATTAAAGTTGCTCAAGCGTGGATATATAGAGGGCAGCACAGGGACGTACGCACCAGAGCCATCAATAGGGACTTTTAGATTTGCACGTCGACAGCTTTGACTGCAACGTGTGACGTCATTTTAAGGCACTGCGCATGCGTCACGTCGTCTCAGTCGGCGATCGAGAATGCGTCAACCTTGATTTTCCTAAATCTAGTACTGTACTACTATGCCGCGTGCGCATAATATATACAGTTCCTCAGGTAGACAAAGGAACATCGATCCCTTCCCTGCTATTATGTACAAATGTGTAGAACAGGTGTCACATGCATATTCACCTGTTCTACACATTTTTACATAATAGCAGTGAAGGGATGTTCTGCATGTTTATCGTCGGGTGCAATCCAAGATTTATTATTGTAGTCAACATGGGCAGTTGAGTACTTTGACACGCATGATCAGTCGGCGTTCGTCGTGTTCTCGTCCACTCTTGGACGAGAACACGACGAACGAGAACACGACGAACGCCGACTGATCATGCGTGTCAACGTACTCAACTTCCCATGTTGACTACAATTAGAAATCTCTTAGATTGCACTCGACGATATACATGAATGCAGGAAGTAACACTATGAATATGACGGACAAAGAAAGAGGACAAAATAAACAGTTCCTCATTCTACCCTCAACAATTGCTGTGGTAGAACATCCTTCACTGCTATTATGTAAAAATGTGTAGAACAGGTGAATATGCATGTGACACCTGTTCAACACATTTTTACATAATAGCAGGGAAGGGATGTTCCTTTGTCTACCTGAGGAACTGTATATTTTATGCGCACGCCGCATATACTAGTACCGCAGTACCGTACTAGATTTAGGAAAATCAAGGTTGACGCATTCTCGATCGCCGACTAAAACGACGTAACGCATGCGCAGTGTCTTAAAATTACGTCACACGTTGCAGTCAAAGCTGTCGGCGTACAAATCTAAAAGTTTGACCAACCGGGTTTGAGTTGGACACAATATAGCGACTTCTGCTTTGTTGGGCAAGCACAAAAATAAAGAATATACGTCATGCTGTGACCCAGTGAAACCAAGTTGGCTAAACTATGTGTATAGAAGGCTCTGGTACGCACGGTTGCGTAATACCCGTTGGCTAAGTGTTATGTATAGTCAGGCGCGTGCGCAGGATTTTTTCAAGGGGGGGGGGGGGGGGGGTAACATTTTTAAATCGGGCCGAAAATTTCGCAACGACTCAGCCAGCCGCTGAGCGGAGGGGTAAGGTCAACTTTTTTAGGTGTGTATTTTGGAGGAAACCCCCCCCCCCCCCCTTTGGTAATTTTGTTTTATTATTTATTTTTTTATTTCTTTTATTAAGGGGGGGGGGTCCTCCAAAATACACTCATAAAAAATACCAAAAGGGGGTTAAACCCCCCCCCCCCCATCCTGCGTACGCGCCTGTGTATAGTTGCCTACTTCACGAACATCTCTAAAGTGACTTACGCGGCGGTTGCAATGGAGAAAAATCTCTGTTTGTTGAAGCTGTAAAATAGTTTGTGACATACGAAATCACGTCCCATCGAAGTATATTGAGAATCAGCGAAATAGCCAGGTCCTCGGCAAAAAGTGTAACCACAAACTTACCTTAGCTTTCGGATCATCGGTGCTGATATCCTCGGGTAGGAAAGGCGAGTGGCAGTGAGACTTGAGTATCCTTGGTGACGCCATCTTTTCAGCCCTGTCGATTACTGGCGGTGACTAAAATGACGTCACAATATAAGAATAGTCATTATCAATTCAATTAATATGATAACAGTCAACATGAAAACAGTGAGTACGGAAATGATCAAATATTTCCATATGAAATAGTCGATGAGAAAAACAGCAAGTAATAATCACATTTCAATTGTGAATTAACATGCTGGAACTTATGCTCTTATGCTCTTATTTTATAACAACAACGGAAACATTGAATTAAATTACGTGCATGTTCTGTAATATTAACATGACTTATTCACATAATTGCGACTTAATCAATATTTTCCTATTGACATTACTGTTTACTAGGTTAATGATATGTTTATTTTGCAAATGAGTATTATTTTTTTTAACTGTTTTGTATAAACGTTATAAACGATGTAAATATGTTCATGTTTATTCAGGGCCCCATGGAAGACCACTACTTGTTGGTGAATAGGCTACCCTGTCAAAAGATTAGAAATAAATAAATTAATAAATAAAAAAAATGTGTGACGAGGCGATGGTAAAATGGTTCATGCTCTTGACTCTCAATCCAAGCCCGGCACTAATGTCCTGCGGCGAGACATTTATCAACATTTGCCACTCTCCGTCAATGGGTACCTGGCAATTGCTGTGGTAATACTAACTGCAGGACCCGCAGTATTGATACTGATGTGGCTAATTATCTGGGTATTAAAATAATACCCAGTTATTATTATTTAAAACAGTCAAACCTGTCTATAGCGACTGCCTAAGGGAAACACAAAAAGTGGCCTTTGTAGACAGGTGGTCTTTGTAGACAGGTTCCTTTAGTACATGATTCAATGAGAAACCATTTTCAAGGTAAACAACAAATGTGGCCTTTGTAGACAGGTGGTCTTTGTGGACAGGTGGTCACTAAAGCAGGTTTGACTGTATCATTAAATTGATTGTACTTACCGATGCGTCTAGGGGGTTTTCCACGATCTCAAGGAATGGAACTACAGTCATAATATGGGTGCCGTCCAATTTACTGGTATCACCGTCGTGATTAATTAACAGACTCAGCTGCTCCAGCCACGTTGTGCCTTGTGTATGAAAATAGAAATTGTCTTATCAATCGGCAGATACAGTTGGCCGAAACGACCCCGCCTATCGGCGTAGCCACAAGCGGGCGGAGGGCATGTGCCCTCAATCGAGTGGTGAACAGAAAAACAAAAGAAAAAGCAAGAAAAGAGAGAGAGAAAAGGGGTACGGGGAAAGGAGGATAACGGAAGAAGCCTGGTCCAACTCCCTCTCCCTCTCCCTCTTCCTCATCCTCTAATCCCTGCTGCCCGTTAGGAGAGTAGATGGGATATTTTCAATATATAATATCTATCTCTTCTGTGGCCCTCAAATATACTCTTTTTTTTTCTTTAATAAAATCATCTTTATTCAATATTGCTTTCGGCTTTACAAAACATAACAAAACATATATAAATATACATACATAATATAACCAATTGAATCAACAACAAGAATATAGCTGATTATACAAGATAATTTTTTATCTTAAAGCAACACAATGTTTTTCCACCTATCATCAAATGATACAAATTTGTTATTTTTAACATGAATGTATTGTTTAAAGGTAAATACCAGTTATGGTCATGAGATTGCATTGTGAAAGAAACGTTGTGGAATCGATCAGAAAAGGTTGATCATCTAGCATCTAGCATCTGCAAGGTTCTGGAATCATCAAAATGATAAGAAATTTGGCCCATTCTTCGTAAAGTTACAAGCACTATACACAGAAAGATGTATATGGGACTACCCTATATCTCTCACAGACCATGAGAGAAACAAATTTACCAAATATATGAATTAGTAGGCGGTTTCCCGGCAAATTTGTTATCATCATGTATTAGTCAAAACATATTCTTTCACATGATTGGTAATGAGAGCTTCCATTTCATTTTTTGAAATTGGGGCGTTTCCAATACTGGTCTTTACCTTTAAGAGAACGATAATACCTTAACATGCATTTAAAAGAATTTAGTAAGAGTACGCTATTTTTGCATATGTTGGAAAATATATAGTATTTGGCATATAAAATAATTAAATTAAATTGAACTCCAACGTTTCCATAAAACCCAAACATGAAATTAATTCACATTTCTAAAAAGTTCAGTTTCTGCTCTTTCATATGAAACCTCCGTCAGGAAAAAATGAGGCAGGAATAACAAAGTTCTGTTTGTTTAAAGTGATGCTTGCATTTCCATAATTTGATTAAACGAATTCGTTTTCATTGGCTGCCTGGCGTAGCAACAAACGGAATTGACAAAAGACTTAACTCCGTTCCGTTGACGATCAGACATAGACGAAAGATTGCTTGTTGCTACGGCAGGCAGCCAGTGAAAACGATTTTTTTTTTTTTTTTTTTTTTTTTTTTTTTTTTTTTTTTTTTTTTTTTTTTAATCAAATTATCGAAATGCAAGCATCACTTTAAACAAACAGAACTTTGTTATTCCTTGCTTATTTTTCCTGATTGAGGTGTCATATGAAAGGGCAGAAACTGAAATTTCAAGAAATGTGAATTTTTATTCGAAATTCAGATACCGCCCGCCAAATGATTTTTGGTTTCCTACCTTCAAATTGCTTTTAATTATAATTTGTGATTAAGTTATGATAAAACATCGATAATTCTCGGTTTCGTTTTTTCTGGGTCGCACTGTATACTCAAAAATAAAAAGAAGAAAAAAAGGGGAAAATTATAGAAAAAAAAAAAAATGAATTACAAAAATTATAAGAATTATCAACAACAACAAAAAAAATTATTATAATGATAAAAAATAAATAAAAAAAATTATAGAAGAAGAAAAAAAATTATCAAAAAAAAAATGAATTCCCGATATCGCGTGCATCCAGTAAAAATAACTACACGGTAATGGACCAATCAGATTGCAGGGATTCTTCTATCCATCTTATAATGTATTCTGTGACCGCCAGTGATTTTTTGAGCTAGGCCTCTACTGATTGTCCGAGTGAATGATTTATATTTGCACACCAAGTTTCAATAACCTTGTTAAATTGTGCATGTCCTCTGGACAAAATAATAATCAATTATTTTTAAAAAAATCTTCCATTCTTAGGATCACAAGAAATATATATGTCTACCTGACTTCGGATACGTCACGATGAACATGTCATCGGGTCGACATTCGAATTTCCTGACGCGCTTCAGCACCGACAAGGGCATGAAGTGAGGCATAATGACGCCTTCGTACTCGTAGCATGTATGGACCACGCAATCAGGAACCTTTGATGAAAAACCTGCACTCATGTTGCTGCCTGTATCTGCATAAATACATAAAGAATCGAGAAAGGGAAAGTGTATAAACAAAATTACCTAACGAATCATCTGGGTGTTGGATTTTTCCAGTCAAGGTTATTCATAATCATGAAAATGAATTACATGGCTTTCTTATCTAACAAACAGTGATGCTCGTGGGGTTTCGACTTCATTACATCCGTTATAGCGTGCGCTCAAGCATTTATAAACCTATTTACACCTGGATGGAGAGTGGCAAATGTAGATATGTCTTGTCCAAGGCCCCGGGGGTCTCAGTCAAATATAAACACTGTAAGTATGCGTGATCAAGAAAACGCATATAAAGGAGTGCTTTTTTAGATTGGACGCGGTCCGCGCGGTGCCGCATTAAGGGGTTCAAAAACGTCTATTCTGGGCCATTTTCAAGAAAAAGGGTACTTTTTCAAAATGGTTGTATCATGTCTGTAATATTTCTTTTTTTAAATTGAGAACTCTATAGAAATGTCATTCCGTAACGCTTAGAATAGAACTTTTCAATATTTAACTAGGTGACAAACAGTTAAGCTGATTGAATCTTTGCGCAGCACAAAACGTACGACTATACGGTACATCAGGCTATTTTCTATGCATAATTTTCGATACGCGTTGCGAAAATTCCTAACGGTCGATATAAATCCACATAAAGGCAGTTACCAGTTCTAATCCTTTAGGGGAGTTTATAGTATAGTATTAATGACTGCTTTGAGAAACAACTATGTTTCGACAATTAAAGCAGTCATTAATACTTTTATATACCGAAAAGGGTCATAGAGTACATGTGAGACTTACCAATCATGGTAATCAAGTTTGTTTGTTTACGCTATCGAGACAGCTGACAGTGTAAGGGCACACGGTATATACAAATACGTGTGTGGGATTATGAACGGGCTGGATTTTTTGTGTGACTGAAATGTGCTCAAAATTCAAGTAATTCACCTATTAAATGACTATAACAGACAAGAAACAAGTCAAAGGTAAGGACACGAATCAGTGCTTAACAGAAATATAACAGAAATTTTGCATGAAATACCATCAGGAAAGCTATCTAAATTTGTCAGAAATTAGCGACAAACACACCAAATTCAGCGCTGCAATGACGCATAAAACGGCGTAGAATTCAACTTTTCATCCACCAAATGAATTCAAACACTTGCATTATACAATCTTCAATACCTTCAATACCGGCTAATAATAAAACGTAGGGCCTACCCTTTTGGTGTTTTTGCTGTCTAGCGACCGATTCTTCGCACTGTACACACAGGCCCGAATTCACAAAGGAGGTTTGTCGACAAACCTCCTTTTGTTTCGACAAACCTCCTTTTGTTTTTCACAAACCAAGGTTTGTAAAAACGCGTCGAAACGCGTCATATGACGCACATAAACCTCGGTTTGTCGACAAACCTCCTTTGTAAATTCGGGCCACAATGTATGGTATCCACGATCGCTCAAACCAGTTTTTAAGCAAGACTGAACTATTCCCGGTAACTTGAATTTTACCCTCGAACTATTACATGGGCGTGGTATTTTTCGTTTATTTACGGAAATGGCTAAAACCATGACTGCAATTTCGACCAATCAGATGACTGGATTTCTTTAGTGAGGTATATAATTGGTATTATCTCTTGTTCACCATAGGATTCACACACGTTTATATTTTTAGCCTGCAAAAGGGACACACCCCCTCTAAGTATAAGTAGTTAATTCAGTGAACCTACACTCTACAAGCCCAGTTTTTAATTAGGTTCACTTTTCATCTGATTCAATGATTTACATTCTTTCTTGTCATTAATTACTATTATTCAGAATTATTTACTTCAATATCACTTAAAGATATGATAATGTTTTGTAAAATGCATTAAACGTTGCATATTTTGCATGAAATATGAACAAAAGCTTTCAATCAATCAATCAAATCAATCAAACACCGGGAATATGGTGGTAATAATAACACGAACTAATAATACCCTATCAGATAACTGGCTGGGGTTTAGTTCACGTCATGCGCTATTTTTTACGTCGAAAGTTCACACCTATCTCCTTTCTACCAGGACCATTTCTGTTACCATCATTCAGTATGTCTGTATATAACAATCTTACAGTGATTAACATATCCAGACAACGAATGCAAAGTCCATGTATGTACCAATGTTTGCATTACCATATCATGCAAGTCATCTCGTGTAATCTGCAAGTCATTTCTTTGCCCTTTCTATCTTATTGACCTATATATTAGGTTCAGTGTTTATTTTAAAACTTTAATTATCTTACCTAGCCTATTTCTCTTCGAAATATTATTGTTGGTGTCGTCAGGCAAAATGAATACTATAGTTAGCTTGTGATAATATCTAATAATCATTTTATAGATTTTGACTAAGGAGAAAGAGAAGAAGAAGACAAAATCACATTCTGTAGATTTTGACGATGCGGCTATAAAAAGCTTTATAGCCGTATAAGACTACAATTGATACGTGCAAAATAGAATGTCACTAATTTCTTAATTAAAAAGCTTTTTATAGCCGTATAAGACTACAATTGATACGTGCAAAATAGAATGTCACTAATTTCTTAAAGGCATCGTTTAACAATGTTAAATCTGAGATGCACGGCCCTACGTGTCATCAGTGTCTGTGAGAGGGTGTAATATTGAAGCCGTTAACAAAAATTGCGCTCCAAAATAATCAAGAAGTGCCACAAAAAAGTAAAAATCTTTGAGTGACCGGTTTTACCATAGTCGTTTTCCCCCATTAGACTG
This sequence comes from Strongylocentrotus purpuratus, assembly GCF_000002235.5. Taxonomy (NCBI): domain Eukaryota; kingdom Metazoa; phylum Echinodermata; class Echinoidea; order Camarodonta; family Strongylocentrotidae; genus Strongylocentrotus; species Strongylocentrotus purpuratus. Next base: position 7,203,451 of record NW_022145604.1, on the reverse strand, counting down.
TAGTGTTGTGAAAACCGTTAGGAACACGCAAAATTTGATTTCGATTTCCAATCAAAAATGGGGCTATCTTGATAATCGGACAGGCGACCGACTTGTCAAATTCATGGGGTTCTTGACTGACCTAAAGGTTTATAATTATCATTGCAGCATTAGCTAAATCCAGGTTTTGTTTCAGAATCCGAGACAAAGTTTCCCAATCCCTTTAAGTCAGTGGTCACCTGGCACATAAGCATGGTTTGAAATGCACATATCCGCTCACACACTGCCATTTTTGTGTGGTTTATACAGATAAAACGATCAGTGTGATGTCATAATACATGTACATTTAACAGAATGTCTAGGTTTATAAATCGCATAAACACAATCGTCAAGAGTTTGTAAAAAATCAATTGAAAAGGATTTCAATATCCTTTTGCGTTCCATTTAAAAATCATGTACAGATTATGCGACATGCCATTCTAAGATGCGCATATTCTAATAGGGCAATTGAAGTTCCTAACTAGTGCGGTATGGTATGTAATCCCGTAGGATTTTGTTGATGTTTTGGCTTCGAAAGGGTCCCAATTGGCCCAAAATGATGGGGTTCAAATTTTCAGACCCTTCCTTCATTTCCTGGGGGTCCATATTGGGCGCCAAAATGACATATATAACGCGCAATAGGGAAATTTGGTGTCTTCGGGAAAATTTGAACCCCATCAATATCTGATAGCTTGGACCCCAATGAATCCAAAAATGCAACAACAAAAAATCAACTTTGGCACAAAAATCCTACGGGAGCTGTTTCAGTGACATACCGTACCACACTAAACGTCATTGCTCTATACGTATTACCGCGTTCAGCCGATTCATGCATGTACACGGTGATGTGCGCTCAAAATATGATAATGAGTAATGATAATGAGGATGAGGAGGAGGAGGAGAAGGAGGAGGGGGAGGAGGATGATACTAATACTACTACTGCTGATACTGTTATATTACTACTACTGCTATTACTACTAGTAGTCGTAGTACTATCAAAAGTACTAATACTCATAATAATAGTAATATTGACAATAAGAGGAAGAAAAAAAATGAATAGGAAGAAGAAGAAAGAGAAGAAAAAGAAAAAATCATGTTCTGGATGAAATCCGGCTCCTTTCTGATCTACCAACTCCACATTCAATAGGTTTTATACAAAGCGATAATTATAGAAAAAGACGTATGATGACAAACATGACTATGCTGATGATAAAGAAGATAACGATAACATTACTGATGATTATATCTCACCTGCTCCTTCCTTCTATTGATAAATGGAATGAAAATGTGTGCAACCAGAGGAGAGTAAGAAGACACAGTGGCACACCTTTTATGCCGAGATTACGAATAACGGTTAACATAAATCAACGTAACATGGAACATTAAATCATCTTTTAGAGGCCAAGATCGAGAATGTGGCCTTTGGAACTTTGGCCTTGTCTCAAGGCAAAAATGTATTTTTTAAATATTTCATCATGAATAGCACTGGGCTTTTGAAAAGAAAAGAAATCTGGGTCGTAGGTTATTTGAGTGATTTCAGATTTTCTTAAATGTTTTTTCTTCATGTACGCTTACAAGTGTCGCATGAACTGAATAATAAATTAGTATGGGATGAAGGGGCCTCCTCTCAAAAACATTACCCATACGTTGTTCACCCCCCCCCCCCCCACCCTCCCCTCCTTCGAACAAAAACATACAATAAAAGTACTGGTTCATTATAACTGATAATTCTAGTATTTTTATTATCTGAGTTCAAGGCCTGTCTATGTGTGTATTATCTACGTGCATGCAGGTTGGTCTGTGATCGTGAGTGTGGAAGATGATGTATGTGTTTGTAGGTTATATAATGTGTGTACTAGACTAGCATTGGTATATGTATTGTATTGTAGTTTGTGTATAATTGTATTGGTTTATTAAGATAAAAATCATCGGACATGCAGCTAAAAGCGGAAATTGTTAAATTTACAGAGTAAAAAGTACATGGCATAACATTACATTGACAACACATTAAAATAATTGTATAGAACAATTAACAAATATGGTGTATATCTTAATACGATGTACAAGTTTCATTGATAATTGATGTGCATACACGAGGACAAAAATATAATAATTTGTCTGTTTTAGAAAGGCCCGATATGTATGTATTGTTTGAGGAGCCTGAGCATGAACTCCAACCACGTGATATTTGCAGAATATTGAGTAAATATTCGAATAGAGTACCTAAGAGTTCAAAGTATACATGACTGTGCAATACATCAAAAGTGATCTTCAGTTCTGGTACTGATGGGAATTTGACAGGCCATTTTCAATGCACAAATATGTGTTAAGTGCCTCGGTACAAAAATTGTACGTGTTGGTTAGGACCAAGGAGTTTTAAAGGCCCACTGCACTACTTGTAGCTACTTGCGCCCTCTATACAACAAACAATGCCTAATCGGTGACCATTGGTCCCCCATGATCCTCTTTTTCTTATGTTAACTTAGAGCTGAGTTGATGAGGTAACCACCTGTCCTGTGACCTTGCAGGGCAGTCTAATCCCTCCTGTAAACTACGGCAAATAAGCTTTAAGAGCTGGAGTCCTAACTGGCAACGAATTATTTCAGGCAGTTGCCGTTTTCTAAGGTTGCACAATAGAATCTACAGGTGTGTTGTTACCTTTGATGTCCGAGGTTCGATGCCGCCAACATCAACTGAAAGCTTGAGTAGTGATTTTTTTTTTCAATATGAAATATCGTGAATATTTCACTTTATATTTGAACTAAAAAGGGGAAATCGAACAGAGAATAAAATATGAATGTAAAAGCCTATTCGTGTCAAGACATTTGCTTACATTGTATAATAGCAGTTTTAATTTTGTGAAAAATATTAAAATTGTACAATCCTAAAAACCTGCAAATTGACACTTTTCCGATAACTATCTGCACACGAAAAATAAAGAGTGAATTCGTTCATTTACGATGTTAAATGTCAGATTAGTGGCCACTCTCCACCCAGGTGTTAAATGGGTACCCGGTAGGATACGAAAGTTAATGTGGTTTGATTAGCAAGTGGCGCTTGTAAAATGGCGACTGGCTGGAATGCTCCCCGGGGAGTGGAGAGTATGCACACATTGTCCTCGGGGGTAGTTGTCCTCGTGGGGTAATTGTCCTCGGAGGATAATTGTCCACGGTGGTAGTTGTCCTCGGGGGGGGGGGCAATTTTCCGGGGGGTAATTTTCCTTTGAGGTAGTTGTCCTCGGGATGAAATTCTCCGGGGGTAATTTTCCGGGGCGTAATTGTCCTAAAATCATAACTTAAAGTTCATGTTTACGGGAATGAAGGCCTGGGATCGAGGCTAAAGGTTCACCGTGTGCATTTGTGTACTTGAGGGCATGTGTGCGTGTGGACGTAATGTGTAAATTGTAAAGCATGTTTGTGTGTGTTTCTGAGCATTACAGATGAAGATATTTGTTGACGAGGCCGAAGGCAGTTTGACGTGTGCTTTTGGCGTATTTTAGGGTAATGTGAGCGTGACGGTGCATTACTGTTGTGTGTGCTTCGGGGTATTGCAAATGAACAGATGTCCACGTGACCGAAGGTGTGTGGGCGTGGATGTGTGAGCGTATTTGTGTTTCATTGTGTTTCACGGTGTCACGACCATGATTGGTGACAAGACCAGATGTAAGATGATCCATTATCTTTTCACATTGATTTCCTCTCTCCCATTCTCTAGCTATGTAGGCATACTGTCTATTTCATTGTGATTTAGTTCGTTTTGCCATTAAATGTTGCAGGCTTTCACACCTGCCCCCCCCCCCCGCACCCCCGCCCTGTAGCTATGCCATTAGAGTGTAAAACAGCTGATTTTCACCCAACAAAATTGCACTCCGTCTTTATATCAAAGTGATAGTCCAAGAATAACAGTTTCCTGATATATTTATTTTCATACAACTGCCTGTTTACACAATCATAATATACAAGGTAAAAACTTCATCGTCATTCTTTCTACTCGTCCATTTTCAAAAAGTACGTTTAGAGCATGTTTAAAAAGGAAGCATATAGTCGTTATCAAATTTGTATTCATTACTTAAACATGCAGTTACATTATAAATTAGTTTACAATATTAAGTTTGATATTCATAAGAACAACGTTGATTGGGGGATCTTAAAGTGTACCATTACCCAAATACACTACTCATATAAACTATCACTTCAAAATAAATTAATTGTAGATATTATTATGCAGTGGTATGAATATTCTAAGGTCATCTGAAGGAAGAAGAAGACACCAAGAGGGAGGGTAAACGAGAGATTACGGTATTTGAAAAAATGTGTAAGTAGGGGAAATATTTATTTTGTTAAAGGAGAGAGGAAATGCAACCAGGCATTATAAAAAGAAAAGAGGGGTAGAGTGTAGAAATTCATGCTGTCAATTTGGCCTTTTTGTTAATTGTCTTGCATTAACACTTGCTTAGCACTGTTGCAAAAATGGTTACCGTTATATTGGAATGCATGAAAATGAAAAGAAGGAAAAAGAAAGGGAAAAACATTGGCAAGTCAATTGTATAAAATTACTGAGTAGAATCTCTTTATATTTATATAAGACGTAATATAACATTATTTTCCAAATATCCAATATTTACTTCAGCCCCTCTGACAAAGGTTGATAGAGAAAAGTGAATTCATTATATAATATTGACCATACGATTTGACTGAAATACGATTTTCTTATAAATCGCAATTACATTACATATGGAATTTTAAACAAGTATAATCTTCTTGACTTAGGTTCTCAATAATGGTATATATATAATTGAAATTGAAACTTCGTGAGTTGTAAGCCTGATGGTCTGAGTAAATGTCAAATCGGCTTCAAATCGTAGACTATGACACCACTGGTCTGACGTCACAACGATTCAGAGCCGATATGGCTTTCCCTTCTACAAGAGTAAGCGCATTTTCCCCAAAAAATATCAATTTGTACATTATGATATGACAATTCAGAACCTCGATCGTCAACATTTTACATATTTGAATATTCATTTAAAATGGTATCGCAAATTATTCCGAAATCGGGTCGTAGTCACAATGTGCGATGGACTTTAGAGAAATGAGTTTCAGGATAATAACTCGAAGATGATACATCAAAACTACTCGAAGGTTAACTCAAGCCCGGTGCCTGCCAGCTCCTTTTCGTACAGCTCATCAAATCTCTTGTTCTGCTCCTCAGTGAAACAGTTCTTCCAATCTCCGATGATGCCTGATAAGGATGTACAGCGTGTGAGAGAAAAAAAGAAGAAAACCAGTAAGTAAGTGAATTACAATGGCCGTAAGGTCAATTGGGCACGTGACGTCATTTCGATTGCGTCATTACCAGCGCTAATGAAGGCTGTTACGGCAATAAGCCTATACGTCAATAATTTTGTAACGATGCCACATTCACTTTATGGTGCCCAACTTGGACCAAGTCCATGCGTTATGCCCTTTGATAAGGCATTAATCCTCATTACCAGGTCCCTCGGAGAGCCGTCGGTCCTCTGGTCGCTTACCAACAAGCATTCATGCTTTCTTAGCAGTAAGTTAAAATATTCACCACCACTTGCCCCCCCCCCCCCCCTCTCTCTCTCTCTCTCTCTCTCTCTCTCTCTTCTTCAAGTCGGATTTGATACTTTTAGGATTGGCCAAACTAATCAATGGATTTCTATCCGGTAGATGACTTTCGCGCCAACTTATGGGTAGATGCGATTAGCGCCGAAAATGGTAGCTGCTAGTGGGCTTATATATATTGTGTCCAAATAATGTAGATGACTAGATATTTTGAAATTTTAGAGAAAGTCGCGGAACCGCTATACTTATTTACTATGGGCGGTTGTTGGGGTTTATATTAAGTATTAATTTACGCCTTTCATATAGAAAACTGTTAAATAATTGCGTGTTATGTACGAAACGTAAGGTCAATGAATAAAAGTTCAATGATTAATTCCAATGTATTGCATAAGATGAAATAATTCTGGTAATACCTGTCATCTTACACAGAAGGAAAAGATGACTATCTGTGGACAGACTGATCGGAGAGAGGGCTTGAGGAGAGAGGAGCGATAGCTCAGAGGGTGGAGCTGAAGGAGAAGGTTCGAAAGAGCACGACCACCAGAGTGTATATAACTGGCGCCCAAAGAAAGAGAGAGGGGAGGGGGAGTTGGAGAAGGAGATACATGGAAAATAGGAGAGGGAGATATTGAGAGAGACAGAAAGGTAGAGGGGTAGAGAGGAGTGGGGAGAGAGAGCATGAGAGAAGGGATAAAAAGGGAGAAAGGAAGAGAGAGAAAAGAAGATAAAGAGAGAGTGAGAGACGGAGACAGAGAGAGTTAGAGACGGAGACAGAGAGAGACAGAGAAAGAGGCAGAGAGACAGAGAGATTGCAAAAAAACTTGTCATCGGTACTAGTACCTTTTCGCATAAAGGAGTCTTTACTCTTCTGTCTGTCCTTCGGTATTAGACTATCAGGATTCGATGCAGGGTTCTTCTTCATTGCCTTGAACGTCGACGCTTTCGATATCTTTTCGATGACGTCATCTGAAAGGGACTTTCCCATGAATTCAGCAATCTGTCTCACTGCACTGGGAAGATCCTGAGAATAGAAATATTTACGACTTATTGCTCAGTGTGAGGTTGGTATTTACTCTTGTTTTAACCTTATTGAATCCGACGGACCTAATATGGGAAATCTGACGCATAATTCCAACAGAGAGGATTAAACAAGCAAAAAATAAGGATAGGTATGATTGGTGCCGAAAAGAACTGACACACAAAGCAAAGTCCCGTATGTCCATATCTGTAGTTATTTTTCTATCATCTATTTCATTTATTCCTTAACTGTGCATCTGCCTGGTCAAAACAGCCCCATGAAAAATACATGACAGATTTTAACAGTTTATGCAATTCAATATTGAAGCAGTAAAGCAAAATCTCACATCGTGATTTCTTCGGGCATGATAACGTGTGATTCAAATGTAAACCTAACCAAAAGGGAAAAGGACACGGCTCTATTAAAGACCGTCACCACTAATGGGCCAGAAGGGATTAAACCACACAGCGAGGTCACTGACAGGTGGCTATCTCATTAACTCAGCTCTCAACTAACATAAGAAAAAGAGGATCATGGGGAACCAACAGGATTGGGGAAGTTTTATATATAGAGGGAGCAAGTAGCTACAAGTAGGACAGTGGGGCAATACCAGCGTACACAACCTCAGTTATATCACAAGTTACCATTCACCGGCGACTAACCTTCTTCATATCCTCGTACTTGAGAAAGAGAACGTTTGGATGATTCCTTCTCTTCCACCATGGCAACACGTTATTAAACCACGATCCTTGAGGAGCTGAGGTTAAACAAGTAACACAAATGTCATGAAACTTCAAACTGAGACTTTCAGAATGTTCAGTACATTCCTTCCACCAAAGAATAATGATAATTATTATTACTAAAATTACTAACAGTTAGGTCTTATCAAACCAGGGTATCCACGTTAGTACTAATACTGCTCTTCAAATGAGCCCTTCAATGTATTATTACCACAGCAATTGCCAGTTGCCCATTTTTAAAAATGAGTGGAGAGTGGCAAATGAGAATAAAAGTCTTGTTAAAGGACGTGAGTGGCGGGCTGGGATTTGAACCCTAAACCTTTGGAGTGAGAGTCAAGTGAATGAGCCACTATACAATGACACTTCAACAGAACTAAACAAAATCTAGCCATGAAATAATATTTCAACTGGAATTCATCAAAGTATTATTTGGAGGACCCGAGCTGGCCAGTTGGTAAAGCGACTCCCACTGAGGAACCAAAGATCATATGTTCGAATCCAACCATGGCGGTTGACTTAAGCCTGCTTAAGTTAACGTTGCCCTCCCCTGTTTCATACACGGAGGCTAGGTTACAGTGAAAGCACTCTGCCTCTAGGATAAGACGTTAAATGGAGATCTCGTGTAGAGAGTCTCCATCTTTGTACGTTAAGAACACACTGCATTATTCGAATAAGGAGAGCAGCGAACCCCGGTGTAGTGGTTTACTTGCACACCCCCATACAGTTATTTTGGGAAGAGAGACTCGAAGGTCACAGCGATTAAGTTCGCTTTTCCCGTCCGAGGCATTTATTGACGCCAAATACTCGATAATAATAATGATGATAATAATAATAATAGTGATGATAATTATGATAATAATAGTAGTGGTATTACTAATAATGAACATAATGGTAATAATTATTATTATAATAATGATAATAATGATAACAATAGATAATATAATAATAAAGATAATAATAACTTACCTCTGCCAGCAAGAAATTCCTCAAAGTAGACATCCCAGGATTCGTAAGTGGGAAGCTCTTTAAGGAAGTTACAAAAGTAATAGTAGGAAACGGCCGTATCCTTCGGGTTCCGGGCTATGTAGAGTACCTGTGTTTTGTTGAGATTTGTGAGTAAATTTGTTATGCATATGGATGAATATTGTCAAAAACCGTAACATTACTCAATTTCCATAAAATACAAAGGGCTTACATTAGTATGCTATTAGTTGTTGGTGGTCATGATGCAGTGGTGGTGATGGTAGTGATGGTGGTTGTCACCATGATGATTGTATTGGTCATGGTGGTGGTGGTGGTGATGATGCGATTGTGGTTGTGGTAACGTTGGTGATAGATATGGTGGTGCTGGAAGTGATAGTGGTGGTGGTGGTGGTTGTAATTATGATGGTGGTCTTGGTGGCGGTAGTTGTGGTAGTGTGGTGGTGGCGTTGCAGGTAGCATTGGTGATGGTGGCGTTGCCGTGATGGTGGTGGGGTGGTGCTGGTAGAGGCGATATTGATTTAGGTAGTCATGGCCGAGATGTTAGTGATGGTGGTGGAGATTTGGTAGTGTGGTGGTGGCGTTGCAGGTAGCATTGGTGATGGTGCTGGTAGAGGCGATATTGATTGAGGTAATCATGGCCGAAATGTTAGTGATGGTGATGGGGATGTGCTGGTGCTGGTAATAATGAGAGTGAAGGGGGTGCTGGTGAGTTGTATTACGGTCTTAACTACTGTTTGGGGAACTATGCCTCCGCAAGGCCATTTGGCCTTATTTTTAGTTCCCTAATTTCATTTTCTTATATATTGCAAATGCTTATCATTGTATATTTCTTTGTATTGTTTGTGTTGGAAATTGAAATGAATAAAAACGAATTGAATTAAATTGAATTGTAGGCCTAGTGGTAGAAGTATTATTAGTATTAGTAGTATATAGTATTAGTAGTAGTTTAAGTAGTAGTATTAGGTAGCAATAATAGTAGTAGCAGTAATAATATCAGTAATAGTGGTAGTAGAATAGCAGAAAAGTATTGGAACTAAAATCAAACATACGCCTAACGGTATTACTCAGATATGTACTGACTCACTTTTGCTTTTGGATCATCATTGCTAATATCGAGAGGTAAGAAAGCATCTTCGCAGTGAGTCTTCATCGTCCTTGGTGACGTCATAATCTCAACTTCATCGATCCGCAAGTTTGTAGCTGTCGGCTGCGATAACGGAGATAATTTAGCAAGACGAGAATCCACTGCAGTTAATAGTTTTATGGTGACATCAAAGTTTTAAATTACCTAACTGAAAAGAATTAATTGATTTTGTCTAGACGCCTAGCAAAGAAACAAGTCCATAAATGATATCAGATAACCAGATCGAATTTGATCATAATATCTCAGTCACGCCAACGACAGCGACGCCAAACAGACGGGCGGGCGGATCCAGGATTTTGTGAAAGAGGGGGGCACAATATTTCTAAATTCGACCGATCAAGAAATACATTACCCGAATGGGCAAGAGTCGGTTTGGAGTCGATCAGGGGGGTGTTTCACAAAGATCCTAAGTTGAACTTAACTCTAAGTTGGACTTAAAAATTATGGAAAGCTGTAAGCACCTTTGAAAATATTTTGTAAAAATTGTTTTAAAAGGCATAAAATGTTGAATCAAATCATTCATATTTTCTATTATCATGGGAGATTTTATGTTCTTGATGTGGAATTTATGAAAAGTCTAAAATAATTAAATTAATGCTTTTGAATATATTTCATTTCAAGGCTACAAATGGCTCTCCATAGTTTTTAAGTCAAACTGGTGGTAAGAGTGAGGTACATGTATAAGCCTTTTATCAAAGTAAAATTCAATAACCCTAACCCAAATGCATGTTGCACACGAGCGTGGCGCCATTTTACTGACGTAAGATTGCGTCAGCGACTTGAAATGTCCTTGACACGCTATGGGAATATGTGTGCACAAAGTGAATGCAACATGAACCTTGCAACTGTTGCTCATAGCTTGTAACCCTAACCCTAACCCAAACCCTAATATATTACACTGATGTATGGTCGTCTATTCTGCAGCTAATCCAATTTGTCAAATGTCCGTTGGTAATGCATCGCTCAGGCTCATCTATGCCCGTCGCAGGCGATGCGTCAATTTTATCGCGTTATGACTTGCGCCAATAAAGCCTGTGAATTTAGTTAGCCCATACACCAATTGTTCAACGTAATACTTGCACTGTGCATTTTGCTTTTTAAGATGTTACCGTCACATGGTGCGTCAAAGACCGCAACTGTCGCTGACGCAGGTTTACGTCAGGCATATGACGACTCGTGTGTAACGTTCATTATACGTACCGATGTGTTATATTCATTTATAATCTCAAGGAACACGATCATCTGCGTAACATGTTTGCCTTCTAACTTAGTGATGTCCCCGTCACGTTCGATCAACAGAACCAGCTGCTCTGCCCAAGTTGTACCTTGAAAAGAAATTCAAATGATATTGGGTGGTATTCTCTTAAGTTAAGCCGGGACTAAGTCCAGACTAAACAAGAATTTTAGTTCGCACTTCTATGGAATGCTAGGTTTCATCTTCCTCCTTCAATATTCATGACAAAGATAATCTACCAAGGACTTTGTTGAAATTTAGTGTATACTCATATTATCTTTTTCTTCCTATTTCAGTGCAAAATTAATTTTTTGGACACTTTTCATTGAAGGATTAAAATAATCTGTTCAGGGTAAATTAGTTCACAACAGGCACTCCATAAAAGTGTGAACTAACTAAGCACGCGCTAACTTAGTACGCGCTACCGGAATACCACCCAATGGGTGGTATTCCGGTATTAATCGAAATCAAATCATTCTCAATTTTTACATCATACAAAAAAAATAATTATAATGTTTTGCTTCAACCACGTATTAGATAAATTCTTTTGTCTCATAATTTTGTATAACCGGTTATTAACTTATACTGCAGATCGTATACCCATGACAACAGCACAAGTTAGATTCTAAAAGATATAACAAAGTTAGTCCCTAAGCTTACTGCAACTATTATTTCAAGGATTATTTTTAGAACTGTTGAATTTTCGGGTCACGGTTAAAACTATAGATCCTCGGTAATCTCGAGACTGCACTAAGCCCTTTAACTCTACTAGCCATCCTTAACTTCCTCTCGGGGTATAGTACAGTTCCGAGATCACCTAGGGTTATAAGGTCGGGTCAATTTAGGGAAAAATTACCACAACCCCTACAAATTGCAACAAAGGGTTTTTCAACGGTTTCTGGTAATGTTTAACATCAGAAACAAAATAATACAAATCTAAGAAAATCGGATCCCAGAAAGTGGTTATTTTCAAAATGGCGGCCTTTGCAATATCTTAAAAAAAGCCATAAATCATTATACAATGTATATCCATCTTAGAGATGTGTTTTAAGTGTCTATAACTAGGTATAGGGGTTCCGAAGAACCATTTCTACTACTTACAATGGGCTACAGCCACCATGCTGAATATTCCACAAGAATGTTTGTCTCGGGATATTCATGCCAGGTAATACTTTGTTGGGATGGTTATATACAATCTTGCTAAACACACATTATATTTGTATGTGATTAATTGGTAGAGTTTAAGTAGGACCTACCTGACTTGGGATAGGTCACAATGAACATGTCATCGGGCCTGCACGCTAGCTTCCTCACGCGTTTCATCGCCTCCGATGGCATTATGTTCGGCATTATGACTCCTTCATATTCGTAGCAGGTTTGGACTACGCCATCGGGGACCTTACATGAAAACCCAGAGCTCATGCTGCTTACTGCCTATATCTGTTCGAGGAGGTGAAGAATTAGAATGGAAAAATGGATCAAACAAGATTTGTTTTTCTAGATCCAAAGTATTAAACCTAAGTATTAAGCCCATACCCAATTTTAACAGAAAGCATCATTTGCACTGTTCAGTTTACTATTCACTCTTTTTACAACGCCACTCACACATGGTGTTTCAAAAGAGGCGCGATGCATCCCCACATTCTATTAACTTTGTATGCAATGTTGCAGTACAGAAACTAGCCTGATAATATGATATCTGCTTTCCAACATACTTTACAGAAACACATATTAACGAAGGGGAGCTTTAATGAACAGGAGGAAACCCATGTTCAAGTGATTTAGTTCAGCAAGCATTATCATAAAACTAAATTGCAAACAGTAATACAATATGAGGGAGAAGCACCGAAAGAATTTTCCACTGGGCTTCTCAAGCGTGTCAATCTGACCTTGGACCTGACAAGCAATGGATGGTCTCTTACACACACGATGGTATATTAATACACAAGTACACTACACATGGTTCAAGTGCACGTAGGCAGTGTACATTGTACAGAAATGGATTCAGTACTCGAATGACTACTGAGTCAGTATACTCACCCAAAATATGAGTTATATATTTTCCAAAGAAACACTTCAAAATAATCACTCGAAAATTGTGCAGTCTGACCTCAAATATGAACTAAGCAAACTGATATAAAAAATATATGCAAGAAATGAACCCCGTGCAATTAGTAGAAGAGGAAACTAGTTGAGTAGCTGTTACACGCACCACCAGCATCATGTACAGCTTAAAGAATGTTATACCGGTTTACTATCATATTCAAATTTATGGATGTTTCTTTCCTGGACCTATAGTGACGAGTTCAGTGGCGGATCCAGGGGGCACAGGGGGCACGTGCTCCCCCCCCCCCCCCCCCCGGCCAAAAAAAAAAGAAAAAGGAGGGGGAAAGAAAAAGGAGAGGAAAAAGAAAAAAAGGGAAGAGAGAAAGAGGAAGAAAAGAGGGAGGAAAGAAAAGGGGAGAGGAGAAAAAGGAGGGGGAAAGGGAAAGAAAGAGGAGAGAAAAGGCGGAAAGACGGAGGAGAGAAAAGGGGAAAAAGGAGAATAATGAGAAGGGAAAAGAAAGAAAGGGGGATGATATTATAAGAACGTGTTTTTTTTACCGGGTAAGGGGCGGGGGGATGCAATTTTAAGTCGAACATGACTAATACCAAAGATTTTATCTCCTTTATAACTTCTAACTTATAACTTATAACTTAGTCTTGAATTAATTTTCCGATATACCTATTCTAAGTGCTCTTTCAGCATGCAGATTGTCCCCGCCATTAATCCTGCCACGGTTGCTGGTTTGATTGTCATATTAATTTCTGTCATCCCTGTGACCGCGAAGTTTCTATCCGTTTCGCAAGCACTTTTTTTCCATCGCCTACATGTAATGCTTATTGCTTCCAGTTTGCAAAAGATCCCAGTGGCGGATCTGTGGGAGAGGGGATGGGGGAGGGGTTAGGGGGTTTAACCCCCCCCCCCCCCCCCCTTGGACTGCCAAGTGAAAATGTGATGTGAATAGAAAAACGCCATCATGTGTCCAGACCCACACAGTATCCGCATCGTCATTGGGTAGAACCCCCCTTAAACTATTACTTAAGTGATTTAAAAAGACGTTATCATGCACTGTTTTTTATGGTCTCCATTGTGTTAGTATATAGGTGCCAGGAAAATATCACTTACGGGGGTTCAAAATAGCCCCACAAAAATCGCCTCGCCGCTACCCGGCTCGGACTTCGCGTCTCGACGTGGACGATGCTCCGCATCGTCATGGGTCGAACCCCCCTTAAACTGTTAGTTGATTTTAAAAGACGTTATCATGCACTGCTTTTTATGGTCTCCATTGTGTTAGTAGGCCTATATAGATGCCAGGAAAACATCACTTACGGGGGTTCAAAATAGCACCCCAAAAAATAATTGCCTTGCCGCTTCGCGGCTTGTGGACGATGCTCCGTGTCGTCATTGGATCAACCCCCCCCCCCCCCCCCTTAGCAAAAAGCCAGATCCCCTGGATCCCTACTCTTTGAGGGGGTAGGAGAAAGCAATTTTACGTCATATTACTCCAGGAAGTGCCTGAAAATGCACCTACTCAGGGAGGAGGTTCTGACCCCCTCCCAGACCCACCCCCGCTTGGTCACTCCGCTCCCTCGCCGCTGACGCCTCGCTCCATCGTTTTTCATTATAACACCCCATAAGATTTTGTGCCCCCCCCCCCCCCCGGTACGAAATTACTGGATCCGCCACTGGAGTTATACCATTAATCTGTTATTAATGGTGAACTACAATACCTGGAATCCAGTCTGCATAGATTACTTGTTGCTATGTCGGGCAAGCCTTGGACAAGCTTTTAGGTTAAAGTATGCATTCAATTTTAATATATGTTTGTAAACCGGTCTTTTACGATCCATTGCATGCGCACAGACAGTTCTGTCAAATGCAGATCTACTTCATTTCTGCATATTTTTTAATTGTCATTTAACCTATTCATTTATCCAGCCTTTCTCTATGCAGTCTTCACCCATGCCTGTAAAATTCAAACTTTCTTCAAAACCCATATGTGATGATAACCATTACATGCCATATCAATCGTTGAAATTCCGGCTTTTATGTGTGTATAATAACTATAATAGAGCTCCATGTGGTGACCGTGTGCACTTTTGAAGTAGGAGTGGAACATATGTCCACCCATTGAGGGGGTGCTGGAACAATCGGGGGCACCGCTCTTACTCAGAAAGAGAAACGAGAGCTGACAAGGCTACTGATGAGGGGGAGGTGTTGGAGGTGGTCCAGTCTTCCAGACGTCTTCTTTCATTGTGATTTCCCCCTTCTCCTTTCTCTTCCCCTTTTTTAATAATAATAATAATATTTAATTTTGATATAGCGCTTAATACAAAATTTAATGTCTCTAAGCGCTTTACAAACTATTACCCCGGTCATTGGATTCTTGTGTATTCGTTTTTGTTTCATCACTTGATGGGGGCGCGGCCGTGCACGGGCCCTCTGTAGCTACGTCACGGTCATGCATTGTTAATAGTTGACCTCGAACCCCGACGTGTTAATCATACAAGATGTGCAAATATTAATATGATTATGAGTCAATATCATTCACCGTGAATAAATAGCGGAGTCCATATTCCAATTCCTTCTTTCTTTAGTATATATTATCACTGATTCCTTTACCAGAATCCTATCAGCAATGAAACATCTTTCTTTGTATCATACTTTATGTTTACATTATTTGAAATGTCTTATTAGTCAATGCTGTCATGACGTTTGCAATTTTTATGCCATCGTGTTGAGGCCTTAGAATAAAAAAAAAAGGGCATTGATAACCAATATAAAGGAAAATCGAAATTATCTTTTAAGATTTGAAAGCTATTAGCCTAAAGTTATACAACACCTACGTGGATCCCTGTCATTTGATTGGAGGATTGTTGGTCACATGATATTCAATAGATGGTATATTGCACGGTCGTGCATTTTTGGTTATATGCGCCGTGCATTTTTGGTTATATGCAGACTGCGTACCTCTCTGCCGTGCGCGCGCCTATCCCTGCGTGTATCTGACGCGAAGGCAATCTGAATGTAATCGAGAAGGCTTGAATACAACTTGAATTTATCTTTAATATAAGGAGTAAAGCATAATTTGTTGATTAACGTTCTATTAGATCTTCTTCGATGTTGTATAAAACAAATAATGAATGTTTTTCATTCGTTCAATGGTGCGAATATTTTCATTCGTTGAAAGATTAACATTTATTTTATTCAACTCGGCTGACGCCTCGTTGAATAAAATGTTAATCTTTCAACTCATGAAAATATTCGCACTATTGAACTCATAACCATTCATTATTTGTATACTAGATTATGCAGCGGTATAAACCGTGGTGGGTTTTTTAATGACGTAAAAAGTATATACAATACGCTTCACATGTCTGTATCTTGTAAGACAGAGCTAAGTAAATATGTGTAGGACCTTTGTTGCGTGTAGTTGCCATTTCTTTGTTTAATTATTATAATTATTTGTTGCGGTTTATGGCGTAATATCGTAACGATCCTTTAAAAAGATATAGTAGGTTATGATCATGATGATAAAAACACAATTAAAATAAATTACATATCAGGAATGAAGTTATAACATTAAAGCATACGATTTAAAATTGTTTTATGAGAAAAGAATTGTTCAGGAATATGACAAAACGAGTTGCATATTTAAATAGCTTTGACAAAAACAATATTTATATGGTTATGGTAAATGCTATAAAAAAAAAAGACCTACCAACCTTAAATATGAAGATGGTGAGAGCAGGAGATGCGAATTGGTGAAGGTGAGAAGGGGGAGAGAGAAATGAATGAACTAACAACGGAAAGACAGTCTTTAAATCAAACTGATTCTTCATCGAGTGGTCGTAAAAAAAAGCTATAAAAAAGTGAAAATTATCTATTCACAATAACTTACCCTCTTTCTATAGTTGTTAGATGTATGAATCGGAGAACAGAACTCAAGGTTGTATCAATTCATGTAATCAGACTCTTCTATATCATATGAATCGGAAATTAACTTCAAGAAGCATGATGTAATTGAACTTTGGATATCGAACCCAAGTTCAGGGCAAATTGCATTTTAAGTTTGTTAAATGGTTCCAAACCTTGTTCCGTATTCAGTATCCCCAGAGGATTAGTGGAACCTTTTTAATATGGTTCGTAGGAAAATTCACCACCGGCTTTCCTCAGTATCAATGCGCAACACAGAAAGATCAAATGATTTTTAAAGTCATATTCGTATCTTTTATAACAGAGTAAGAAAAAAATGAAGCACAGAAAAATATAGATTTTATCCCAGACTAAAGCATGTAGAAACAAAATTGTCTGACCCTCAACTATTTGCCCATGTTTATCAATTTCACTTTTTTTTACGTAATCGGTTAAAAAATGAGCATTTTAAAAAAGTGTCTGGGTTCTTAGGAGATTCCTTGCCTGACTGAGAAACCTAGTTGTTTAGGAAACTGTTACTGAAACTTGCAGAACCTATAAAAGGCATTTTAGGAAGAATATGTTTCTTTTTTTTTAGAACCAATACATAACGCCAAGTGCCATTTTTTTAATTATCGTTTTTTCTTCTTCTAAGAGTGGCCAGTAGACATATTTGGTATAGGCATTGAAGTCAAGTGGTTTAGTCATTAGACTGAGAATGTAAAGGTCCTGGATTCGACCTCCAGTGCAGTACTTATATCCTTGAACAAGGCATTTTATCTCCATTGCTCCCAGATACTCAGTAAGATGCGAAAGTCAATGTGATTGGATTGGCCTGTACGCGACCGAAGCAAGGCGGCCCGCTGAACTACTCCTTTTATAGAGGAGTGGAGAATGTGCACTCCAAAGTCCAGAATCGTAATTGCATCCAGTGACTGTGGTAAAAATATATTAAGCGCTTTTGTCAGTTACGTTGTAACTGGTAAGGCGCTTAAGAAACGGCTATAAAGAAAAGTCAAAGTAACGTCCACAGTCCAAATTTTGAACACGAGAGCTAACAGATGATATAATAAAAATAAAAAAAAAACCAAAGTGACTTTCTAGCTTTCTACATGTACATGTAATCCTCACCAACAAATTCGATGTCGCCGTCTGCAAGAGAAAGGTTTATTAACCCGAGCCCCGTTTCATAAAACTTGTTATCAATAACAAATATCACATTTCTATAACAAATTTGCTTTTAGCCAATTAAATGCAAAACGATTACAGTAGCTTTTAACAGTTATTGTAACTTGTTATTGATAAAAATATTTAAAAAATTCAAACAGGGCACTGGACAGGTGTCGGTGCACTTGCAGTTCCTTGGCGCTATTGGTTACTTTAGATATTTTAAATATTCTGAGAGTCCCTTAGAATTTTTTTTTTAATATATAAAAAAAAAATTAAAAATCTCTCTCTCTCTCTCTTTTAAGGACGCTCTCTTAAGCCTTTTCAGTCATGACGTTGTAAAACGACGACGGTCTTTTTTATTTTGTCATCAGCGAAATGTTAATGGTCACACTACCAAACATATCATATATCAAATTGAAAACCAACTACCACATACATCTGTGAATGTTGATGTATACCCTCTCTTTCATTTGTTCTTCTTTTTTCTGACTTTTTTCCCTTTTGCCAATATGTTTTCCTCCGTATTTGTATTATTATGTATCCATAGAGGGTAGTCATGCTATCAAGCTTTGCTTACTTTGTTAACCCTCCTGTTTGATGTTTTCGATTAGTTACAGCCAGCCTTACTTCATTCTACATAATGTTCTTTTGTCATGAGTAAATTTGCAATGTATTGTTTGTTATATGTTTATAAAAATGCAAAAGAGAAAGAAAATCCTACAGAAATAAATCAATCAAACCAATTCCAATAAACCAAACGTTAATAATTTTCCTTTAAAAACATGGTTTCCCTCGAAACCTATCGCAAACTATTCTTTGCAAGTAGTTGCACGATCTTCCTAAATTGTTTTTAATGATTTTCTTACACTTGTCACGACAGAAAGAACAATATTAGACGAGTAACAACTTGAAAACCCTTGTGAGTCAATACACCTGTGATATTTTGTTATTGATTTTTTTTTCTTTGAAGAGAGAGGTACGATTTCTGTATGAACAGAAATTACTTGGAAATTTCCACACGATAGACCAATCTTATCGATAAAATTGCGATATCAGCTGTGGTATTTTGTGGTATCAATTGATTCCTTTTCTTTGAGGAGAGATACGATTTCTGTATGGACAGTTAACGCTTCAAGGTGTTCACGCGATAGATTTATGGCTTCAATAAAATTTCGCGGTCACGGGAAAAGTTCGCAAGGCAACTTAAAGGGGAAGTCCACCCTGAAATTAAGTTAGTTTTAATAGGAGTAGAAAAATGAGAGAAACAAGTCAGTGAAAGTTTGAGCAAATTCCGATTAAAAATAAGGAAGGATTTTTGAAGTTGTGATCAATCAAACACAAATTGGCAACTCTATGACGTATCATGCGAGCTCAACTTCCATTTGCTCAGTACTAAAAAAATCTAAAATTTTCATTAGCCCTCAAGAAAAATTTCAACCATACATGCACCCTAAATACAATAATTGCAAATATGTTTCTATACTCCCCCTGCAAGGAACAAATATATATTCCGTCATCAATAACGAAGAAAACATGATTTTATGGAATATTATGCACAAAGCAAATGAAGGAGAGCTCGTATAATAAGTCACAGAGTTGCCAATTTGTATTTGATTGATCACAACTTCAATAATTCATAACTTTCTTATTTTCATTCAGAATTTGCTCAAACTTTCACTCACCTGATTTTCTTATTATTCTGCCTCTATCGAAACGAACTTATTTTGGGGGTGGACTTTCCCTTTAATGTCACACGAGACCGACACGAGACCGACAACGGACCGACAACGGACCGAACAAAAAAATTACACCGAATGGCCAAGAATTGGAGTCGATGTGGAATTAATTTGGACCGAAATAACTGAGGTATAAAAATGTATTTAATAGTTTAAATATGTGACCCGAAATATCTCATGTTGACCGTATATCTCATATTTCATATTTCTCAATTTTTTCCAAAAAAACAACAAGATACACAGACTGTAGAATCATTGACAATGTCAAGAAACTTTATGAAACAATCATAACACATTTATTCTGCAAAGCAACTAAACTCTTTTGCTTAAATAGTCCAAAAGTGTAATTCCCGATACAATGATTATACAGGACCCCAAATTCACTTATAGGCCTATTTCATATTCTCTTCAACTGTAAAAGTAAACTCAACGATATGGACGCATTGTGCGAATAAAATTTCGCCGTCATAACAAGTTTCCAAGGCAACTTAACCCTATTCTGACCTTGATATGCTAGTATGTAATTCGAAACACATGATGGCTGCTCCATGAAACTTAACTTCATGAATTCATGGATCTCATAGTGCATGTTTTCTCTGTAAACAAAACTTAACAAGATGGAAATGATGGCTTTCACAAACTTTCAAGCAACTTTACATTTGCTTTAAAAGTCGAGCCTTGCTGTAAGTTCTACACAGATGTTGACTGTTAACATAAATGCGATTTAATAAAGCACAAGTACTTCAGTTTCATATTTTATCTCCAACCAAAACAACCACGACAAATTCACAGGAAAGATTGATTGCGTACACTCATTGTCGCTAGCTCGTACAAACATAATGACGTGTTTTAATGTTAAAGGGATCCTGTAACTTTGTCTCAGATTCTGAAACAAAATTCTGGATTTAGCTCATGATGCAATGATAATTATAAACCTTTAGGTCAGTCAGGAACCCCATGACTTTTACAAGCCGATTTCCTGTCTGATTATCAAGATATTTATGGTTGGAATTACAAATTTTGAAAACCGTTCGACTGACGGTTTTCATAACACTACAGTCTATTGGGGAAAACGAGTATGGTAAAACCGGTCACTCAAAGATTTTTACTTTTTTGAGGCACTTCTTGATCATTTTGAAGCGCAATTTTTGTAGGGCTTCAATATTTCACCATATCACAGACACTGATAACACGTAGGGTCGTGTATCTCAGATTTAACATTGTTAATCGATCCCTTTAATGCACATCGTGCAGATCCATAACAAATAACTTTTTAACACGACATCCCCTAGTCTATACTAGAAAGAGGGATATATGTGAACAATTAAGAACAAGAAAGTAGATACACGGGAGAAAAACACAGGTGGTGTAATAGGAAAAATAATTTTATTAAACGTTTTTCAAATATTTTATATCATACAAGCAAAATATTAACTTCATTAATTCTTAGGTGATTAAGTTTTCCTTTAACACGTGGGGAACAGATGGACCTGAATAGGTTGTGTGATCTGAATTAAAGATTAACTCTAATACAACGACATTAGATCGATAAATCAATTAGTGAAGTTTGATGTTGATACTTTCTGAAAAGTGGCGGCTATATCAACTGGAAACGACGACCACTTTCCTCATTTTCAACTCCATTCGATCAACCAGCCTTTACCTTTGGAAGAACTCAATATGGCGTCGTGTCTGATTCTAGCATCTGCGCTATTCATCGTGGGTCATTCATTTGCCGATCGCATTTCAGGTGATGAATTTACTTATTTTGGGGGCTCTCAACAGCCGAAATAACCTCTCTTAAACGCTATAGGTTCCTAAATGTTATTCATGTCTTTACACTTCAACACTTCTGTTAATAGGCCTATATAGGTAATTTCGTTTACTCCCGTAGTATATATGGCCTTTATCTTTTATTTTATCTTTTTAAAATCTTTCTCTGATTATTTTTTTTCTAAAATTATCTATCTCCATTCCTTTCTTGTTCTTACCTAATTTCTCCTTCATTGATTCTTTGTCTCCTCGCATTCTCTCTCGCACCTTCCTCGCCCGTCCTCCCCTGCCCCCCCCCCCCCTCTCTCTCTCCCTCTCTATCACTCTCTCACTCTCTCTCTCTCTCTCTCTCTCCCTTCATCTCTGTGCTAACAGGCGATTACCATGTTGACTGGGATGCTGAATGGCAGAACCACATACAACAATACGCCGACTACTCCTATCCTTTCGAGCAACCTGGTGTAATCTTTCCTGGCTTGACTGTTCAGGATGCCATCAGCACCGTCGGGAAGACTTGGCACGCGACGGAAATGAAGGAGGTTCTCGGGATCTTCTGCCGAGACATTGCACCCAGTCTGGTTGTACCTGTGGGACAACAATTCATCAGCAGTATATGCGATCCAATCTTTGACTCTCTGAACACCAACACCCGTATAGATGGGTTTGCCATCTGCGACGCTGTGTACTCTACCCTCGGTGACCCGATGTCCGCACGCCGTAGACGGAGAATGACGCCCGGCAAGTCCCTGATGGGCATAGGCGTCGTGAGGAACTTCAATTTCGAGAAAGTGGGCCATGACATCAATCGCCGCATCTTCAACCTCCACAGTTACGACAAGGAATCCATCTGTACCGCTTTCGATGAGTTCGTCAACTCTGATTTCTCCACTCAACGGTTAATCCAAGCCACCGGCGAGATCTTCCTGGAAGAAGCCATTGCTCAGGGTTCACAAATCTGTCAACACTGGGACGCTATCTACGATGTTCTCCGCCGGACTGATGAACAACCAGGTGAGGGCGTGCCTGACTTCTTCCAAACACTCATGGTTGATGTGTCGCAACTTATAGCCGAGTTTAGCGGCTTTGACAATCGCGAATCCCTCTGCGACGCACTTGTTGAAGCTACAGACCCTCTACAGACCCATCGGGGGTACCTCCGTGATTCAAGGGTTTGGTCACTCGCTGTCGATATCATACACAACATGGTACATACGCTCATCATCAACGACCAATGTACTGACTTCGGCAATGATGTTGCCAATGTCATCGTTAATCTCAGCCCATACATCGACTTCGACGTCATCCAATTCTACGTCCAAATGGTTTTCGATCTCCAGTCGATCGGAGAGGCATGTAGCTTCGTCGATGATGCCTTCGCATTCCAAGGTAATTTTTTTCCCTCAGTTTTAGCTCAATTATAATCAAAATTGCTGGAAGAGTTGTTTGTGTTCATTCATTCCTGCATATAAGAACTGTATTTATCTGGAATTATATTTTTCGCTCGAAGCTCTACTCCAAATACAATTAAAATCAACACTTTTCATAGGCTAGTACATATGTAATATGAATGAAAATATAACACTGGGTATTGAATATTTGATTTTTTCTTTCGGAATTGTGAACTTATAGCATGTTCCCGAGACGACCATGTAGTTCTCGGCGTGTTTGTTTGTTTTTAGTTTTGTTTTTCATTTCTTTTCTTTTCTTTGCTTGTTTTTATTTGTTTCCGTTTGATTTTGTTTGTTTTTCATTTAGGTTGTGCTGCTGACACTTGTGCCAATGGTGGATTGTGCGAATATTTCCAGGGCATCTTTAGCGAGTCTTTCCGTTGCACCTGTGCAGCTGGATATGTTGGAACAGACTGTGGAGTAGGTAAGATTGTCAGCCGGGGGGGGGGCGTTTCACAAAACTTGTCATCAGTGACAAATGACAGTTTTTGTTATAAGCTACTGAAATCCTTGATTCTGATTTGGTATCATCAGATTTGTCACTGATTTTTGTCATTTGTCATTGAAAAGAGGCTTTGTGAAACGGGCCCCGGAAGTTGGATTTAACTATAGATGGGAAGAAATAGTACATGATTGAAAACATTTCGGGAAGGGCGATTTCAATACTCTACTGTATGTCCGATAGAAATCATGTTCAGATTACGTAATACGTCAAAGTGATGTTCGCACATTTCAGTACGTGATAATTAAACAAGGGTATTGAAATTGCCTTCCGTAGGACGATATTAGGTTAAAAGTCTTTGGCAGTCTTTGCCATCGTGTCATTGTGATTAAAGAGCCTTTACTCATGCGTATAGTTATTGGTCGTTATCGATAAGGTAAGACCATGGACCTATTACGGATGGACATTCATCGTTTTCTTAACGAATTCATTGTGATTGTCTCCGTCAATGTCGTCTCAATAACATTCCGTACATGTTTCTTCCCTTTGGTCTCATGTTGGTCGCCGGCAAAAAGCCGGGACAGAATCAAGATAGTGATTTTACACATGTTAATCTACATGCGCAGAAGATAATTACTCGCCTAAATCATGGAAAATAGATGTGCAGTTCTGGCTTATAATCGGAAGTTGTTGTTCCGTTTCCTGTACATGTATTTTATTTTGAAAAACATGATGATATTACCAGATAGAGGCTTTTTTTTTATTTTTGGTTGTGATTTAAAATCCCGTTTCCTCCTATTTCCTCATAATATTCCAGAGTTACAACGCACAGGGCTGATACAGATCATGGCCTTCTAATTGTTTTGTAAGGTCATAGGTGTGTGCGAAAGTTTGCGAATCAGTAATAATACATTTCATATCACCGAAATCGTCTGCTTTTCATTGAGGATGCTTTTATTCAAGACACACTCTTACAGAGCACACCATCCAAACAAAACCCAAGAGAGGGAAACTGCTCCTTTGTCAATGACCGAAAATGCTTACGCAGTCGTTATTGTTAAAACAGCTGAATGTTCTCATTAAGATGCACATAATCAGAAGGCGGCGACTATCATTGGATCAAAGAAAGAATCACGTTGAATGTCCATCCGTAATAGGTCCATGGTAAGACTGAGGCAATATGCCTTTAAAGTCATACTGTTTAAGTAACACTCGCACAAAATCCCCTCTAGCGCCATCTGAGATCAGCAGCAACAGTAGGGTGCTGTAATAAGGGAGTTTACAGATAGCACATGGTACAAATAACCCCAAATATCCACAGATCTTTTACACATGGAGAAGTTCCACCTTTGAGCATCTTAGAATAATAACTGCCAAAGTCCTAGATGTGCTTCATGAATACCTTTTGTTTGCCCTCTTGAAAAGAATACTTCCACCTGCGTATCATAGAATGTACCGTTGGTGCATAAATTAATAATGCTACATAACTTTCATGAGCGCATATCCAGTATTCATCTCTGTGGGTTTTACCTTTTTGGTACAAATGACCTTTATCTGCCCATGCGCAGATTGTTTCTATGAACTGGCTTATTCGCTGCGTTGTACGTTCTCGAGTCCCATGTCTGCGAAGTGGTAATGCACTGTTAGCAAGTTGACCATGAGATGGTGCTGTACAATCAACAGTGCGCTAGGGAAGAAAAATTCATCGGTTCAGTATCGCTTTAATTGATTTTAAAGGTGCATGTTTCCCGTATTCCAGAGGGCGCTCAAAATACGTACGCGCTGGCGGACGGCGCTATAGCTTCCTATTGACACCAACAGAATACGGCTCTTACGCAGATGGCATGTTCAGATAACTACACTGGCGGGAACGTGCCCCTTTAACAGTTACTAAAGAATGTAAATTATTTTTGGTTGGTCATGTTCTTGGTTAAAAACTTCGAATCACTACGAAAAACGAATTTGTTTTCCATTATGTGATAATATCCTTCCATTAATGAAATCGTAAATTATTCTTTTTCTTTAATCCAATTTTCTTCACTTATCCAGAGATTCATGAGTGAACCATAATGGCACATGTAGACTGAGGAGATCAAAGGTAACACGCGCATTTTCAAATAATTTGATAAGCCAAGACCAAAATATGCATTTAAAATATTCTCTAAAGGCATACCATATTGTACAATTCTTATCTAAGGTAGGGTTTTGCAGTTTGCCGAATAATGAAAAACGTAACGTAAAGAAAATCGCTAGAGTCAATTAAGAACATAACATGCACCACACGTACAAATTAGTTTTGATGTTTATTAGTGTAATTTCCAGTTGGATTTCCTGTATGTTTGCTGGTTTACAATCATCCTGATTTTGCATGTATACACGTGTATACCACGTGTAGAAATAATATCTGTTGAACTGTTTTGTGTAATCTGCTTATTCATTTTTGTCGCGCCTTGATCTGAAGTTTCGGATATGTGCGCGTTATAAATTCATATCATTATTATTATTATTATTATTATTATTATTATTATTATTATTATTATTATTATTATTATTACTGACATCCGTTTGTCTCCAGAGACAATGGGATAATCCCCTATATTAATATCCGAATTGGATTTTTACTTAGTTTCTCGTGAAATACTTGTCATTCATTTCTAGGCGTCGTGAATGCATTTTTACGGATGTTGATCGTACCTGTATGGTTGAATTTTCTACGTTTTGAGGGATCTTTAAAGATACTGAACTTATTTTCCGCCTTCCTTCTGATTATTTAGATACACCGTAATTGTACTGTGGCAGATCTCCAGTGCTTGTCTACTCGGAGGATCAACTAATCTCCTGTAATCTACGAATAAATACATATCCAATGATTATTAAAATGATGATGACAATTTCTACTACAAGGTAGCACAAGTAGTTTTATGAATTATTTATTTCATGAATTTTTCGATTTATTTATTATTTATTTATTAAGATATTTATTTAGCGTCTATTTATCTGTGTTTGTCTATATGTAGGCCTTTTATTCATGTACTTATTTATTTATTTGTATTCATTAATTTATTATTTAAAGGTTGTAATTGCCTATAAATTGGCAACGGTTCTGCTTTTATAAACAGTTGAAAAGACTTTTTTTCCGATCAGGTATTGTTTAGATTGTAAAGCAATATCGGACTATTCTGATGAAAAAATGGCAAATTACTCATATTACATTCGTTAACATTTTTTCACCAAAATGGAGTTAGATGTGAGTGTCCTTCCAACAACATTAGGTTTAACTCCCGATTCCTGGGACATGTTCTTTCATGACTCCCCCCACCCCCTTCATTCCCACCCACCCACACACGCACACGCGCACATACACAAACACACACACAAGTAAATCAATTGTTGATGTTTTTTCTTATAGCCATAGAATACATCTTACTAGCAATATGACGGGCTTAATGAGCAATGATAGTTATGATTGAGCTTAATTTGAATAAAATCTACAATGGAAATTTAACTGATGTATTTTTATTCGTATATTATGGAAAACTTGACTTGTTTGGGACTGGACGTGTTGCTGAGATGTTGCAAAATTGATTGCCACAATATCGATTAGTAGATTTGGAAATTAGACGATTGTGTTGTTTGATTGTTGCGAAATTGTGTTGTGCTGTAATATATACTGATGTGTTGTGATGTGTTGTGCTTCGTTGTGTTGCAATTATGTGTTGTGCTGTAATTCTACGTTGTGTTTTGTTGTGTTGTGGATGTTGTGTTACGTTGTATTTGGGTTGAGCACGTGTTTTAGTGGGTTGTGCTGTGTTGTGTTGTGTTGTAGGTGTTGTGTTATACTGCGATGTGTTGCGTTGGGCTGTGTGGCACAGTACGTGCTGTGCTGTGTTATTGTACGTGTAGTTTTGTGGTCTGATGTGCTGTGCTGTGCTGTGCTGTGTTGTGTTAAGTTCCAAACGTGTTTCGTTATTAAAGCTAGCTTAAGAACATAGCTATATTCTGGATTGTTTATCCTGCAGTCACAAAGAAGACGAAAGACTTCATGTATGGCTGATCGTCGACGAAACGGAGTTAAGTCTGTTGTCAAATCTCTTTGTTGCTACGACAAGCAGCCAGTGAAAACGAATTCGTTAAATCAAATTATGGAAATCCAAGCATAACTTTGAACAAACAAAACTATGTTAATCCTGTTTCATTTTTCTTGATTGAGGTAACATATGAAAGTGCAGAAAATAAACTTTCTAGTAATGTAATTTTCTCTTTAAAATTCAGATACTGCCCGCCAAATGACTTTTTTGTATCCTCTCTTCAATTGTTTTTAATCACTCATGCGTAAAATATGCATCATAATTATGAGTTGAATGAATCAATTATTAATTATCAATTATAATTGTGATTAAGTTATGATAAAACATCGATAGTTCTCGGTTTCTTTTTTTCTGGGGCGCACTGTATTGTGTTGTGTTGGTGTTGACACCTACCCCCTGGATATCCACCCCCGGATAACCATCCGTTATCCGGGGTGAACGGTCCAGGGGGTTCGTGTCCGGATACGGATGTTTTGTGGTATCTGGTTTCTGTGCTGTGTTGTTTTGTGTTTTGTTGTGCTGTGCTGTGTTAATTATGTTAAGTTCCAAACGTGTTTCATTATTACAGCTATACTTTAGAGTCGAGGGAACATGGCTATGTGATTCATTCTGGATTGTTAGTCCTCCAGTAGAATTATTGTTTGAACCAGTAAAATAAAAGACAAACTCACAAAAACTTTGCTGGAAATCATCTTCAATTTAAAAAAAAAATTTAACTCCCATTTACACGTGGTGACCTGTCTTTAATTGATTATTATCATTTTTATTATTGAAATTTAAAAAATCGGTGTATTTTTAAATCTTAAGTAATATGACTAGTATAGTGTGTGCGTGTGTGCGTGTGTGTGTGTGTTTGTGTCTGAACTACGTTGAAAATAACTTATAAAATACGCCATCTTGTCCCTTTTTTTGCTCGAACAATGCCCCCCCCCCCCCCCTACCCGTTCTAAACACCTGTGACAACACTATTACGTGACACTGAATAAACTGTGTTAGCCTCTCCGTATTTGCTAGTACTATTAGTGGATCCTACTGACGATGGTCTGGGCAAATAGCAAAAATTATTGCTTAATCATTGTGGATATTTCTATTCACATGCATTCAATGTATGTGACAGTTGTACTCAACAGACTGTCGTATAAAAGATAATAAGCCCTTGGAAAAAGACCATTACTTAATTGGACTTCACTTCTGTTATTATCTGCGTCTGAATTTCAGGTTAAACATGTCGAAAGGTAGGTGCACACGATCTGTTAATTATGATATTGATTATTATGTGAACGGCACTTTCGCATCAATTTTACAGGGTTTTCTTTTATCAAAATGTCACTTTGGCTGTGTAGCACTTCAAATTTATGTGTTTTTTAAAATAAATTATGACGAAAATCAATTAAAACTGGTAGTGTCAACAGCAGAACATAGCAGACTTATACCGTGTGAAAATACTTTAATACTCATCCACGAGAATAATAACAGATGCTAGCTATCTACTTGTAAGTACCGGCTGGTATGGTGATGGAGATATACAGTAGGCTTACGGTTGCACCATGAATATACCTTTGATTAGCATAAAATGTGTCTTCTGTGTAAGTGAGAACGAAAGGACAAAGTCCAATACGCGGGGGGGGGGGGAGCCTCAGCTCCCGGTTATCCATGTATGCTTTTCATTCATGAAAACGATGTTAAGTATATAAGTTTTGACAACATGTATTTTTCGTTAACCTTGTAACGAGGTAATGTTAAGGTTCGTAATATATATATATTCTTTCAGACAGATTTAGAACGCGAACATTTGCTAATAAATTATGTTGCACAAGCGTATCATCTTGAAGAGGGAAGGGGATATTTGTTTTAATCTAAATTATCATTTTAAGAGAAAAATCCTGCATCCTTCCCCTGCATATGACCCCTATAGAATGACAATTTTAATTCAATACAAACCTACAGATTTCCGCACAGAATTATTTTGTTTAAAAGTAATAAAGACTAGCAAAAAATAACTGACAAAGATAATTTTGCTCTTCACCATCCTCATGAAAGCCGAGTTTTACTTCTCCCTTGTTTAGTTTTGTGTTAATAATGAGATACTTCATTTGCCACACGTGATGTAAGTGGGTACCTGGCAGGAATTAATTCCTTGAAATGCTGCATGGAGCGCTGTAATGGCAGTAAAGCTAAAGCCGGGGTAATAATTAGTGCGCCTCGAAATAGAATGTCTAGGTATATAGATAGACGGCGCTGTAGAAATACCAATTATTAGCAATATTATTGTTATTATTATTACTTGTCATCTGTGATTAAGGTATTAAGATTCGATTTTAAAAGCGCCTTTTCATTGTGCATAAGATGTAAAGCGCACGATATATAACGATAATACATTAAAGTGTACATCTTGGATTTCTTTTCCATCAATGTCAGGTTCGACGAGCAATGGGTTTTCTTCGCTGGTTCCCGACTGCGTGGTCGAGAAGTGCTACGAGCACGAAGGCGTGATCATGGCACATCTCATGCCAAAGAGGGCGCTTGATCGAGTACGACAGTTCAAAGTCAAGTCTGATGATTTTTTCATCGTTACATATCCAAAATCAGGTACAGGATAGAACACCGGTTTATTGCCACTTAGACATTTGTGACCAGTACCATTCATGTCCCTTGCCGCTTTATTTAATCAAATTAATACCTAGCTCGTCTAACTTCATTTAGTCCATTCCCACAGGTCCACTGCATGCATGCACGCCTTCGTTAATTATCATTTCGTCTAATAACCAGTAGACATAGAGCCAATACTGATCCATTTATGTTACATTACCATTTGGTAATACACTGCTTGTCCACTGTACACGATGTCCAGTCATCGTGTAGTCTAAAAACCATGAAGGCAATTTTGTCAATAACAATTTGGCCAAAGGGCAACTGTCTTCATCCAATTAGTATTTGTCTCCGTTTTTTCTTGATAAAAAGTAACAATTTTGGTCCATCAACTTGTTGTATGGTTGAGGGCGCGTGCCCCCCCACACACACACACACACACACTCACACATACACACTTATCTACGCTACTGCAGACCAATGACCAATGCATTTAAAGGGATTGAGAAAGTGGAAGATGAGGAAGGGAGGAAGGAGAGGAAAAGAAATCGACTTCACACCTAAATAAATACCCCGTTACCTTTTAAACATGCATAAGTACCTCACCGCCCCCCCCCCCTTTGTCCAAGGATAATCGAAGCACACGGTGACAATGCTGAATCCAAATGAAATGTCATTTTAAAGAAACGCTCAACAATCTTATCTTTTCTTCCATTGATCGCTTTATTTACACAACTTAATGTAAATATCGAACCGCTGAACTCTTCTGTACATGTATAATTAGTTAAACCGACGACGCGTCGCGACGTCACAATTTCAATGAATAGGCATACACGTTAAAGGTACCAACACATTCTGTTAAAAAGTGATGATTAGTTTTTGTATCATTTACTGACAAATTACTGAGTAGTAGAAACAATGTTAACTTTTTCGAGTGATATTTTGTTATTTGAGTATGTACAGCGGTAGATATTTTTAGGGCTGAAGTCCATGTCTCTGATAGAAATATTAGGCCTATGTATGATATTTATACTTCTTGAAAAGCAGAAAAGTTTACCATATGGCTTTTTAATGAGTTTGGAGAAAACACGATTGCCAGAATTTTAAAAAATTGTACTGTCTTTACAAATCATGTTCAGATTACGTTATACTTCTCTGTAATATTATACAGTCAAACCTGTCTACAGCGACCGCCAAGGGAAACACAAAAAGGGATCTTTGTAGACAGGTTCCTTTAGTACATGTTTTTAAATGAGAAACAATTTTAAAGGGCAACAAAAAATGTGCTTGCTGTAGACAGGTGGTCTTTGTAGACAGGTGGTCACTAAAGCAGGTTTGAAGGTACATCATAATATGTGATAAACAGGGCTATTACGACTGCCTTTGGTCGATTTCCTGATAGTCTATATATCTTGGTTCTCACAGCTCGAGGATTTCCCATGTGATTTTTATGTGAAACTACCAATCTTAAAAAGCTATTTTGGTGGTCTTTGTAGACAGGTGGTCACTAAAGCAGGTTTAAAGTTACATCATAATATGTGATGAACAGGGCTATTACGACTACCCTGGGTCGATTTCCTGATAGTCTATATATCTTGGTTCTCACAGCTCGAGGATTTCCCATGTGATATATGTGAAGTGAAACTACCAATCTTAAAGAGCTATTTTTAATCTCTCGATTTTTTTCTTTCTGAAGGGACAGCATGGGCTGAACAAATATCCCTACTGATCAAACATGATGGAGACAATTCGAAACTAGAGGGCTCTCATATCATGAAGATGATTCCGTTTATCGAGCTTTGTATGGACAGTAAAAACCCAGAGGTATGTCATTTTCTCCCTGTTACATAATTAGTATAGCGTATTCAGGGGCAGGGGGACACTGGACGCCCCCCCCCCGGTGAACCTTAATGTGGACCATAATTGTACCTGTAGATGAGCCTGTAGCTGTGCCCGCGAATGTTTTTGCTAATGAAAAGATTATTGCGATCAAATGTAATTACATGTTAAAAACAACAAGTTTATATATCATTTGATAATTGATGGAAAAACATTGTTTTGCAGCAAAAGGGTTCCGTTTCGTCACATCCTCCTGTTTTATAAAAGTTTATTCTTTCTGATATTTTATGTTGACAAATCTATTGCAGTCATGAGCGACATTTGATAAAGACATGTTTCTTAAAAGAAAACGGTATCACAAAGATTATCATGATTATCATAATCAAATTTGTGAAACATTTTCAGACGGCTCCATTGAAGATCGACGAGGCGGAAAAGATGCCATCGCCACGGTTCATGAGGACTCATTGTCTATACCTAAATTCCTCCCTCTCGATGTCAGCACTGATGACCCTAAAGCAAAGGTTGGTATTGATATTTTACAAGAGTTACAGTCACTTTTGTAGATTATCGATATTACTTTACTACTATACGACAAGGGCTGACATGCAAAGACAAAAGGTCACGTGACCTTGTAACCGTAGGTCCAATTTTCAAAAAAATTCTTTTAAAAGTTGCGCAAGACTCGAAAAAAAAGTCAGCGAGCGGCGGGGCGCCATCCATATGCGTTCCCGAGCGATCAGAAAAATGGTGGAGGGGGGGGGGGGCATAATGCCCCCCCCCCCGGCCTTATTAGGGTTAATAGACAATCCTGTTTTACAAAATATCTTAATCTATTTCATGACGAAGTAAACTCCTTGTCACTCATGTCATTCCTGTGTTCTGTAGGGATTCGTTCAATCTCAGACGTTCAAATGATACTTAATCGAGACCTAAGCCCCGTCTTATGAACATTTGCGATTAATCGCAACTTATTTGTGAATTGTGATTTATATCAATATCAACTATGCACATAAAAGATATAGGGAAACGCAAACTTGCGATTGAAAAGAGGACTTACGATTGATCCGGATCAATCGCAACTCGCAATGAAACGGGGTCCTGAATGACCTATTTACTATGTTGTGGTCATAAGGTACGCCTACCCTGAAGGATTTCTCATAATCAGTCTGTCCAACTTTTCCTTTTGTCCTCCAAATGTCAAGGTGCTCTACGTTGCTCGAAATCCAAAAGATGCCGCGGTATCCTATTACCATTTCTGTCACTTCATAGACGCATTACCCTCATACGAATCTTGGGACGTCTTCTTTGAAGAGTTTCTCGCCGGCAGGGGTAAGTATTTGCCCCCTTAATACCACTTAAGAGACATTTCGACGCAATAATTCACTCCCATTATGTTGGAGCGGATCAAGGATTCGGTTTAAAGTCTGACTTTTATGTTTGCAATCAAGGAATGCCAAATTATGTTTTATCGTGGGACACGTGCCCCCCCCCCCCCTCCATCATTCGTCACTACCGTATACTATAGTGGTAATATTGATTATTTTTTGCTTTTACCTTTAGGCAGTTATACCAAGTAGGCTCTTATCTGAGGCAATGTTAATAAGAATTTTATTAGCGTCCCATAGTGGAATATAACCTAATTACGGTATAAAAAAAACAATATTATCAATGTCTCGACTCGACGACTGTGCTAGAGAACTCCATCACTGTGTCGTTATGGGTTTTCATAATGATTTATACCACTCCCGTTTCTTTTGATACAATAGTTCCTCAAGGATCGTGGTTTGAAAACGTGTTGCCATGGTGGAAGAGAAGGAACCATCCAAATGTTCTCTTTCTGAAGTACGAGGATATGAAGAAGGTTAGTTTATTGGTTAGTTAGTTAGTTAGTTAGTTTAGAGTAAGTTAGTATGTTAATTAGTAAGTTATAATTAGTTTGTTTGTTTGTTTAATCTAATTTGTTAATTGTGCGTAATGATCAACTAAACTAAGTGTACAAAATGGCGTTCTTATGGATGGCTAAATCGATATGTTCTTCATGTTTTGAGTATATTCTCATCTTATTGCTGGCCACTTCCAACTGATAATCGGGTATCGGAAATAGACATACATTGGAAAGATGTTGTAAAAATAATTTTATTTTTAATGAAAGAACATTGATTTTGTATGTGTCACCATGTTGCCAAATTATTTTATGGAAAGGCAATGATTTCGCTTTTGTAATTTGTTTGCTATATTTTTAAGATCTTAATGCCTATTTTCATATGAAATTTTTTGCAACATTAGGTGAGGTGAGAATTATTGCCAAAGTAGCCTACGCGAAACTACTTCATTTTTCTGTTCATGTATATGTTTATTTTCCCCGTATTGTGCCAAAATTATGAAGACATTTTGTCAGGAAATTTTATCAGGAAATGTATGAATCCAACAAAAAATTAATCTGCATAGAACTCTGACTTTATTATATATTCATAGTTTGTCAAAGCAACTTTTTTGATTTTGATCATGCATTATACCTATAAAGTAAAGGGCCCTGTTTAATAAAACTTGGTGTCACTAACAAATGCTAAATGTCTCTGCCAAATTTGTTCTCATCTTATCAAATGCCACGATTTCAGTAGCTTATAATACTTATTGTAACTTATTATTACTTAAAATTGATAACATATTTTATGACATAGAGCACAGGAGTGGAAATCCACTCTTTTAGGAGTCATAGAAGCGATTACTTCGTTTGGGGTCGAAATCCAGGTTCAAAATAGCGGGATCCATGCTCAAGAGAGAATTTCGGACCACAAACTTCCAGTGGATTTGCAATCATCTAAGAGAGCAAGTTAATGAGGCTATCAAAAGTTCAATGCCCCTTTTATTCGCTTTTCTCATTGGTAGGATCTTCCAGCAGCCGTCAAGCAAATCGTCGAATTTATGGGGAAGTCTTTCACCGCTGACGTCATAAAGAAGATATCGGACGCGTCGACATTCAAAGCGATGAAAAAGAGTCCGTCAGCGAATCCTGATTTTTTAATTAAGGGTGAAGTGGCTGAGGGAAGTAGATCCTTCATGAGAAAAGGTAAGCTATTTTAAATTGATACAGGGGCAAGATGACCCCTCCCCCTTTTTCCCTCCAGAGGAATGTCAGAAAGGAAACTATTATCTCGAATCCAGATTTTAAGAGTGCCTGAGGAAAATAAGTCATTCATGAGAAAGAAAAAAAATATTCCTCTCTAATCGGAAAAAATAAGAACTAAGAATGAAAACAATGTCGTGAATTTTTTTTCTCTCTGATGTTCTTCCACACTTGCATAATAACAATGATAACACTTTCAAAATTATTTTTTACCTCTCCCCAGAACTCAACCTTCTCTTTAATCTTTTACTTTTTACTTGATTCTGTTTCCAGTAACATCATAAGAGGACTTATTCACTAGCTATCATTGTTGCAGCCGCGGTATATTTTTAACTTATTTACCCATATTCTATTTCCCCTTTCTATCATTTTCTTTTCTTCTTCTACTATGTTGGTCATAAAGGTGGAATAATTATTATTTTTACTGCAATTTACGGAATGGTTTTGACAATGATTTATTCCTAATAGATCTAAATAATAGTATACATTCTCAGATTTTATTGAATAATAATTTGCGAGTGTTTGTTTTGCGTTTTATCACTATAGGTATAGTCGGAGATTGGAAGAATTATTTCACAGACGATCAAAACAAACGATTTGACGAGTTTTACAACAAGGAAATAGCTGGCTCAGGACTCGAAATGGATTTCGGACCTGCATAACTTTTTTTTCAGGCCAACACGGGTTTTTATTAGTTCGAAGCATGCTTAGTATCTGGGGAAAATTTCAATAAATTAAATTGAATTAATTCAAGAAAATGAGTTGTAGGCCAATCTTTAATTACGCATACTATTGTTTGGAACCAAGCATAATTATATTAAAAGGGAAGGTCGTCAGTTTTCAAGTGCAGTAGGTCTCGCACACAGCAACTCCGTAGTTCCATACCACCCAGTCCCTCGGAGAGTCTTCGGTTCTGCGAAATGTAAGAAAGGAACTTTTCCATATGAAGCGATTGGTGGAAAATGCAAAGCATTACATAAGGCCTGTTGGTCATAAAACTGAAGACTAATACTTGTGGTAAAAGACGACACCTGTTATTGGGTAAACACCCGAATGGTGTCAAATTCCCTAATGAGAGCCCACTAATATGCATCTTTGAACAAAGAATTTTCTCTTCTTCTGATAATCTCCAAAGGGCTATAAAGAAAGCTTTATGACAACTTTAGACTTGAAGCCAAATTCCTGTAGATGGAAGAACAAACTAGCAAACTAGAAACTAGCAATATTACTTGCGTTAAAATAGTTCGAGAATATTGAAGATAAGGGTAATGTAGTGTAAAATACATCATTAAATATGGTTATTTCGTTTTGGCAAATCAGTCATTCAAATGTTTTTCATGACATTAAGGGCGCCCTTTCACCCGGTTCTCCACTCGTTCATGCTGTTTTGTGCATAATGAAAAAATCTACATTCCAATAACGCCAATTCAAACTATATTAGATTTATGTTATGGGAAACATGTTAATTGGTAATGCATATTTTTTTCCAAAATAGTCTCTTCTATCAAGTCTTTCTTCTTACTTATTTTCAGGAAAAAAAAGTATTCAATCACATTTCTAATTTTTAAAAGGTTTCTTTACAAAATTGTCATGTTTTTATCCCAAGCAAATAAAGATCGATCAAAGATAATTAACAGGTGTTCGTTGTTTATTCTTGATTTTTCAGAGATTTCAAGTCCTATAAACGGTGTCTGTTCTTAATTATGTTACAGCAGGGAGGTGTTGTTACAGTGATAATTATGTCCAATAATAGGATACGCCCCACCAGTGACGTACGATTTTTTCAAGGGGGGGGGGGGGGGGGGGGTTTAACATTTTTAAATCGGGCCGAAAATTTCGCAACAACTCAGCCAGCCGCTGAATAAACGGGGGGGGGGGGGTAAGAGCACATTTTTGTTTGTGTGTGTGTCCCATAATTCGAAAATTTGACCAATCTATATTTTGTTTAGTTGGGGGGGGGGGGGGTAAGGTCAGCTTTTTGGGGTCACCCATTACCACAATTTTTTTTTTTTTTTTTGAAGGGGGGGGGGGTCCTCCAAAACACACCCCCCCCCCCCCCCCCCCCGGGTACGCGCCTGCGCGCAACGGCCTCCTTCCAAGCCAAAATTAATGACTCATATTATGCAGAAAAAGGGGGAAGAATCACGGAAAAGGAGAAGGACAAAGAAAAGGGGGGAAAAGAAAGAAAGAAGGAAAGAATGAAAGAAAGGAAGAACAGAAATATAGACAGATAGAATGAAAGGAAAAAAGAACATTGACGAAAGAGGGGAAAAGCAACGTGAAAGAAAATGATATTTAGGCCCCTCCATTCCAACCCGCCCCCTTGATGACCTTGTCCTCTCGCATTTTATCAACAGTAAGAACCCCTCCCCTTTCTCTCTCTCTCTCTCTCACTCTCTCTCTCTCTCTCTCTCTCTCTCTCTCTCTCTCTCTCTCTCTCTCTCTATCCGTACCCCCTTTCCAAGTCTAAAATCGTGAGCACGATTGAGGATGATACAAAAGGCCAAAGGGTGAGTCAAAGGTTGAAAAAAAAGACGCCGGAGGGGGTTACAAACATAAAATCGAAAGTGAGATAATGATGACAGATTCAGACTAAACGGAATGCGGGAGAGAAAAGAACGTCTAGACAGTGAGATATCATATAAATCATATATATATATATATATAAAGATTACCACTTTAAAATGTGGCAAGTCTTGAAAAAGGGTTCTCGCATTTTGTTAATTTTTTTTTGTTCAGTATTAAAATCTGTCTAGGAAAAAAGAAGAATTTCAAAAGTAAAAGAAAATAATGTAAACAAATTAAAGATAGCATTTTTGGAATGTTGTTGAATTGGCCTTTCCAGTGGGTAAAGTAACACAGAGCTTAGCAGTCGAAGATACGATTGATGTTTGCTACTTATTACACTGGTCACTATGTGCAGTCAGTGGTAATAATCATTTTAATCCATTGGTAAGATTTGTGTTACGGGTGCCCAGATTGATTGGCCTTTGATGTGTGCCCCCCCCCCCCCCACCCCCCGCTCGCGTTATTTTTTTCTGCGGCACAGATTGGGGTTAGGTGCGTGTTGAGCCTATGGGAAAATTTAGGGTTAGGGTTAAGATTAGGGTTAAATCAAGACCTCTTTAAAAAAAAAAAAAAAAAAAACCCAATCTGTGCCGCAGAAAAAAATGACGCCCCCCGCTCCCCTCCTCCCGAGGTTCAACGATCCTTCTCCACGATCACTTTCGAATTCTGCGTCGACCGACCGTAGATGGCGTATCACCATTTTCTCGGCTGTGTAGTTTTTCTTGACAACAAAATGGATGGTGACAACAATCCACCGAAGTCGAAGGCAACGACTAAAAAACTGGCTAATATTACTGCAAATGATGGAGCTGTTGTACCCTACGATATGGATGACATCCAGTAAGTTCTTACGTTAATTATGAAAACCATTAAAAGTATGTAGTGAGTTCTAACAAGTGGAAAATGAGTAGTTGGTCATGGCATTCTTTGATCTGGAATCCAGCCCAGCCTGGCCCATGCCGCCGCCCAACGCCGGGCGGGCTCTAAACCCAGGGAGCTCCGCCGTCGAAGGCGTCGGAGCTCCAGAGCCTGCATAGGAAAACGATTCAAACAGCGGGTTGGGGCAAATTTTTTTCGAAATGTAAAGAAGTAGTAATTACAATTTCGACGTACAGTGTTGTTTGGCTCGTCTGGCCGGACAACCACTTGAAATTATAATTTGAAGAAGTCTTTGAGTTTGACTTTGATGGGGAAAAGCCAAAAGGGTGATTCCTCATCCTGACCCAATTTATCCCATGTGATGATGTTGTAATATTGTTGATTCAACATGGCAAACAGAGCTGCCTAGTAGTACGGATTTCCTGTTAGTGTGTGTGTGTGGAGCAGTACACAGGTCCTGTTTTTGTGCAGTCAAATTTGATCTTGTTTGACATCTTTTTGCTGGTATAAATGGATTTGTTGCATGAATGTTGATGCTATACATGACTAGTTTAGTGTGAGCATACTCTTGGGATGGAATGGAGTAGTTTTGTCCTGTATTTTTGAGCTACTTCGTGGTACTTGATTTGGCTTTTTGGACTGACTTCACATACTGTGCCCACCTATATATATTCAAGCTGGTTCACTAGTTGTTACTATTCATGCTGTACTGGAGTCATACCATGGCTTGCCATTGAATCTGCATGCATGTACATGTATGTATGTATTTATATCATAATACATTATCTTGTATGCTTAGTCTCACCATGCCACTGGCTGGTAACTCAATCTAGTGTCGGTGGGTGATACTAT
This sequence comes from Strongylocentrotus purpuratus, assembly GCF_000002235.5. Classification (NCBI taxonomy): domain Eukaryota; kingdom Metazoa; phylum Echinodermata; class Echinoidea; order Camarodonta; family Strongylocentrotidae; genus Strongylocentrotus; species Strongylocentrotus purpuratus. The sequence continues at coordinate 7,164,252 of NW_022145604.1, read as the reverse complement.
TAGTGCACCATAGGTATGAATCTCGGGCGCATCACAACATTGCCATTTTTGTGCTGCATTGAGGGTAGAGATTCTAATATTAAGTCTCACCATGGCATTGGCTGGTAACTCAACCCCTGCAGCCATGTTTGTGTGCGTGTTCATACTGATATCAGTATTGCTACTGAGTGGTGATGTGGAAATAAATCCCGGACCTAGGAAACCCAAGTTTCCATGTGGTGAATGCCACAAGGCATGCACGTCTTATAAAGGAGCCAAAGCAAGTATACTGTGTGAATCATGCGACACCTGGTTCCATGCTGATTGTGTAAACATTGGCAATAGTTTCTTGGCTGTTCTCGGAAGATGTGATACACCATGGGAATGCTGTAACTGTGGATTGCCTAAGTTCTCATCCAGCCTATTTGACACTTTACTAATGTCCGGATCATCGGACACTGACAGAAGCAGCGAGTCATCAAGCTTAACACATGACAGCAGCTACTCAACTTCAAGTTCTGCTTCTCCCGGACCACCACAGACTTCGTCCTCTCCTTCGAAGAGCCTGTCTCCCCAAGGTAAACTACGCTTCAAAACTCTGACTATTAACTTCCAGAGCATAGTTTCAAAGAGGGAGGAATTTTGGTGCCTTGTGGATGCAGTTAAGCCAGATGTAATCATGGGCTGTGAAACATGGCTCAAACCGAGCATAAGTGAAGGAGAAATCTTCCCGCCTGGCTACAATGTGTATAGGAAAGATCGTAATAACGGGTATGGTGGAGTTTTGCTCGCCATCTCCTCAAGCCTTGATAGCTATCAGGTGCAGGTGACTAGTGAAGCTGAAGTGGTTGCTGCAAAGATCGTGAACAGAAACAACAACAACAGTGTTATTTTTGGAGCTGTTTACCGACCTCCAAACACCAACCAACCTTATATGGACAATATGAACCAGTTCATACGAGAACTGTGCATGTCTAATCCTGGCACAGCGTTGTGCATCGGAGGAGACATGAACTTGCCCGATATAGACTGGGAGACAGAAGAGATAAGATCCCATCAATACAGGAAATCCCTAAGTGAGACATACCTGCAGACTCTGGCAGATGTAGGACTTGGTCAGATTGTCAACTTCCCAACAAGAGGATCTAACACACTCGATGTCATCATCACAAATCGCCCAACGTTGGTTGGGCAGTGTGAGCCTATGCCGGGACTCGGTGACCACGATGTGGTATTCATGGATTTGTCTGTCAGAGCGTATAGGAATAAACCTATCCGTAGGGAGATATTCCTCTGGAAGAAGGCAGACATTGACGGTATTCATACAGATGCTAAAGCATGGGCAGACTGCTTTGTAGCTTCTCATGACACAACATCTCCAGTTGAAACTCTCTTTGCTGAAATCCAACAAGCCCTGGATAAAATTCTAAGGGACCATGTGCCAACCAAGATGACTTCGACACGGCCAAACCAGTGTTGGTTTAACACCGCCACGAAACGCATATGTCGCAAGAAGGCCAGAGCCTATAGGAAGGCTAAGAGGATCTCATCCATGCGTGGTAGTGATGCAAAAGCAACAATCAAAGCTTGGCATCGCTACAACGCTATAAAGACGACCACACAAAAGTTGTGTAGACAAGCCTACAACAAGTACCTTGCTGACTTGATTGACAATGATCCAGGCTGCAACAAGCGTCTTGGAGCCCTTGTGAGAACCATGCGCTGTGATCACATGGGAGTAGCACCATTGAAGGAAGGCAACATACTTCACTGTGACCCGAAGCAGAAAGCCAGTATCCTGAACAGGCAGTTTGCCTCGGTGTTCACCACTGATGATGATGACACAGCTCTACCAGACCTGGGACCCAGTCCTTATCCAGCCATGGATGATACATCAGTTAGCCGAGCAGGCGTAGCGAAATTGTTGAAGAAACTGAAGCCACATAAAGCTACTGGGCCAGACGGCATCTCTGCTAGACTCCTCAAGGTGACAGCTGATCAGATTTCACCTGCCATTAGTTTGCTTTTTGAGGCCTCCCTACTTCAAGGCGAAATTCCTTCTTACTGGAAGAAAGCATATGTTGTTCCTATCCACAAGAAAGGGTGTAAGTCATCTCCAGCAAACTACAGACCAATCTCACTGACAGCAATCTTATCAAAACTATGTGAACACATAGTGCATTGTGCTGTCATACATCACCTGATCAATCACAACCTGTTGTCAGACTCACAACATGGTTTTAGGAAGCGAAGATCGTGTGAAACACAACTCATCCTTGCCATCAATGACCTTGCCAAAGGACTGGATGATAGAGAGCAGATAGACTGCGTCTTGTTAGACTTTGCCAAAGCGTTTGACAAAGTCTCTCACCGACGACTCCTCCTCAAAGCTGACTATTATGGTATACGTGGCACTACTCTTAAATGGATCGAAAGCTTCCTTAGTGGCCGCACTCAACAAGTCACACTGGAGGGCCAGCGTAGTCACGAGGCCAAGATTACATCTGGAGTGCCCCAAGGTAGTGCTCTCGGCCCGCTGCTTTTCCTCATATACATCAATGACCTACCAGACAGTGTCAAGCACTCAACCATACGCCTCTTCGCTGATGACTGTATGCTATATAGACGCATCAGATCAGTCCAAGATTGTACAAATCTTCAGGAAGATCTTGACAGGCTGCAGGAATGGGAGAGAAAGTGGCGGATGGAATTCCACCCGTCCAAGTGCCAGACTCTGAGAGTCACCAACAAGAGGAAACAAATCCTAGGCCTGTATAACATCCACGGGCACGACCTGGAATTAGTGAGTTCCGCCAAGTATCTTGGAATCAACATCGATCAGAAGCTCAACTTCAATAGTCATGTTGATACTACAGTCAAGAAGGCTAATTCTGTGACAGGCTTCTTGCGACGGAACTTTAAACACTGTAGACGGCGGATCAAGCAGGCCACATACTTTACATACGTCCGACCAGTGGTGGAATATGCTGCAACAGCATGGGAACTACACACACAGCGGAATGTCAACAAGATTGAAATGGTCCAACGAAGGTGTGCTCGCTACGTCACCGGTGACTTTAATCAAACCTCCAGTGTAACGGCTATGCTTGAAAACCTGAATTGGCCATTGCTACTCACCAGACGCCTTCACAGCCGCCTTGCCATGCTGTATCGCATCCGTTTCAACCTTGTCGACGTTACCTGGCAGTCCTTTCTCACTGAACTGACATCAATAACAAGAGGACATGGATCTCGTTTTAGGCCATTCAACTGCAGTAGTCAGACCTATGCTTCTTCCTTCTTCCCAAGAACCTGCAAGGACTGGAACAACCTTCCACAGGACCCAGCCCAATACCACTCTCTTGACGCCTTCAAGGTCTTCTTGAGTGGGATGCAGATGTAATGTCTACAAGACTGGGAATGTTTTTTACTTACACATGTATATATGCACCTGCACAACAAGAACAACAAGTTAAAATGTGGAATGACAGGACATGTGAAAGTCTCCACATATACACACAAAACCAGTGCGATTATCTTCATCACCATGAAGCGGCACTTAACTGGAAGAAGAATTGGTACAGAAATAAACGATCATTACGGCAGTAGGGTAGAATGCCCAGTATTCGGTCACTTAAAATTAAGGGGAAATCGCTAATATTTTGAATTCTTGCCTCTTTTATTTGGCAATCTACCCATCCAAAGAAAAGATAATTATTCCTCTAACAGGATTTTATAGACACTTAAAATTTACTTTCTCACAGGTTTCACAGCAAACTGCTGTACAATTACAATACAATTGTATACTGTACAGACAAAGGGGTGCGCACGCGTGCGTGAAGTTAGCGACTGTAATCTCAGATCCTTATTATGAGGATGATTTCACTCAAACTGATTTCACTCAAAATTGGTACTTAAGTGACAATTGATAACACCTCAATAGCAGTAGAATACAATTTTTTGAACTTAGTCTGCTGATATTAAAAAGAATAATTTAAAAATTCAAATTGTAAGTCCAGTGTCAAATTTGCCGATCAGCCACGTTGGTGCTATTGTGTGGAGTCTATGCAATAGTGTGTGGTGTGTGTATCTGTGTATAATACCTGCCTCTCAGCAAGTATGCAGTGCTAGAGGTCAATACGCATTTAATAGCATTGACTCTCTATGCTTTGCTGGAGTGGTATGATTAGGTTTCTCTCGTTTGGGTTCTAATCTAATTGTTCCTATTCTACCCAGGCCTTCCATCTCGGACCAGCAGAAGGTTGGGTTCTTCCGTCAGGACCGGGCTTCCCAGACCCTGGAGTCTGAGATCCTGGAACTCAAGCAGATGACCTTCGTTCTGCAGACCTTGCTCAGGGTAAGTCCAGTCAAACCAAATTTAGTGGCCATACGTAAAGGAAGACCCCTGTCATTAAAGACTGCTTTTTGGGGGGAGGGGCACACATAGCTGCATTACTATCCTGGCTGTGTATTAAAAGCTGTTTTATTGATTATCAACATTTCAATCATCGCTGTACAAAACTCAACTGATTTCACTAAAAATCGGTACTTTAATGACAATTGATGACATCTAGATAGCAGTGAAATACAATTTTTTCTACTTACTGATGTTAAAAAGAATAATTTAAAAATTCAAATTGTAAGTCTGGTGTCAAATTTTCTAATCGGCCACATCAGTTATATTGTGTGCAGTCTATGCAATAGTGTGTGGTGTGTGTATTCGTGTATAATTATACCTGCCTCTCAGCAAGTATGCAGTCATTGCAGTGCTAGAGGTCAATACGCATTAGCATTGACTCTATGCTTTGCTGGAGTGGGGGAGGGGGGCGGGGGGGGGGGGGGGTACGTTCCATTGAAAATTGCCCTCATTGAAACCTATACATTGTGAGATATAGCATTTATAAAACCCATGAGATTTTATAACACATGGTATGGTGGTCAGTTACCTATATCAACCAAACGTTTTAATGTTGAAGTCTTCATCCCTAGGCCAGATACCTAGCCTTTCACCTATTTGCAGCCTTTAACCTTATGCTATATATTTGATAAAGTGTAAATCTGGAGCAGTCGATACCAAAGCAATTGTCACCTCACTGCCTGTAAAGTCATTTTGTTTTCTCACTGGAGTGGTCTTCGTATGCAGGTTTCACTTTATGAGTTTTTCGTTTATCCCTCTAGACCAACATGTACTGTACATGTTGTGTCCTATTTCCCTATTCTATACAGTACCCACAAACATTCTGAAGGCTTTTGTATCATGGCACTCCCAAATGATGGAGACAGAAAAAATTGTTTTGTTTATGTAGAGTAGAAAATTTCAAGATAGATTACTTTTCTCTTCAGGAAAAAAACAAATTACATGTAGATGTATTGATTAGTTATACAGTCAAACCTGTCAGCAGCGACTGCCCAAGGGAAACACAAAAATTGGCTTTTGTAGACAGGTTTATTTCGTACTTGATACAATGAGAAACCATTTTCAAGGGAAACAACAAATGTGGTCTTTGTAGACAGGTGGTCACTAAAGCAGGTTTGTTAGCTTTGGATGGAGTGGGAGATTTCTTTTTCTGTATCATTTCCAATCCAAATTTTAAGTCTGAATTAATTTCTTGTGGGTAAAATTGATCAAAGAATGTACCTGATTGTAAGTCTTTGACAGAAAATTCCCTTACTTTGAAATTTACATTTTTTCTTATCTTTTGTAGGAATCAAAGGAGCTGAAACGAGAACTTGCAGTGGCTAAGCAGGTGATGAGAGCAGACTATGAGAACAAACTCCAAGAAAAAGCTCTTGACATGTACTGCAGAATCAACGAACATGTGGAAGCCCTGGAAAAGGCCCATCGAGAGGTGAGTGAAGTATATAGAAACTCTGATACTGGGACTACTACCCCCTCCATAATAATAATAATAATGATAATAATTGTAATAACGATAATAATAAACACAATAAAACCTATTTTTTGTTAGACGGCCAACTAAAGCACCTGATGAAATAAATTGATCCGGCCAATGAAAAATCAAAGTGAAAAGAGTGTTCATAGAATGGGAAAGAAATGTACAAAAATCTACAGAAATCTATAGAATTCTACAATAAAATGATGAGAAAAAGTAGGAGAGAATTCTTGGACACCCCTCCCCACCCTCATAAAACTGACATCTAGACAATTACCCTTAGGACAATAACTACCTGGACAATTCCAGAGACTATTCTTTTTCAGTTTCAAAATCAGTTTGTCAAATTGTGAAGCTTAGTATCATCGAACAATAGAAGGGTATCCAAAAATGAAGAAGGAGCCGTACTCAAATACTTTTCAAGAAGTTTTGTTCAGGCATCAATCAGATTTTTGGTTAGACTTGGGATATAACACCTTGAAAGCTTGCAGTAGGAAACATTTTGAGGCAAACCTATAAGAGGTACAGATGCCTCAAACAATAATTTTGATATGTTTTGATCAGGATAGATGTTCAGGCTTTACAGTTTTTCAGTTTTTCATCTGACTAGCTTGGTATGGTAATAAGGAGATTCATTCATCTCTTGACCAAGATTTATTCATTTTCATGTGTTTTATTTCTCTCTCTCTCTCTCTCTCTCTCTCTCTCTCTCTCTCTCTAGCGCGTGGAGGTAGTGAGGAGAAGCTTCAGACAACAACTCACAAATAGCATCGCAAAGATCGCCCATGATTGGAAGGTAAGCTCCTTTCATCTATAAAAGTCGGTTGACATAGAAGTATAAATTGATTCCTGTTGATGTGCAGGGCTGCATATATCTCATATTTTGTTATTCAAACGTCTAAATATATTTCATAAATTTTAAAATATTTTTTAAAATAATTTTCTCAGACCTGCGTGCTAAGCTCCACCCTAATAAAAAGCTGCAGATCATTCATCTTGTGACCAGGATTACAAAATCAATAAGAATGCACAGAAATTGAAATAAAAAATTATGAGATTGTTTGATTTCTTTAGTTTTTTTCTTCATTTTAGTATTTTAATCTCATGAGAGCAGGATGAAAGGTATCAGTAAGCAATTCTTTGATATTGTAGTACTTATTTTCTTTTGAAAACAACCTTCATATATTTCACCAATATTTGAAATTCTTGCATGTTTCTACCTGCAAGTTAAATGAATAATGGATTGAATTCATACAATTCACAAAACGTCTTTTGCTGCAAAATATCGCCACCATTGATGATTTGCAAAATGTTTAAATTGCAAACGTTTCTTGTCTTACAGCTTTATGAAAAAGAGAATTAAAGACCAAAATATATTAATTTACCATGGAAATAAAACTATTTAAAAAGCATCATAAGCATCATTACATGAAGTGAAATCATATTTCACTTTTTCATCATTTGGAGAGTTTTAGATTAAGAAAAGAAGAACAAGAAGAATAATAGGCACCATATTTTTATAAAGCATATTTAATTAGGTTTAAAAAGAATCAAACAAGCATTTGGTGCAATTATTATAACTTGAATCAATGCACCTGAAAAGGGGGAAATTCATACATTCTAATTCATGGTTTCTTGTTTATCCCAGAATCATGCAAGTAAAAAGATGAATGCTGAGCTGAAGAAACAGAATAGTAACACCGCCGCCCTACAAGATGAGCACAAGGCACTACAGAATCAGGTAGCATCTCAGGAAGGCATCATCGAGATGCTCAAGATGCAACTAGAACAACAGGCAAACGTGAGTAAACCTGTCTCATGGATAGGATTTAAAGCTATTGGTGTTGTTCATGGCTGGACCCAGTCTTATTGACAGTTGCAACTGCTTGGGATTTATCACAATCGCAAACTTGTAATATTCCTATCTCTATTGTTATTTAATGATCAAATTGAATCATTTTTACAGTTTATAACATACAGCCCATATCTACAATGGCATATGTGTCCTGAGTGTTTCACAAAGATCCTAAGTAGAACTTAACACTAAGTTGGACTTAAAAAGTATGGACAGCCATTGGAGCCTTAAAATGAAATATATTTAAAAGCAAAAATTGGAGTATTTTAGACTTTTCATCAATTCCACATCAAGAACATGAAATCTCCCATGATAATAGAAAATATGAATGATTTGAATCAACATTTTATGCCTTCTAAAAAAAAATTACAAAATATTTTCAAGGATGCTAATGGCTTCCCATAAATTTTAAGTCCAACTGAGGCTGCGTTCATGCTTAAATTTTGAAGGCAGAATGAGCGATCTGAAACGCTCATCGTAAACGCTCATCGTGATCGCAGTTCCACGATGTAGTGTTCATGCTTACTTCTCTGGCTCCCCCAGGCAATTCTCAGTGTGTGGCCTTAATTGGTCTTCCAGCTGGATTCGCAAACCTTCACTGTGCATGCTACGTAGACCCACTAGAGGTCAGTGCGTTGACCCCATTTAAACGCGTTTACAAATTGTAAACGCATCTTTTTGTGAGTTTACGATCGGCGATCGTGATCGCCGTTTTTCGGTGATTCTACAAAAGTGAGCTAAGACGCAACCGTGTTTTAAACTAAACGTGTAACAGATGCCTGATTCTGGCCGTCAAAATCAAGCATGAACGCGCCCTAAGAGATAAGTTCAACTTAGGATCTTTGTGAAACACCCCCAGGCCTTCTACACTTTTGACAGATCTTAAGACATCAGAAATGTAATTTAATTTTGTTGCATGTTGTTAAGCAACTTTAGCCTATAATCGTAATTGGCCAACTTGACAACATTTTTGTTTCTTTCCATTTGTTTAAACTTTTTTCATTTAAAGCCCTACTGCACTACTTATTGCTACTTGCGCCCTCTATATTGCAAACAATACCTAATCGATGACCATTGCTTTTTAATTTCTATGAAAAATATGTTTGATAGTCTTAATAAGTTAATGAATAGATTGAAGAGTGACTTACATGCATGTAACATTTGAGATTTCTCTTTTTTCTCTAGGCCCCAAGGAGTGAGGCTTCGACACCCACCGCCGTTTATGAGGTGGAGGCGCTCAAGGATGAGATGGTGGCCATGAAGAGGAAAGTGGATGGTTTAGAATCAGCTCTAGACGGCAAAGATGAACTCATAGAAGAATTGAGTAAGTTCATAAGTTACTTAAACTGAGTGTTCTTCTTCTTCTGTTTAATCTTAAAAGGGCTTTGGAGCCTATGACAAAGATCTGCAGGAAGATTACCTGTTGTGTAATGCAGGCACACTAGACACCAGGGGGGTGTTTCACAAAGATCCTAAGTCAAACTTAACTCTAAGTTGGACTTAAAAAATTATGGAGAGCCATTTGTAGCCTTAAAATAAATACATTCAAAACCAAAAATTCAAGTATTTTAGACTTTTTATAAATTCCACATCAAGAAAATCTCCTTGAAAATAGAAAATAAGAATGATTTGAATCAACATTTTATGCCTTTTAAAATGACTTTTACAAAATATTTTCAAAGGTGCTAATGGCTTTCCATATTTGTTAGGTCCAACTTAGAGATAAGTTCAACTTAGGATCTTTGTGAAACACCCATCTGGTTTACACCCTGCTTTTAGTTGGGAGAAGTGTAGCTTTTGAAGTGCACAGGGTGTGATTCTCCTACACATAAGCCCTGCAGTTAGCGTTCTATCCGAGGAACAGAGTGTTTTCCCCTAAACCTGAGCTTGTATCGAGAACAGTGGGGAGGGACGCTTTCTGCAAATTCCTGGATTGGACTGGACTTGATTATGAATAAATGTCTTTTTACATGTAGCAAAGGAGCATCTACACAGTAATGTCTCAATTTCATCCATAAAAATGATGAAGATGTCTTTTTATATTTCCTGGCTTTCTAGAAAACAAGTAAATGTATCATTTCAGATAGTAACCTGTAAATCTATAGCAGAAGGTCTTATCTGAGGGGCCTGGTAATTGAAGAATAGTACCTTACAAAAGGGCATATGCAAGTTCATCATGTCAGTTTTTAACCCAGAACCTCTTTTTTTACGAGACTACTGATTTACCACAGAGCCATCGCTTTATCCTTTGTTTTATTTCTTTCTTTGCAGACAGAGATATGGAGAGACTGAACAAAGATGTGGAGAAAGAACGAATACACATAAAACAGGTGAGATATCATGGTATCATTTCTATTGTTAACCGTTGTTCATGTATGGTGCCGTAAAGCGAAAATACAATGAAATAAGATAACACAAGTGTAGTGCACTCCACATTTCTGTATCTTCAAACACAGAGACCAGGGGGTGTTTCACAAAACTTGTCATCAGTCACAAATGACAGTTTTTGTTATAAGCTACTGAAATCTTTGCTTCTAATTGGTTATTAGCAGATTTATCACTGATTTTTATCATTTGTCATTGAAAAAAGGCTTTGTGAAACGGGCCCCAGAGAGTATGGTAAGAGGTCTTTAACACTTTGGTTGCGTCCTTCGCCTCTCTGAACGGTCACTAGTTTGCCACACATACACATTTGCACAAAACGATAGGCACCGGTTTACAGAAGGATTGCTCTGTGCAACTCAACAGCTTTGCAACATTTCCCATTTCTGGTCTTGATAAGCTCCATGACAACCCTTTTAACACAAGTGTAGATTAATCTTGCACTTGAATCAGTTGGATAATCTTTTAGCCTTTGGTATTAATATCAATACCATGATGAGTACAGTGTGGCATAGAGAGATTGTTTTTGTGTGGCATCTAGACAGTTGATGCATACAGTGGATCTTAATAATCAACTCCAGCTGTATGTATACATAGAAATTGAAAATAATGAATATACGAATCGCTGGTGTAATGGAATCCAGCTTCTTTTGTAGCTTCTTTTTTTCACCTCACTTGCCATTTGTTCATTATCTTCGAATAAAGATAATGGGTTATAACTTTCTTCTCCTTTTTTGTTGTTTCCACAGCTACTGAAAGAGTTGGAGGAATCGAAAGCTACAGCAATGCAAGAGATCTCATCCTTGAAGAGACAGGTTAGTTCCTATCTCAGCCATTATTATAGTTGCATGCATCAATTTATGTTCCATTAGAAATCATCTACATGTAGCAGTTAAAGTGGTCCAAAGTGAAAGCTCAAGAACAGTTTCAAGAAGAAAAAAAGATAAAAATAATCTTGAACTGCAAAATTATCAACATTCCATGCAATATGGATCTTATAAAGCAACTACAGGTGTACATGTATGTATACATTAAAATAATAATAATAAATACATGAATCGCTGGTGTCATGGAATCCAGGGAAGCCATGTTTGTACAGGGTGCTACAACAAAATATTTTACCATTTTCTGATACCGGTACTTGATTCTCACTTGCCTAAGTTTTTTTTTCTTCAAAAGAGTTACTATCATTGCGTAAGGTTCTACAGGACCAATATCCCTCAAAAATAATGTTTGTGCGATATTGTGTACGTAGACAAGTAGAAGAAAGGGGAAACTTAACCTGGCATTCTATGGGATGGTGAAGTAGTGTGAAGAAAACAAAGGGTAACATTAAGACCCTGTGCACAAAACCTAATTCAAGCTTGGGTTCCTTTTCTGTACAAATGCATTTATATCTGCTTTACTTGTCCAGGAAATAAGTATGAGTAGATGAGGAAGAGGACAAACAAAAATAACAAAATGGATATGTATCATGTTGGCTGAATGATATATTTTAATGTTCTTTTTCTTTTCTATTTTATTTTTATTTTTAATTTTCAGGCTGAAAAGCAGAGACTGAACCAAGAAAAGGATATGCAGGAAAAAATGAAAAAGTCAAGAGATGAGGTAAGTCCTTTATCTGTGGAATTTCTGCAACTAATCTATTTTTTGGTCATTCTTAAGATTCACTCACTAATAAATAAGTGGGAGATCAATGCCATTTTTAAACCTGATAACATTTTGTTTTTGCTTGCCCAATTAATTTTGATTCAGTGTAATTTTGAATTACAGTAGCAGCAAAATGTCAGTTACTAGGCCACAACACCTTTACCGGCCACAAAACCTGTACAATGTAGGCATTACACATGAAAGAAGTAATGAAGAAGAGAAGAGAACATTGCTGATGTTTTCTATTCTATATACTACAGACCCATTTTATTTCTTCTTTGATCTATTATTGTTACATGGATATAAATGTCTGTATATTTGTATTATATTTATGTTGAATGTAAAAATATTATTGGATCAATAAAAAAACTTATATAACAATTAAAAGAAGAGAAGTTTCATGCTTCAAACTCAACAGTTTGTATTAGGTTACAAATTGTTGACATACCTAACTTCTTTATCAAGTGATTATGAAAACAAGTTAAGAGTAATAATCCTTCTGGTGTTTCCAAGACAATGTGCAAATACATGTAGTATTAGTAACCAGGCACACTTTTATGAAACATAGTAATGAAATATAGAAATTAAACCTATTGGGTGGTATTCCGGTAGCGCGTACTAAGTTAGCGTGTACTAAGTTAGTGTACACTTTTATGGAATGCCTGTTGCCAACTCATTTACCCTGTACAGATTATTTTAATCCTTCAATGAAAATTGTCCAAAAAATTAATTTGGAATGAAATGGAAAGAAGAAGATAATATGAGTATGAACTGAATTTCAACAAAGTCTTTGGTAGATTATCTTTGTCATGAATATTGAAGGAGGAAGATGAAACCTAGCATTCCATAGAAGTGTGAACTAAAATTCTTGTTTAGTCTGGACTAATACTCTTTTCACACTGGTTTTGCTTAACCCCGTACTTTGCTTAGCCCCGTACTATCCTTAACCCCGGACTATTTTTTTGGCTTTTCACACTCGCTGTTTTTAGTCCCGTACTAGCGCCTATTCCGGAATAAGAAAATTCCCGCTGTTCTCACTGCATTTCGTCAACCCCGGATATCGTGTATGTTATGATAGGACATACTTCGCATCTGGCCAGCTGCGATACGCTCCATTGCGTAGTACCGGACTATGTTTCGTTTCTGTTCTCATTCATTTGCTTAGCACCGCAATTGCGGGGTTAGCAGGAGTTAGCACCACAATTGCGGAGTTATATATTTTGCAGGGTTAGTTAACCCCGTACTATAGGTGGGGTTAGCCAACTTTAGCCCACTTTGGTAAAAACCAGTCTGAACAGAAAGTGGAATAGGCTTAACCCCATACTATAGGTTGGGCTAAGACCCCCCCCCCCCTTAACCCCACCTATTGTACGGGGTTAAGCATAATATTGCCAGTGTGAAAACAGTATTATAGTCCCGGCTTATCTTATGAGAATACCACCCATTGACTCCTGAATTCTCTCATTCCTATAAAGGCTTCATATAGGAACCGTCTGGTAACTCTGGTTACAGCAGACAATTGGTTAAACTATCTTTTGACCATGCAGTTGAATGTGTGTTTCAAGGTCCATGTGATATCTCTGCCTGGCCCGTTATCTTTATTTATTCAACTATACATAAAGGCAGTAGGGCACAGTCGTTGTAGTTGAACACAATGGCCCTGTGCAAACATGAGCAAGTCAGTGATTATAAGTTAAAACTATTTGATAGCAGTGCAATCTGTATTAAAAAAGAGCGCTGTTAAAAAATAGCCTATTTGGTGTATGAAATGCTCACATATGTATAAAACATCCTATTTTGTGTATAAAATGCCCATTTTGTATTTAAATTGCTCTCTATTGTGTATGAAATGGCTGATTTGTGTAAGAAATGCCATAAGGTTTTTAATTTTTGTTTAATGCATGCCCTAGTTATATATGAAATATCCTATACAGTGAATGAAATGCCATAGTTTATGGCTAAACTACCTGTTTTTGTGTATGATAATTCCCAATTCTGTGTATAAAATGCCCACTATGCGCATAAAATAGTTTTTTAACTGTGTGTCTATAAAATTCTGTAATTTATTTATGTCCATTATAATATGCTATATTTGGTATGAAATGCTCCAGCTATTTCTTGTTTTCTTCTTGCCTTCAGATGTTGAACCTCGCCAAGCAGCACGCAGCAGACGCACAAAAGGCAGAGGAAGCAAGGATGAAACTTGAGGCGGAGAAAGAGAAGCAAGAGAGGGAACTCCAAAAGAATGTAAATATTGGCACTTCTTCCTTATTTTCAAATCGAGGGACCTCAGGGATGATAAAGAACGAGGCCCTGTTTCATAAAACTTATCAATATTATGTTACAATAACTGTTATAAGCCACTGATCGTGGCATTTGATTAGCGGAGAGCATGAAAGAGAGCCCAGAACCATTTTGTTAATGAATCTGAAAAGAACTACATGTATCCAGCTGTTTTCTAGATTTGTATATACGTATTTTCATGCATGTCTTTGAAGTTTTATATACCACACCAAAAAGTGGGATAGTTTTAGGTTTTCATATGAACGAGAGCCACACTCTGATTTTGTTGATAACAGCTGTAATTCAGTTGTAGAAAGTTATTTGACGCTTGATGGGAAATTTGATGCTAATTTGCATTTGTCACTATATGTGTAATATTCAGATATAAAGTTGTTGATGCCAAAAAATCATCCACAAGAATTTTTTCTACTCTGTTCCATTTAGGGTAAAGATTGATCCTATTCAATTATTCATTCATTTATAGAGCATTTATACAAAAGTATTTTTGAAAGTCATTTGAGGTTCAAGATTTTGTCATTTTTGTAGTACACTGCTATGTGCCACAAACTTCAGCTGTTGAAAATGAATATCAGCTTGGCAACTCAATTAAAACAGTCACTTTTGATTAGATAATCATGCTTTAATTCTATTTGTAGGAACAAGCAACCTTTGCAAAGGCAGCAGAGTCCGGAGAAGAAATATCCAAATTGAATCGACTGGAGAAACATCTGAGAGGAGAAATTGCAAGATTGAAGAAAGAGCTGGCTAAGAGCACTAAATTATGGGAGAAGAAGTTTAGCGTCTTGCAGAGAAGGTGAGTTTACATGAAAGAGCTGGTAGGAAATTAAGAGATAGAAAGAGCTAGGCAGAAAGAGAATGGGAAATAAAAGGGGAGAGAGATAGCCAAGCCGAATAAAGAGCTAGCCAAGAGCAGCAAGTTATGGGAGTTTAGCTTGCTGCAGAGGAGATGAGTTAAGAGAGAGAGAGAGAGAGAGAGAGAGCAAGGGAAAAGGGATAGATAGACAGATAAAGGGTGAGACAAAAGAAAGAGGGAGCAAGGCTAAAAAAAGAGCTTGCCAAGTGAATCAAATTATGTGAGAAGATGTTTAGCTTGCTGCAGAGAAGATGAGTTAAGAGAGAGAGAAAGAGCAATGGAAAAAGGGATAAATAAATTGAGACAAAAGAAAATGGGAGGGGAACGAGAGAGATAGAGACAAATAAAAGAGATTGCTAAGCTAGCACTAACTTGTTATCAGAAGATAATGTGTTATAGAGGGGGTTTGTTACAACTGAAATATAAAGTTGGAAGGACACTTTTTGAAAAGAAAAATTATAGAGAGACGGAGATAAGAAAAGAGGACAAGAAAGAGAGAAAATGAGTGAGAAGGGGAGTGGGGAAAGAGAGAGAGAGGGAGGGTAGGCAGAGATAGAAGAGAGAGGTGATGTATATTTAATACCAAAGAGTGCAAAGCTACCATGAGAGAGCAATTTTACTGCAGCTCATATGAAAGTAAATTAATTACAGAGACAGAGAGAGAAAATGGTAGGCCCTATAGTTTTTTTAATTTTCTTTTTTCTTAGAGATATTGTCGAATTTCAGCATTTTTTAAAATTCTGTTTCTAAAACATTGTTTGATTTCAGCATGTATGCCTTGAAGGATGAGAGCTATCTCCGACAAACGCTACAGAAGCAAGCTGCCACTCTCCACCATGCAACAGTCACGTATGCTGTAAGTATCAACACACTAATCTTGTCCGATTTAAATACTGTTAGAATAGAATAGAATATATCATTTCCATCATAGAAGACTATCTCCCAAATCTATATAGTCCAATTTGTGAGGGAAATTAATTTACACCATGGTCTAAACTACGTCGTAATTGAGTTTTCACTCTATAAGCCCGTGTATTAGTAAGTAGCTGTATTAATGCTCGCCCATTGGACATCATGACATGCATGTACTGTGCTTCTAGAGCTTCAAACCATGGATTTATTTCATGAGTTGATGTCATTCTTACTATTTAGAATGACGCCCCAGAAAACATAACGAGTCAGAAGTTTTCCATCACAATGATTAAATACCGTAGGTACATACATTTCATTGATGAAATCTCCCTGTAATCCATGTTCTTCCCACCCAGAATGATGCCCCAGGCAGCCAAGTGTCAAGAAATGCAGCCATCCAACCCCAGGCGCCCCAGCCAACACCCAACACCAAGCACAGCAAGGGACCACATCCTCCTCTGGTATGTAGTATTCTCACTTCTCACTGTAAGCTTTAAAGCCTGTCTGTATTACTTGTAGCTACTTGCGCCCTCTATATAGCAAACAATGCCTAAGTGGAATCGTTGGTCCCCCACGATCCCTTTTTTTCTTATGTTAATTGAGAGCTGATTTGACGAGATAACTACCTGTCAGTGGCCATGCAGGGAGGTCTAATCCTTCCTGACGAAACTAGTGCAGATAGGCTTAAAAAGTTTGCTGAAAAATACATGTTACTCTGGAGTATGGCAATGGCCTGAGTTTGGGCAGTGCTCCAGCACCATGTACTCCAAACTTTATTTCATTAAATAACACTTTCATTGCTTTATTTGCCTCTTTGTACATTTGCTCATGCATTTCTGCACAAAATGATAGGCACCAATTGAGGGAAAGATTCCTTCATGCAACACAGTGTCTTTGCAAAGTCATCAATTCAGTTCGGTCTTGATGTGCTTCATGAAAACCCTTCACTGGTATAGATATATCTTGCACTGGAAACAGTTTGATAACATTGAAACCTTTGTTATATCTATCTCATGTATATCTTTCCTTTGATGAATGCGATGGGCACAGGGAGATTATTTGAGTGGCATATAAAGAGTTAAGAGTAGGTTTATGATTAGGTTTCAGGTTCTGGTACTGGTTCTTGTTAGGTACAGGGTTTGATCTAGTGTTGAAGTCAAGAATTTCATTATGGGAGTAAATTGACCACATAGCAATTGTTGCCAGATCATGTGATGTAGACCTATTTCATCAATTGCAAAATTTAATTGCAAACATTTCATGAGCATGAAAGTGTCTGGTATTGTAACATTATTAAAATGCTTATTTTCTATGATTTTCATCGTATGTGTGTGATTGGGTTTTTACAGACGTGTTTCAATCAGATATGAATATTTATGTCTGAGGACCGACCTTTAACGTAACCATCCGAAAGGCGGATATTTATGAACTCTTTTACCCCTTCCTGCCTTTCAGCCCGGTATAGGTCAGATTAATCCTACCAGGGACAGAAAGTTGGATGTCATGTCAGCATACACTGTCTCCCCACCCCCAGGGCGAGGCATAGAACTTTTCTCAGTCAATGGTGAGTTCCTTAATTTTTCGAATCTACATTTATGTTTGTTTGTTTGTTTGATTGTTTTATTTATACACATCATTGCCTCTTCTTAACAAAAATAGTACTATTATAATGTACCTCAAAAGTTAACAAGCATATTTGGAGAGAAACAATTCCTTCAGTTTCTTTTTAAATACCGGTAACAAAAGAATATTACAAGTTCGTATTTCAGGTGGCAATTAAAGTGTTTGTTTGTTTGTATCATTTTTGGCTCAATACTGTTAATAGTGTTAACAGGTTGAATATTTGTTTGTGAGGGTTCAACAATAACAAATACCTTTGCTTCATTTTTTGACCGCCAAAACCAAAACTTTGTCCGAAACATGCATTTTGAAAGTTTTTCAGCAATCAAACAAACTTTGAAAATGTTACCATTTTGTTGAGTCATGCAAAGTCTGAAGGAAACAAATTTTTGTTTAAAGGTGTTCAACTGTAAAACTATCATCAAACAAAATTTTGTCTAAGAAAAAAAGAAGTTTATCAGTATGTGTTTTAATTTTGTTATGTTACACATAATACTTTGGAATGATTTTATAGCCATTTATGTCAAAATGACATTATGCAATCATGAATTCTGTAAAAACTAACATGAAAAGGTCTTATACTTCAATAAGGCTTAGTCCTGTATACATGCAGGCCATGAAAATTCACCAAGTAATGTTGTTTTATCTTTCTGCCATACAGAGGGTCAGATTGTAGAACCAGACGATGATTATGAAGCCTTCACCGATGGAAACTTCTTGCCCCTTCCTACCCCTCCCCCACCCAGGTGAGATTCAACAGTGTGCACCCCCCTCCCTTTGACTGATGTGTTGTGTAAAGTAGCATGGATAATCAGTGTCTACCAACAGCACATTTGCACAAATTTATATTTTAGAGGGGTAATATTGGTAGTGATAATAGTAGTGGTAGTGGTCATAGTAATAGTGGTGGTGGCGGTGGTACATGTATTAGGTATTAATAGTAGTGGTAGTGGTCATCATTATCGCCATTGTCATAGTCGTGGTGGTGGTTGTATAGGTATTAATAGTATTTAAAGTAGAATTAGTTGTAGAAGTGATATCTATTTACCTCAGTTGGTAATAGTACTGTAGTAGTAGCAACAGTATTGGAAATGAGTGTAGAAGTAGTTACGGTACAGTCAAACCTGTCTATAGCGGCGGTCCAAGGGAAACACAAAAAGTGTTCTTTGTAGACAGGTGGTCTTTGTAGACAGATTCCTTTAGTACATGTTTCAATGAGAAGCCATTTTCAAGGGAAAAAAAAAAAAATTGTTTTTGTAGACGGGTGGTCACTATAAAAGCTGGTTTGACTGTAGTATTCATTTCCATGTTGTGATAAAAATAGAAATGTATCAGTCGATTGAAATGTAGTAATTGTTCTAACAGCAGAAGCTTAAGTTTTATAGTAGAAGTAGTACATTTACATAGTAGCACTAGCAAGTAGATGTATGTTTGTTAAATGAGAACAGAAATTAAAATGTATGATCAAGTAAGCTTTAGTTCATGAAGAAGGAATGATGTTGCAGTACAAAAATTCAATCTATATTTGTTTCTATTGAATAACTGTTCCATCACCCTTTCTAGCAACACCCATCTCTCGCACCCCTTAACACATCCTAACTCTCACCCTGTACTTTCCCTGCCTGTACCCTCTCAGTGCAATCGACATGTATCCTAACCCAACTACCACATACATGAAAGATTACAGCAATCCTTGGTTATTTTCCAATGGTTTCTGAAGGTACTATCTAACATTTCTTAAAAGCTTATCGCATTAAAACAGGTAGTAGAAACTTAAAATTGCAGAGTGTTAAGCAAAATAATTATCATCTAAAAATTGTCAGCTATAGTGCTCTCACAGAGAAACTTGCTTAAACTTAGTTGCCGTAGAAAATATCTTTGCATATGCTAAAGGGGACTAGAATACACAGTGTACAATGAAATTTTGTAATTCTACGCACTGGGATAGAAATTTGCAGGAACTTATTTGCCTCTTAAATTATCTGTGCATTTGCTAAATGGGAATAGAAAACATTGTGAACAAATAATATCATTCTGCATGCTTGAATAGAATTTTGCCTAAACTTATTCACCTTCCTCATTATCTATTACTTTTGCCAAAGGGGACTAGAATACACAGTTTACAATGAAATTTTGATATTCTGTGTGCTCAAAGAGAAACTGCATAATTTTTTTCCTCGCATTTGAATTATACAAGTCTTTTCTGAAGGGGCACAGAAACGATCAGTGTGGTACTGGCACTGATTATGGCTAGGGTTGACACTAAAAGGGGCCCAACATTTCAAAATTATCTAGGGACTCCATCTGTCTAGACTGCTTTTGAAAAATATTGGTTACATTTATTACCCTATTTATATTTCTCTCTCCTTATCTACATTTTAAAAAAATTAAAAAATTAAAGAAAGATTGTTAGTGTGGAGCAATACATGCTTTGTTGATTACATGTATGTTGCTACAATAACACTAAACTTCTATCATTTCATGAATACTGTTTTAAAAGAATATAGTTATCTTTGAGAACGTATTTGTATGCTGGTTTTGATCTGTATCTTCCATCCCTATGTGTACAGTACTCATAGAATTTGTATACTAGTATGTAATTGAAAGAGAAATATTGGTTCACTAGAGCTCTAGTTTTGCTTTAAAAATTTATCTAGTCTGGGACATTCAGATAACAAAGCACCTGCATTTAATGTATTTAGACTGGTCTCTGTGTACTTCGTGCTAATACACTTTCATGATCACTTCTTTATTATAAAAATGTATTTCACATCCCTTTTGTGCTGTCTCTGACTTCTCATTCTAGTAACAAATTTAAAAAATAACCTTTTCTGCTCATGTTCTGCATTCTTTCTCTCCATCCCAACTTCTTCATCAATTTCTATGATGTTTCACTATGTGCTTTTATTGTTATAGACCACACTATGGCCCATTGCAAAAAACTCAGCGTTAATGGTAGCTTTACTGTCAATGGTAACTTCCATGGAAACCTATAGCTTGATTTGATTGGCTGTTATGTTGCCATGGTAGTTGATATTAATGGCAGATCAAGTTACCATCGATGGTAAGTGCTATGCAACAGGGCCCTAATGGCTTTAATACGGTACTTGTATTTCGCATTCCATGTGTTCTGTCTCTGACTTCCCATGCCATTGACAACCTCTGTCTGCCAATGCTCTGCCTTTTTGCTGGCTGTTCCCAAGTTCTTGTCACTTTTCATGATGATGTTGCATTATCTGCTATAACATTTATGTGGCTATACCCTCACTTGCTTCATAACTGGAAATGTATCATATCTACACATCTTGGTTTCCATGATTGAGTTCACCTGCACCTGTTATCAGTCAGCTATCATTGTCTTTGTGGGTTGTTTTACTTTGTGTCCTTTGTATCTGAGGTTTTTATTTGCACTATCGTCATCTTGCCTTACTCCTGCACTGCAAATTGTGTGCCTTTGCACGCTTCGTAATTAGGATTTCTTTTTTTTTCCTGCAATATGTGTTTTCAAGTTGGCTGTTTCAGTTGCACATGCCCTCTCAATTAATTCCCTGCACCAACCTGCCATACTTATATACTCTTCTATTGACTACTCTGTATTGATGTCATCCAAGTACTTCTATTCTACATGTACAAGTATGCCTACTCCCATGATATATCAATGGCAATTTTTTTCATGCAATTTTTTTCATGCAACATGCTTTATGGGATTGCTTTTCTTTTAAATCTGAGCCCTATAGCTGTTTCATAAAACTTGTTATTGTATTGTATTGTATTGTATTGGTTTATTGAGATAAAAATCATCGGACATGCAGCTAAAAGATGAAATTGTTCAATTTAAAGAGTAAAAAGTACATGGCATAACATTGCATTGATAACACATTAAAATATATAGAACACTTAACAAATATTGTGTATATTTAAATACGATTTACAGTTTCATTGATGATATAAAATTGATGTTCGTTTAGCATGAAATAGAAATTTGATAGTTAACAATTTACAGGTTTATTGCAACCGTGATACGTAGGTGGGATAACATTTAGATGTTTATACGGATAAAATACGATAAAAGATAAGATATTAAAGCTAAGTTTCAATATTGGTTATACAATAAAAACTGCCACAAATCCATGACAAATCTGCTAATAGCCAATCAAATGCAAGGATTTTAGTAGCTTATAACAATGATCAAACAGGGCCCTAGTTCATGACTACATTGGCACTGATTACTCTTACGCAACTTAACCTTTTTCACTTGCTTCCTGAATTCGCATACAGCTCTACCCTTTTAGCATGTGCATTCTCCTCATTAATGTCTGTGTATAGCCTTGCACTCGCTCCAGCCCTGCACAATCTCTATGTATGCCTGTGGTGGATAACCTGGTATTGTATTGCTTGCATTCTGGTGAAAATACTGATCTTTATAATATGTGCTCTGTCGCCCTCTCAGGTGGATAAACGACGACAGCAGACCTCCGTCCGCCAACCCTGGTATTTTGATGGCATCCTGATTCCTGCTAATGTTGGTGAACTTCTGGAATATAAAGCTGTGGTCTTTTTGGTTCATTTTGCCCCCAAATCTTGTAGCATATTCCACTAAAGACACATGATCTTGGTTTTTCCTGGGAAATTTGACACCGTTCTGCTATATATACATGACGTTCCTGATAAAGGATGTTATAGATCTGTCAAAAAGAGTGGTCTTCACTTTGATAGCTGAGAGCTCTTGCATAATGTGCGCATCCTCCACCAACTTCAGAAGTATTCCAAGACCATTGCGTTGCTATTCCATTGTTACACCAGTATTACTTCATGTTGGTTTGCTATTTCATCAGGTCAAAAAGAAAGGACAAATGATGAGGTGTCTGAAGTATAAAGAAATAAAGGGTTTTACATGACTTCACGACATGAACAAATAAATGTTCTTACTTCAACTCTTTTCTGCCCCTGTATAAGTATGGAGTTACATGTACATGTACATTGTTAATGGGGTACAGAGCAAACACCACCATGGCCATTGATTCGCTACTCAATTGTTAAACCAGTATTACTTCATGTTGCTTTAATTTTTCATTAGGTTAACGAAAAAAGAACAAATGATGAGGTGTCTCAGGACAAGAACAAATTCATTTTCTTACTTTAACTCCTTTCTTACCGACCTGTATAAGTCTTGAGTTACATGTACATTGTTAATAGATACAGAGCAAACAACTATTCAAAAGGAAGGCTGATCAAATGTTGTGAGGAAGCCATCGGTTGGTCATCTGGATACAGTGATAATATTTTTATTTTTTGTAAAAGTGCTCCACGCACTATTGGGTACACTGTGGTGAAGGCTCTTGACTCTCGTATGAGAAGTCTGGATTGTGATCCTTGAAGAGTTCTTACAATGTACATCTTCGCACAAGATGTTGTGCCAACTTTTTGTCCCAGGTGTATTAAAAATGGATACCTGGCAATGCTGGAGACTGGGGTAATATTTGCCATGCACAGATGGTGTGGTATTAATACTTGATGTGGCTACCCTGTTCATTACGCCGGCCCAAGTAAATAGTTTGTTACTTGATGTAAAGGTGTCACTGGCCATTTTTTGTTCTTCTTTAAAAATTGGTCACATGTATTGCCCCATTTATATTTCATCTCATTATCTACCTTTAAATTTCCACTTACTTTTCTTTCTTTTCCCCTTCTTCTCTCCCCACCTCATTCTTGCTGTTTGACTGTAGCTATTCCATTGGTCAATATCTTTCTCTGTCTTTCTCTCTCTCTGTCTTTCTTTCTCTCTCTCTCTCTGTCTTTCTCTTTCTCTGCTTTCTTCTTCTCTTTTGGATTATCTCTCTTTTACATTCTCTCACTTCCTCATGCTCTTTCTCTCTCTCTTTCTATTTCTGTGCAAACTCTGCGTCATAGGAGCTTTTAGTGTACCCAATGTGACCTTTGTGACTGGTCAGGTATGCAGTGATATCGATACACCGCCTGGGTATTATTGGAAGGTATTCATTTTCATTTATGCAAGAGGTATGGTTTCAATTCCATACACTCCCACATACATGTACAATGCATGGAGATGGCAGAACAAATGAAGAACAGAATCTAGTCTTTTCTCGAACACAATGGGCACTGTATTATCAAAACTTCTGTGTCAAGAGATCAATGTGCTTGGTTGTTGAAGATCTTTTCCACAAAATGCCCTCTTCTTTAAATCAATAGTTGAAGAATAATTTCTGTAAAATTGTAGCCGACCCAGCCACGTTTAATACCATTTGCCCAGTTTAATTTACAGATGAAAAGGTTGGCATTCAGCGCTTCATAAATCAGTGGAATAACTTGATGCACTAGACAGAATAGGGCAATTGAAATTGTGACATGTTGTATTGTGCCTAGTCTTGAGGTTGACTATTTCCCAATTCTAGCTACCGCAACTACAGTATTTGGCCATAGAGGGCAGCACCTGCCACGAGCGTATTTGGCAAAGGCACTTCCGGTTCCCATACAAATACAATGGGTCAAGAACTGGGAAGTCTGATAAAAAATTATAGTTTACGGTATATGTATAAGTAACAGAGTATGATGGTGCCCACATAGATCTCATCAAATCGTTGGGGGAGTAGATGAAACCTGAATAATAGCTTAGTAAAATAAGAAATCAGTTGACACTGCAGTACATTCTCTATAAAAGCTGGAAGAAACCTTGTTGTATCGTCTTCCTAGATATTGTAATTGCACATGTGCATATTACATGTTACTTATGTTATAGTGTTTGATCTTTTTCCCCTCCGAAAGTTCTTGAGTATATTTTGAGAAGATACTTAAAACTGCTGATAGTATATGCTAGCTTGTTCAGTTTTTAAACATATGCACGCTGTATCGATCAATCATGTCGCGAGCCAGAAGGGAATTTAACTATGTAAAATTAAATGCAGCTCTTCGCAAATAAAATGTAAATATTTAGATGCAAGGTATTCACTGCTGTATAGAACATTTTACTGTATATATTGTAAATAAGATTACTTCCATTATACATGTATGTATTAAAGTAAAACCGTCCAAAATTTATAGTGATGAATGTATATGCAATTATTGTTGCCTTGTGAATGAATACTCACCGATCAATTTTATTTATTGAATTAAATTGTCTCAATATAAACACCCACCAAATGCGAATGAAGTCAGTGAACAATATTTTCTTATCTTTTTCCTACCATTTGTAATAGGCAAAGGTGTTACATCATACATGTACATTATTGGTTCTGGTGGAGAGGAAAGTATTTTCATGAATAAATGAGGCAATAGTTCCTTTAAATTTTACTTATTGCTGATTGATTTGTCAGTTGTCTTGTTCGTTTTGAAAGATCATTTGCCTCTTGTATCTCATGGCCTCCTTCTTATTGCTAATTTCCTTTCTTTCCAAATTTCCCTCCACATTTTTCTCTTGATATCTCTCGCACTCCATTTTCCGAGCTCTTGCACCCTTCCCCTATCTTTCCAGCCATACTAATCTTCTAACAATATTATCTTTTCTCTCTGCTTCCCTGCAAGTAACGTCTCTGTTAAGCCCTCTTCTTTTCCTCTCTGTACTCTTTTTCATTTCTCTTTTTTCTTTCTTTCTTGCTCACACCCTCTAGTCCTGCCTCACTTCCTTTCTCTTTATCTCTCTTCTCCTTTTCACTCGTCAACTTCCTCTCTTCTCCCTTTCTCTCTTTGAACTCTTGTATATTCCCTCCTTTCCTTTCTATACTGCTCTTTTTCCATTGTCTCTATATCATCTCTCCTTTACTATTTGTAGTTCCTTTTATTCTTCCTTGCCTTGTTTTCTAGAATACAATTACAAACTTGAACAAAAATACTAGTTCAGGCCTTCGCTTTGGTTCTTGAACCTTCCAATAATTTTTAATACACTTGTTTTTCTTTTTCAAGGTCAGTTGCGATTCTGTTCACACAAGGAAATCACAATCGCAACTGGGTTCAGTAAAGCTCTATAACATCCATTCAAAATAAATGCCAATCATCTGTCATAGGTGAACGGCTCTACACAGAAATCAAGTGAAGATATGTCAATATCTACATTGGAAATGTTTGGACATTGGCCAATTTCTAATAAGATTAGAGCAGACAAGATAGATGGAAGTCAGACATCAGTGACACACCAATGTGATGAAGGTACTGCCTTAAATTGTGATAAATGGTTATGATCAAATTTACAAACTTTGCCAAGCTGTTTGTGCATTTACAATCTATTGTGGATAACAAGCAAAAAAACAAGGAAAATGACAGATTCATGTGACAAAACTACGCTAGGTTGGAATACCCTCGCTCTCAATTTTTCACAATTACAATTTAGAAAACAATCTTGATATAAGTTATAACTCTGAACATAAATTCTTTGGGCCCAGGCACGGGCAGTGTTAGACGACTAGCCCTGAATAACAACAATCAAGAGGGGTGTCTTGGACCCGTAGCCATGCCAGCTCTAAATTTCATTGTTTGGGGGGAGGGGGGATAATTTATGATAGTTCTTCTGCGAGCCTGTCGGCCTTATCCTTGACATCTTGGATGTTGCCTACCATGTAGAAAGCAATCTCTGGTAGATGGTCGCACTCGCCTGGGGAGAGAAAGAAAGAACAAGAAATAAAAACAAAATTAATAGCATGCTTCTGACAAAGTGATACATTACAATTTCTGTCGGGAGCCAGAAGGGTTTTAAAATATTTAATTGCCCTTAACATAAAGCTAAAATCCTTCTGGCTCTCTGCAGATAAAGTGGTGGAAAAAAGTGATTATTTTGGCAATATGCAAATTTGGTAAGTAACTTTTGTTTTATAAAATTGCGACAAACATCCTGATCAGAGGACTAGTTACAAGCAAGCGAACATGACCAAGCACCTATAATTTTTAACATGTCACTGGTCATTCGCATTTGTGTGACTGCATGAACATCGCAGCAATATGCTTGACGGACACGTGCTCTGCAGTAAATTTCTTACACTGGTCAAACTCAGAATTTCAACCCTGCCCATAATACTATTTCTAACTGTATCACATTTTTAAACCGAAAGCTATAGAAAGTCCATCTGCATCCCTAATTCTACATCTATGACAAAAACAGCCTTAATCAGATGTAGGCAAGCCATGGTGAGCAGAGCAAACGTCCCTCAACTCCACTATTATCTACCGGTACTAGCTCTTACCCTTGATAATGGACTCGAATCCGTCGATGGTCTCTGCCATCGAGACGAGCTTGCCTGGACTGCCGGTGAAGACCTCGGCGACCTGGAAGGGTTGGGACAAGAACCTCTGGATCTTCCTGGCTCGGGACACGGTCAGTTTGTCGTCCTCGGACAACTCGTCCATACCCAAGATGGCGATGATGTCCTGCAGGGTCTTGTTGTCCTGGAGAAGCAGAAAAAAAAAGCACGAAGTTAACATTGACATTCAAAGATGGACACACTCAAACACAATGAAGTATACTGTGTAAGGGTCTTGTTCTAAATTGCAAGAAAAGAACTGCTGGTGAAATGGAAATTCACAAACAATTACAAGTTTCTCAATTAATAGGGGTGTTGGATTTTTTCATATCATGTGGCCTGGCTCCATTTGAACTATTTATAAAACAGATATTATCTTTTCAAGTCAAAGGAACAACATTCAAATTTTCATTATCCGATCTTATTCAATCTTACTTCAAGACTCATTATAATACTACAGTCCATGATGTAATAATGGATGTCTAGCTTTTAAGGGTTCGAGTTCATTCATTTCTTCACGTTGTTTGCTAATGACATACACCACACACAGCATACTTTAACTCCAAGTTTTGTGAAATGCCCCCCAGTTCAAGAGGGTTGGTTAGCTCACCTGGAGGATTTTCTGCACTCCACGAGCGATGCCGTAGTGACGCTCTCCGACGACGTTGGGGTCCATGATACGGGAGGAGGAATCCAGAGGATCCACAGCGGGGTAGATACCCAGCTCAGCGATACCACGGGACAACACAGTGGTGGCGTCCAAATGGGCGAAGGTGGTGGCAGGGGCAGGGTCAGTCAAATCATCAGCGGGCACGTAGATGGCCTGGTGAAAAGAGATATAGATGATGGGTAATTAAAGGATATGGGAGTATTGGGTTGTGTCTGAAGACACATAAGGATTGATAATCAAACAGAAGCATGGGTAGTTGATTTCAAAGGATTGGTAGTTAGACAAAGACCCTGGTTAGTTGATACTAGGAAATGCCAAAGAGATACAGATGTGAGTCATCCATCAAGTATTCTAAAAAAGCATGTAGAAAGACACATCTTAAAACCTGATGCTGTGTGAGAATGAACATATACATCAAATGTTCCTTCGATTTGGATGACATCTTTGAATTCTTTCCCTTCTGGCTTTTTATCAAACAAAGAGTTACAACTATGGTTCCCCTCCTTCACGCCAATCAATACAAAAATATTACAGACTCAAAGCTATGTTACACTTTGTTCGCTATGGCAACATTGTTCCAGGCTTTATATTAAAGATATAGGATTAGAGTTCCAAGTTGGTTTTAGGTTAGGTTTATAGTACGGTATTGTGTTTGGTCCAGGGTTAAAGTTGAGAATTTGGTTACTACAAGAAAATTGTAGCTAGAGCATATACCATCTGTTTGGAGCCGGAAGAGCATTAAGTCATATACTCAGACACACAAAGTTGACACCCTTCAGCTTCTGGCTCCCAATAGACAGATAGACTGTAGAACCCTATGTACAGTCAAACCTGTGTATAGCAACTGGCCTTTGTAGACAGGTTCGTTTAGTACATGATTCAAAATGAAACCATTTTCAAGGGAAACAAAAAATGTGGCCTTTATAGACAGGTGGTCTTTGTAGACAGGTGGTCACTAAAGCAGGTTTGACTGTAGTAGAATCTGACTGCTTACTGACCTGTACTGAGGTGATGGATCCCTTCTTGGTGGTGGTGATACGCTCCTGCATAGTACCCATGTCAGTGGCCAGGGTTGGCTGGTATCCTACAGCAGATGGGATACGTCCCAGCAGAGCAGATACCTGCACGTGATATAAGGTGACATGTTCAAAATATATGGTGGACTTCCATGAGGCTTGTAGAAATCAACGTCTTTTTTTTTAAATAACAGGACAGGTGTCTAAATTCCAAAGAATTTCTAACAAACATCCCCTTAAAAACCCATGTAAGGAGCATAATATCCACGATTAAGTACTGAATAATTTAATGTGAAATATTAATTGTATTATATCAATATGAGTAATAGTAAAATTGTAACCTAGTTACCCACATGATAACCAAAAATAACATGTAGATCCCTCATTCATAAATTGAATACTTCCGTGTGAACACAGATAAGAAGATTTTAACAAAATCTGTAAGGCAAGTCCATTTGGTATAGCATGGATGCACATGACTCAACACTACAAATATACAAAAGCTCAATTAGTCCCCATATCTTGGGGGAAATCCCGTCTTGGGAGGATAGTCGTGCAACCTCACCTCTGATCCAGCCTGTGTGAAGCGGAAGATGTTGTCAATGAAGAGCAGCACATCCTGTCCCTCTTGGTCACGGAAGTATTCGGCAACGGTCAGTCCGGTCAAGGCGACACGGGCACGGGCGCCAGGGGGCTCGTTCATCTGTCCGTACACCAACGCTACCTGTGTGTCAGCAGAGCAAATTAAATCAGTAAATAAAATTGACCGGTTTGTTGTTAGCACATGGTCAGGTGATCCCAAAAATCTACAGATCTTTTAAAAAGAAAAGTCCCAACTTTGTGCACTTTGGGAAAATAAATCGAGAAAAAATGGAGGTGCTTAATGCATAACTTTGTAATTAAACTGAACCTGCTAAAACCACTTAGATCTCTGGAAGATAGTTATAAAGAGGTGAACTGCCCAAGATTAAAAAATTAAACAATAACAAAAACCTAGTAGCACATAAATAATATGCAAGGAATAGGGGGGGGGGGGAGTAGCTGGGTGCATCAACGACCCCTAATAGTACTAATTTGGACCTTACAAAATACGGACAATGAAGAGCACTACACTTTTATTAGTTTATGGTTACCTTTGATGTGTCGTCCTTGAGGGAGATGACACCTCCTTCAATCATCTCATGGTAGAGATCGTTACCCTCACGGGTCCTCTCTCCTACACCAGCGAACACAGAGTAACCTCCGTGGGCCTTGGCTACGTTGTTAATCAGCTCCATGATCAGTACAGTCTTTCCTACACCAGCCCCGCCAAACAGACCTAGAAATAACGGGTAGAGAAATATTAGTTTATTTCGACTCCTCTTACAGCTCGCACCTCGTAACATGTTTATGTTGGCTATGATACTGATAGCAAGGCTGTCACTAACAGACGCTCGGGTCAAATGAGCACCTACATGTAAAGTCTACGTCTGGTCCCGCAAAATATAGATATTGCATGCTTATAGACCAAAAATAAATAAATCTGGAACCCCTTCCAAAAAAGTTGGTGTGAAGCCCTACTAAAATGGCACTCCTTTACTAAAAAAACTTTATGTACAACATCATACTTTTTTGGTTTATAATCCTTATTCAGTTGCTACAGATATTTTGCTTTATCATTATCAGCACAATTCAGTTCAATTACATGTTGTTTATTTGGCAGGTTCATGTATACCTTATATACTGGTCAGTGATGACATTTTACTACATATTTTAGGGAATTTACATAATTAAGTCCAAAATGCCTGAACGATCCAAGTTCTTGTGCTCTGTAGTTTAGCTCAGAAGTGCATTCACATTGCAGCGAACTCAATTTCACTTTCCTAAACTTCTATTTATAAATTATTTTCTCTTAACAGCAGTGTCCTCTCTAATAAGTTGCCTCACCAATAAATAGCGAGTCTCTTCATTCTTCAACACAATATGAAGCCATCCAGTGGAACGGACTAAATTTGTGCTGCGCCTAGAAACAAAGTATTAGCGCATTATAAAAGTGAGCTATTATTATTATCATTATTGTATGTTCTAGACTCTGAACCATGAGAATCTTACCAATCTTTCCTCCCTTGGCGTATGGGGCCAGTAGATCTACAACCTTGATTCCAGTAACAAGGATCTCCTGATTTACACTCATCTCTACAAACGCTGGAGCTTCTGCATGGATTGCTGATCTCCTGTTAATTACAAGGGTCGAAAAGAAGGGTTAAAAAAATTAATGGTTCAGTGAAATTACTGCAAACAATACAGACATAACCTGTAGGCCATACCGGAAACTAAGAATATCTCATGCAAACACACCCCCAAAACATGGCAGTTTTAATCATTATCTAACATTATTCTATATCTTCAAAGTAAATAATGATGCTGTGACTCGTGCTCTTGTGATGACTCTGGGCTCGACTTTGTCAAAGATATTGAGTAAGGGTTTTGGTTAGGTTTAGGGATAGGAATATTGCAAGGTCAGGGTTTAAAGTTAAAATTCAGTAAGTGAATGATATTGACTGGAGAGTAACTATCGCTTTATTATGTGTCATTGAACTACTATATGGGATGTGAACTTGGGGAAGTATGTCTGCTCGATGAATACGCACTTGTCTGTTCCAATTGGTCCTCTCTCGTCAATGGGTTCACCAATGACATTGATGATGCGTCCCAGCGTCTCGGGGCCGACGGGGATGCTGATGGGGGAGCCAGTGTCAACGCACTTCTGGCCTCGGATCAGACCTTCTGTACCGTCCATGGCAATTGTCCTAACTGTGTTCTCACCTGCACAAAAGATCAAGTTTAACATTTTAAGATATCACATGCAATTTACTCATTTTTTTTACACTCTCCATTTATTTCATTCTTGAACATTAGAGCCTCCTTAGGTTACATGGAAAATCAATGTATTCTGAATTGAAGATGGGGATGAAATTCAAACAAGCGTTTTCTTTATGGAATGAAAAAAATTTTGTATAAAAAAAAATAAAATAAAGAGGATAATTATTCATAGAGGATTTTGCATTCTTTTGACTTGCTTTGTTAGTCGGCATAATTTTGAAATTTTCACTTTTAACATTTACCTCACAAACTGTGGTCTAATTTCTAATGAAGCATACAATTTTATTTTTTTCCACAAACATCCTTAGAAAAAGACTTTTTTTACCATTTTTCCTCATGTCATTTTCTAAATCATATGAACGAATGCTGTTTGGACTGCAAGGAGATGCAAATTTTATTTCAATCTTATATTCGCAGAAATGCATGTCACCTAGGGGAAAATAACGAGTTTAAATTCATTTTTTTTGGTCCAAATTACACATTGAATCATGTCATACAAGCATTAAGCATCCTTGTATGGAAAATACAACATTTTAAGGGGACTCTTGTATTTTTTTTGTGGGACTCTCTTCACATTGTGAGGGCAACATTAACCCATCGTCATCTCTGATGTGAACAGCATTATTCAATCAGTTCTTACCAAGATGCTGTGCAACTTCCAACACCAGCCTGGAGGTCCTTCCCTGAACCTCCAAGGCATTGAGAATGGGTGGGAGGTCATCCTCGAACTGGACGTCGACGACAGCTCCGATGACAGCTACGATCTGACCCGAAACTGGGGATGCTGACGTCTTTGCCTCAGCAGCATATGATCGTTCTGCAAAATTAAAGTAAATGTAGAATACAGAACATTATCAAGCAACTCGGTCAAGTCATATTCAGATTACAGAGAAGCTGTACATCAGGGGAAAAAAACATGGGGGCTCGGGCAAATTAGCCCCTGAAATGCCCAAAACAGCCCGAAAATATTTGAGTTCAATGCAAAACAATTTAAAGAGTGTTATTTTCATGCAAGCAAGTTTGAAAAGCATGAGAGACGTGTTCGCAAAAATAAGATGAAGAATCGTCCACATTTTCACAGATTTTTCGTGCGTTGGCAATGCGAAAATCGGATTTCCGCGATGATTTTCTTGATGTTTTTCACATCGACTTTGCACAGAGACTTACACATTATGAGCAATTAATCCTCAAGAAGATGGACAACCAAAGTAGACGATGAACTGGGGATATTTTTTACGCGAAATACGTTTTTTGCATTTCCAGGGCGCAGAACAGGAACCAGGCAGAAACTCGCAGAGCACAGAAGAAGAAAAAAACTCATTTAGACTACTTCAAGAAATTAGTTTCAATGTTGGGCCTTGCCCTTAGACTAGTTATTTTGCATTTTCTAGGGCCTAACTTCAGCTTCAAGAAGGTATTTTTGATGACTTTTAAAATTTAAGTTTTTTTTTGTGTCATTTGTAGGATGTTCTGGAAGTTTGGACTGATCTGGGCAGTAATTGTGGAATAACCGTTAATTTAATCACAAAACTGAGTACATTCTAGATATATATTTCATCATTTTTTATAAACATTTTGGCACAAAAAAGGTGGTAAACGTTCACATCACCCATCATCACTGCACGAATCAAAAAAATTGCTGAGCCGCGCCACCGCACCGGCATTTTCAATGCATTTCACGGCACTACACAGACACGCACACAAACCCACACACATGCATGTAACCGAAAATCACCCGGCATTTTTTAATGATAAAATAGACAATGAATACGACTATTTTTGATCAACTTACTGCTACATGTTGCTGCTGGTACCCATGTTTTACTCGTCTGTTGTGATAATGAGTGTGAAAATTGTGATTTTGCAGCCCTTACGGCCGAAAAACTCGTCTTTGCCACCCTGCTAAACATGGCGATGTGAAATTCTTCCAGGGGTCACGCACACTGCACCGTTTTTCGGATCGGAAGGCATCGGAAAGATTCGGAGGAAAGGTCATGTGCCATGTGATAGGTATTCTTTGCTGTGATTGGCTGCAGCTGATCCAATGCGATTATTGATATTTTGGTAGCGCGTGAAACGAATGAATGGGCCGTTGATGATTCTGACGAAAACTACATAGAAAGCAACCGTATAACTCCATCTTTTAGGTAAAGTATATAAAACATACGTTTAGTTTTATGATGAATCCTACATATATGTTTCCTGTGACTTGATGAGAGAAAGTTTGTGAATTATAAGAATTGTTTCCATGTAAAACAAAGCTAACTGAGTCGGACTTCCAGCATCGGCAGAATTACCAACTCGAAGTAGCCCTGCTCCCCGCCCCGCCTGGCCCGGGAGCTGAGGCTGAACCAAGCCCGATAGCAAAGCCCAACGGCCAACCCGAGTGATAATGATAGGCGATCCGCGTATCCGGACAGCTGACAGTCACATTGGTGTTGATTACACGCAAGATTCTGAATTCTTTTAAACAAATTCTCTCAGAAGTGGGGTATTAGACAATAGATCTAGTTTTTCTTTAAATGTTGGATTTAGAGGGGGTTTTTCATCTGCGCTCTGCGGGCGGGTTTCGCGTTTAGTCTAGACTCTAACTTTGTTAGTTACCGAATTCCGAACCGCCCACTGGCGATGCAAAAAATGGATTCCGCAGAGCTACCAAGTATCACGCATTTCGAGGGTCTGAAAATGCTCTTACGCACGACACGCGCGCTATATTTTGAAAAAACGCTATATAATATTTCTAGATCTCGCGCGCCGAATCATAAAAATGTCACGCTTTTGCCGATCTTTGAACTTGGCGTCCCTGATTCCGCCGATTTTGCATATTAAGAAAATTATAGTTCACCGTCTTTTTTTATGGGTTGTCCGTCTTCCCAAGGATTTATCGCTCATAATGTGAAAGTCCCTGTAGGCTACACAAAGTCATTGTAAAAACTAAAATGCATCAAGAAAGTCATCACGGAATCCGTTATTCGTATCGCCAATGCTTGTGACTTTTTAGACATTGTCATTAGATCTAAGTGAATTCTACTCTCTCTCTTGTATCCTTACTCTATAGATCTGGAGGAGTCTACATTAATTGTTGCTAGGTATGACAAACATGGCTTCAACGCTTGCCCTACCTAACATTCACATAAACAATGCCTGTGCAATTTTCATTCTGACGATTGAAATACAATTTTTAGACCAAAATAATTTGTACAGTGTACTGTAACGATAGGGTGTCTGATCGCGCACCCGATGTTGTGTGCTAAAATTCTTCCCATAGAGATTACACGCATCCCTATGCAGCCTACGTGCATTGCGCGACCATGCAAAAAAAGTCAATTTTTTTTTTTCAAATCGAGATTCAAACCTTTATCAGTTGTGATCCTGAAGGTGATAATCAATGAATGAGGTGTCATATGAAAGAGCAGGTGAATTCCAATATTTCCAAAGGGGCGTAGCCCCCGAAATTCTGAAAATATCTTGGTCAAAACAGCAATTTAAACATTGTGTCCTGGCTAACTCTGAGGTTTGTCACTTTTGAGATATGACGCCCCGATCGATAAGTAGTCCCAGTCCTAAGGAACAATTCTATGTGATTATATTTTCGCTAGCCCCCAGGGATCACAACTGATAACAGTTTAAAAATACCCTTCTCGCTATTTGGTGGATCAGCTAATTAGGAGGCGTGCGCTCCGCTCAGTCCAAACCATGGTTACATCGCGTAACATCTCCGCGCACGAACGAAACCCCAAATTCAATTACACATTATAGTGACTGAAATTATGGTTGGCAATTCCCTCGATAAACCCGGAAGTGAATACACGTTATAGTCAAAGGCAATATCGCCGAGACAACGTGCGTTGTCTCCGCGATATTGCCATTGACTATAACGTGCATTCACTTCCGGGTTTATTGTGCGACGAACGCCAACCATACTAGTCAATCGCACATGTCGCGGAGACAGCGTAGCTCAAGCTGCAAGTCGCGGATTGGCTTAGCAGCATGCGTACGATATGCATACGCTTGCATATCGCGCGATACAGCTGTTTGGCTAAATTTAGCAAAACAACATCACTCTGCGTGGACGTCTTTTTCGTCGATTTTGACCAAAATGATATGAATATACCAGCGTGTTGGAGGGGCTGTAACTTTTGATAGAAACATCGGTGAGACTTGAAATTTGAAATGTATTATTCTGATAACATTTTTTATTCAAATATCAAACAAAAATGGTGAAAAACGATCCCAAATTGAAATTGAAAAATCGTTCAGACACCCTAGTAACGATGCACTTTACACTTAAATTTGATTACATTATAAAAGTAATCTATTTAGTAGGGCTGCGACTTGTAGTCGAATGCTCGAGTACCCGCACGGTTGACAACTACTCGGGTACGATTTTTAGTACCCGAATATTCGGCCGCAAAAAAAAAAAAAAAAAAAAATCTGTCCAGGCCGACGCTTACCCGTGCCTGGTTGAGCGGTGGCCGCTGGCATGGTGCCGTCGGTAAAAATGCTTCCCAACTCAAGCGCTGTCAAACTCACCACTCAGAAACTGGGACCAAATGTCTGGATTTCTGTTTGGACTTGGAGGAAAATGGATTATTCTGCCATCTTTGGTTTTTAAAACAGCATTGTTTACTGTTATTATTATTATTATTATTAAATCGGTGCCTTCAACTGTAACCCGAAGTAAAATTGCATGCTTTTTCGGCGACGTGAGATACTGCCCCAGTGGTATGGTTGTGGCAACAAAAAAACAAACAAAATTTTTTCTAAAAAAATCAAAAAATTATAAAAAAAACATGTCGTCCGAATACTCGAGTATTCGCATGTGAGCCTGGGAGTATACTCGGGTACCTCATTACACTGTTGTGCACAGCCTTACTATTTAGTCATGTGCCTCTACTGCTGCTATTTGAAAAATAGTGTGAACTGTGTGATAACAATTAACAACAACAGATTGCAAGCATATTGCGCTACTGTCACTCCCCACTTTTGAGTGAAAAGGAATGAAAGTACATGATTGTGAAAAATATTAAGAATCTGTTACAGACTCCTATTCATTTTCACTCGGAAACTGCCAGTTTTGTGATTGGTGATGATCCACCCAATTCACACCATACAATTTCTTAAATATTTCAGCTTTCCTGAGGTTTCTTGAGAGAGAGGAGATAGAAGCTAGTGCCTCATCATGACGTCCTTGGTGAGGAAACCCAAGTCTCTAGTGGCGACCTTTGATGAAATCGTCCATTATTCATCCATTCTGTCAAAAGGATGTGAAGAAGGTTAGTCATCATCTCTCAGTGGAGTGGAGTTTTCCATTTTTTTTAACTAGAATAATTTCTCTTGAAGAGTTTGTAGCTTAAATCGATAATTTCAATATTTATTTAAAAAAAGGGGGGGGGGGGCTCCGTTTTTACTTGTTTGTTTTACCTTATTCTAGGAGAGAAGCATTGTAACATTAAATGGAGAAAACAAATATTTGTAAAGTTAGAGCTGCCTGTACATGTATGTAAGTTTCTGTACTTTGATCTGAGATTTTATTAAGTGGTATTACAATCAATTGACAAAAAAATACATTTCAGTATTTTACATTTGTCTCTCTTTTTTACATGCATAATGGCTCTGTCAACAATTTAGGAGACAATAATAATCATAATTTTGTTTTTCTTAAATATTTAGCATTTACCGGTACTGAATACGTGCCGTTTCCATTATGCAAGGTCCTGGAAAGTTTAAATTACCATTATAATATAGTGTTATTACATCAAGTCAAGAAAAACAGACGTTGGGATAAAGGTACCATGTATACATGTAACATAAATACAGTGCGTAAATATAGGTAAATGGTATTATCAAATCACTCTCAGTCCCGTCTATTGTTTTAAAGGTGTAAAGACTTCATTTTGATTATATTTTGTGTGTTTTGAATCACTATCTGCAGAGTTTATGGTCTTTGCGAAGCACCAGGAGCAGTGTCGACAGAGATGGCTGGCCGTAGAGCAGGATAGGATGGGAGGCAAGGAGCAAGGCATGAAGCTTGGTGCCGAGAGAGATGCACTCCAGACAAAGCTCAAACATGCAAGGTAGGCCTACACTGTGAATGATTGATGACCTGGCTTGGGGGGGGGGGTGTTTTGCAAAGCCTTTTTTCAATGACAAATGACATAAATCAGTGACAAATCTGCTGATAACCAATCAGAAGCAAGGATTTCAGTAGCTTATAATAAAATCTGTCATTTGTCACTGATGACAAGTTTTGTGAAACACCCCCAGATGCTTGCTATATCAGCAGTTGCTTTGGGCTTTATTTTGTGACAAGTATAGGGTTAGAGATTGGGTTTTAGGTTAGGTTTAGAGTTACCGTTAGGTATATTATTGGGTCCAGGGTTAAAGTTAGGAATTTGATTAATAGAGGTAATTACCGTGGACCAATTGTCGCAGGAGTTGTGTGGTGAAAATAAATAATTATTCTCATCCGGTCTCTTTGGCAGTGCATCACACCCTCATTGCTAATACCACGCTGGCATGGTTTGGTTCTCCCAAACAACCCCTCTTGAATGCTGCAAGTCCTCATTTTCAAAATTCGATCCATTTATTCGACAACAAATCTGTTTATATTCAAAGCAATTCCACTAACTTTTCAATTTTAAGAAATTGGAAATAGTGAGCACATCGTTTACTCGATTTCATTTTTTTCATCTCCAGAAATCAACTGGAATCTGAGATGTCTAGAAGAAGGAAGGCTGAATCATCACAAGAGGAATTGGTAAGAAGAACAAGTTATTTTTCAGCCTTGTGTACTTTTTTATTGCATATTCGATGCTTCACAGGAGTTGTTCCCAAAATTGTGTTTTAGGATCAGAGGTCATTTTTTTAGATATAGTATATTGGATCATGCTGGGTACATGTAACTCCTACTAGTATCATTGATGAAATCTAGATATTTTTAATGGACATTAACCTCTGAACCATTTTGAGTTAATGATGTCCCTGCAATGTCTTGTCAATTCATAATCTCCTTGCTCCTCATGCCACTTTAGAAGCGGAAGGCTTCAGCTCTTCAGCTCTTCAGCTTACAAGACTCATTCACTAGTGTAAGACTAGATGTAAGACCAGGGGTAAACAAACCTCCTATTATTACCATGTAAATGAAAGTCATAGACAGTACGCTTTGTCTGGTTTTACCATACCACTGGTGCAAAAGTTTAATCAATACTGATTCTTCTTATTGTGCACTTCACTAACAGGAGCGTCAGATCGCCCTGATCCGTGAACTCCTCACCAACGACAACAACAAGATGAACACGCTGACCGAGAAGGAGCGAGAATCTATCCTGTTCCTCAGCCACAACGCTGGCACACCACAGCCAGGACAAGGCTCTCCCAACAAACGCCTCTCCTGCATCAACGAGAAGTCTGCTGACCTCCTGTCGAACTCTGACCTTGACCTTGATCACACGGAGGAGGAGCTAGACGTGTCCGTGTTGAGGGACGGCAAGAAATGGCATCGCAAAAAGAGGGTGAGGAAACCATTTGTTCATGCAGCATTCAAAGTTTCCCAAAGATGGCATCAATTCCCTAGTCTGAAATTGGGAGATAAAACAAGAAAGAATGGATAATGACTAAAGATTTACACTTCACTGTAATCAAGTAACTTGCTAGGAAATAGGAGGACCAAATCTCTATGATCTGCAGACTCTCTTACCTTGTCTTATCCTGAGGCATCTATGTCTAGAAACGTCAGTTCTGGCTGTATAAGATTAAGTTATCTGAAGAAACATTGAATCATATATCTGTTTCTGATACTTCCTATAGCTACTTTTTTTCCCTGTTTTGTAAACCTTGTAGGGAACAAAGTGTATACGTCAATATGGTGTCTGTATGGAGCCAGAAGGGTGTTGATTCATTGCATTTAAAGATAAACTTTAGTACTGGTAATGCGATTACATTGTGAAAGAAAAGGTGTGGAAAGGATCAGAAACAGTTGATCATGTAGCATGTAAGTATTCGTGTGCACAGCAAGGTTCTGGAGTCATCAAAATCATAATAAATTTGACCGAGTCTTGGTAAAGTAACAAGCACTCACATAGAAAGCTATATATGGGACAACACACATGGTGTCGGGGCTAGTACTACCTTGATTTCCTTGTCTTTCTATGCTCATTACTCAGCCAGTATACATTTTCTTCCAAAATTGTTTGGCACATGTCATTTATTTGTTATTTTGAACATTCAGTGTAAGTTTCGTTTGATTCTGTGAAGATTAATTTTTTTTTTTTTACCAGTACTGGAGCTTATCTTTAACACAGGATTAAGCCTTTTCGGCTCTTAACAGACAATATAGTAGTTTGCAGATTGATCTATAACGCTTTGATTATTCTATAACTTACTCCTTTTTCCTCTTTTGTTTTCCCAGAAGCCAAGTGCACCACCTTTGGAGGAGGAAGATGAGACACCGCCAAGGAAAAACAAAAGATTGAGCCACGTAAGTAGTGGTCCTGAATCATAGCCTTTCTCTACAGTATGTACGTTTCATGTTATTATCAATATTTGGAGATAATGTTAGTGTCACAAGGATTGTGGTCGGCTCAGTGGCGATACACACATATAAAAACAATCAATCAAAGAATGGGTTGTAATATTATAGTGTGGATTTTAATTACACAACACAACGAGATGCAACATAAATTCAAAATATTGAGCGTTGACAAATCCAAAATATATCAGCTTATAATTTCCTAAGAGGGTCAATTAAATTAAGGCTGCCATTATACTATTCGTTCAAAGGATAACGTGTTACAAACGTTGGAGTGCGTGACAAAGTCCACTGCGTCAGACGATTGTGTGCGCGAAAATGTCCACCGCGTTAGATGACCGTGGAATCATGTAGAAGGAGAACTGGGTCGAATGGCTCGTGATGAGTACACCATATCGCAGGGTAGAAAACAGTCTAAATTGGTCTCTTGTACTTCGTAGAGTCGATCAATGGAATGTGGTTGAACACCACCCTAAACGGAGTTATTCTGTAGATTGAAGACCCCGTTGCCTGCCTCCTGGAGGGATCGTGTCCGAAGGACGGTCGTCTGCTCTTTCCGCTCCCAACAGCAGAATGAGAAAGCAGCAATAAAAAAGGGGACCACACTCGCTCTGAACAGCAAGCCCAAAAATCCTCCCTTCACTGTCATACGTACTCCCTCCCCAAGGGCGACACAGCAGGTCCTTCTCTACTCGCAACAAAATGGCTTCTGCCCACCACTCTCGCTAACGTATAACTCGTACACATTCACACTCTCCCAAACCCAGTTCCATGAGCGCTAGTGTTAAATTTGCATATCTACATTCCTAGGACGAAGGAACAAAGGAAAAGGAATGCGCGCATCCAGACTTCGCATCTGAATAAGAATTAGAGGGTTCAGAGGGCAAATGGAAAGCTATGCATGAATATTCACGCAGCTAGGAAAAACATTAATCAATGCATTTTATTTTGACAGTTAGTGTGACCTGTTGATGAGCTGTTATAGAACAGTAGGTATAGATGAGTTCTTATGATCTAGGGTACTGGGTTCGAATCCTGTAGATCAATTTATCTGCAGTAGTTTGTCTTGATGTGCAAATGCATTTCAGCAAATCATTTTGCGAACAATATATGACCAATGTTATAATTTCCAAAGAAACACAAACTTTAGTAGAGAAAGATAATATTGTTATTTTTGGTCATTATGGAAGGCATTGTTTGATTCTAGCTGTAGACATAACCAATACCAGTTGCAAAGACACACAAGCTTTAGTAGAGAAAGGTAGTATTCTTATTTTTTTAATTATTGAAGGCAATGTTTGATGCTAGCTGTAGATATGAAGTATTGTTATGCCTCCGCCACCGAAGGTGGTGCCGGAGGCATCATGTTTTCGGGTTGTCCGTCCGTACGTCCGTCCCGTTTGACCGTTATCACAATATCTCAAGAACCATTTAAGATTTAAACTTAAGACTCGGGAATAGTATTTATCACCATAGGAAGACGATCTGATTAGATTTTGGAGTACGTAGGTCAAAGGTCACAGGTCACAGAGGTCAACTTATGAAATTCCTTGTATTGAGTTTGTTAGCGCGATATCTCAAGAACCATTTGAGATTTAAACTTCAAACTTAAGGATAGTATGTATCACCATAGGAAGACGATCTGATTAGATTTTGGAGCACGTATGTCAAAGGTCAAGGGTCACAGAGGTCAACTTATGCAATTCCATACATTGAGATTGTTATCATGATATCTCAAGAACCACTGGAGATTTAAACTTCAAACTTAGTGATAGTGTGTATCACTATAGGAAAACAATCTGATTACATTTTGGAGCACGTAGGTCAAAGGTCAAGGGTCATAGAGGTCAACTTATGAAATTCCATACATTGAGATTGTTATCATGATATCTCAAGAACCACTGGAGATGTAAAAACTTCAAACTTAAGGATAGTATGTATCGCCATAGGAAGACGATCTGATTAGATTTTGGAGCACGTAGGTCAAAGGTCAAGGGTCACAGAGGTCAACTTATGAAATTCCATACAGTGAGATTGTTATCATAATATCTCAAGAACCACTGGAGATTTAAACTTCAAACTTAATGATAGTGTGTATCACCATAGGAAGACAATCTGATTAGATTTTGGAGCACGTAGGTCAAAGGTCAAGGGTCACAGAGGTCAACTTATGAAATTCCATACATTGAGATCGTTATCGCGATATCTCAAGAACCACTGGAGAATTTTCACTTCAAACTTAATGATAGTATGTATCACCATATCATAATATCTCAAGAACCACTGGAGATTTAAACTTCAAACTTAATGATAGTGTGTATCACCATAGGAAGACAATCTGATTAGATTTTGGAGCACGTAGGTCAAAGGTCAAGGGTCACAGAGGTCAACTTATGAAATTCCATACATTGAGATTGTTATCATGATATCTCAAGAACCACTGGAGATTTAAACTCCAAACTTGTTTAAATTGCTCTATGGCGGAGGCATCATTTTCGACTGCGCGCAGTCAAAATTCCATCTAGTTCATTATGTCATTTTTCAGGGCTCTACTTTGAACTTTGGTCAAGGGTGACGTTTTTTGGTGTGTGTTTGCACAACTAACTCTCCTTCATATTGAGAAATAAAAGACACCTGTCATATCCAAGGATTCTAAGCCCTCCCATATTGCTATTTATTACAATTTTTGTTTTCATTCTACCTACAGGATACATCAATTGTAACAACGGTGACGGTACCCCATGACCATGGACCCATCATAGCTACGACGAATGTAGAGAAAAATGGTAGATATAGGAGAAGCATGAGTCAGCCAGCCCTTCCTATCAAAGGTAAATAAAATGAAAGGCATTGATGAAATAGCTACCTACACTTAAAAAATGAAATTTCTGATAAGCCAACTGAGATCTCACTGATGTGTGTATGAGGACATCATTGGAGGAGCCTTCTGACTTTTCAGAATTTCAGAGAAAATTGGCTAAAACATATTGGAATTGCCTACTAAAATGAGTGAATGTACAACTGCATGGTATACTCAAAGCTTTTGGTGGTGACTGGTAATAAACTTAACTTATCTAAAACTTGCAAAAAATCACGTTCTTTGAAAAAAAAGCATTTGCAAGATATGAGTTGATGTTATGCACTTTACTCATTGCTCAGCTATTATACATTTTCCTAATGGAAAGTTTGGTAAGATGTCATTTATATATAGTTTTGAAAACACTTGATGTAACATATGATCCTATACACCGATTCGGTTTGGGGGTTTTATGTACCTGCCCGCCGGTGGCGGCGCTATAACTGGGGGGCTTCTCCGATCCAGCTGACAGTACAGAGAGCTCGAGAGCGGTTACTAGCTAGCGGAGCAGCGACCCTAGCCGGGCCTGGGCGAGGTTCGGTATAGGTATAGCATACCCGTTGCAATGTAAGCTAGCTAGCTGCAGTCAGACGCCCCCCAGTTATGGCGTCACCTTATGAGGGCGCACTTCCACCAGAAGTCGCCCGAATCGGTGTATATGAATTTATTCCTGTCATGAGCAGAACTTTGTTAGGACTTTGAAGCCAGAAGGGCATTAACTCATATTAATGCCCTTCTGGCTCCTTACAGATGATGACACTCCAAACCGAGTTAATGCACAAGTCCCCTTTGGTAAGACATTAATCCTCATAACCAAGTCCCCTTGGGTGAACTTCAAGTCGTCTGTCCCCTGCTTGCTTACTAATACATGCTTTCTTTGTAGTCAGTAAAAAGAAACCATCCACCATACTTGCTTGTTCTTACCTCACAGAAGAGCAGTTCCTGTGGATGTCACCAATCCAGCTGAGAACCCCAGGAAACAAGAGAGCCAGGATCCACACCTTCTGCACCAAGACAGTCATCAAACCAGAGTCATGTGACCCGGTAAGCCACATCTCTGAGGAAAGAAAGGCTATGACCCTTAAAAGCAGTTTTATAGCAATGTTAACGCATGCACACACATCTCAACATGGAACAACTGATCACGACGCAAATTTTGCACACTCCTCCATAATTTCATGAACAAAAAAAAGTCTCCAATACTTGTCCGTATCAGACAGTCAAGATAATTTTTACTAGAAGGACTCAAAACTTAGAACTTTTATTTGATTGTGTTAAAGATACTGATTCCCTGTAAATAAGCATTCTATGTTCCTGTTGTTACATATAGAATAATTATGATAATGAATATTAACAGATTCTCAATATCATTTGAGGTAAGCCATGAAAAAAGATTTCCTGCCAAGTAAGCACATTTTCGACATTAACAAAGTAATAGTTTTGCAAAAGGAAGAGAGACCTATCTTTTTAGAGTAT
The DNA here is from genome assembly GCF_000002235.5 of Strongylocentrotus purpuratus. Lineage (NCBI taxonomy): Eukaryota > Metazoa > Echinodermata > Echinoidea > Camarodonta > Strongylocentrotidae > Strongylocentrotus > Strongylocentrotus purpuratus. Next base: position 7,120,147 of record NW_022145604.1, on the reverse strand, counting down.
GTATGTAAAACTTTTGTAATTGTCAATTGCTGTTTTCTCAAACGATTAATATTGCTTTATTTTCAGTGTGGAAAGAGAATCAAGTTTGGAAAGTATGCCCTGAAATGTAAAGGTAAGTTTGACAAAGTGAGAACACCCTTTGAGACATATATTTCAAAAAATATACAACATTCTATTTCATTAGTGATTCCACATCTAGAAACTGATAGAGAATTGGTAGTATGGATTTAACATTTTTATATACCAAACCGTGAAAATGCCTGTCGGGTAAATAACAAGACAAAAATTTTCCCAGTATCAATTCTGGAAAGAAAAAAAAATCTGGCTTAATTACTGTAATTAGTACCTGAAATTTACTCCTGTGATTGTTTTAAAATTCTGTATAATTGATTGGAAATTTTGTTTTTCTTCAAAATTCCTATTCCAAAACACAGGTGAGTGAACATGGACCTGAACCTTTGTTACTCCTTATTTTCTTTTCATTTTATTTTCCTTTATAATGCTTGTGAAATGAAATGAAATTCAATGGTTTGGAGAAGGAGATCATCAGCATCCTCCCCTTTGTTTCTTTCAGATTGCAGATTAGTCTGTCATCCTGACTGCAAGGATAGTGCATCCTTGCCATGCGTGCCCACTGCTGGAACCCCAAACAAGACCAGAACAGCATCGGCTCTGGATGAATTCACTCCAGAAAATCCACCCTACGTCCCATCGTTAGTGGTGAGACACATTCTCTTTCCCGTGCCTCTACCTTTTGTTTTCATCTTATAATTATCCTCTTCAAATTTCACCATATCTGTCTATTTTTCTTTGTATGTTTGTTTGATTTTTTAAATGTGTTACAATGGAATGAAATGAATAACAAAGAAAAGAAATCCACTTTTGAATACAAAATAGCTTTACTGAAACTTAAAGGGGGAAATAAGTATGAATTTGCATTCAAACATATCCCTCGAAAATTACATTTTTGTGTCCATCTTATTGCTGAATAGTAGACATTGATAACAGTGATAGTTTCATATATATATATATATATATATATAGCACTTTTACACTAGTGTTTATAAGCATTGTACGGTTATTATTACTGCCAGCTTTAGCTGAACTACCCCTATAAGGTGCTCAAGCAGGTAAAGAATTTACCGCATGCTCATGTAGTTCGTCTGGGGGAAGATTATCTAATGTACTAGTAGATTAATATCTTACAAAAGATGGTTAAAAGTGCAGTCCTGGGCCCCCGTCTTAAAAATAGTTACGATTGATCCGAATCAATGGCAAGTTTACAGTCTCCTGTCTCTTACATACATAGTTACGAATGAAATCAATCGCAAATAAGTTGCGATTAAAAATGTCAACTCTTTATAAGATGGAGCCGAGGTAACTGAACAGTATTGATGTAATTGTATTCAATCTTCTCAATGTACTTATCTTTTTGCTCCAAGATGCATTGCATTAATGAAATAGAAATGAGAGGACTGACAGAGGAAGGTATCTATCGCATCTCAGGCTCAGAGCGAGAGGTCAAGGAGCTCAGAGAAAGACTCATACTCAAGAATGACCCTCATCTTGTAAGTTCAATTGCGCCTCATCATCATCATCTTTGCCGTCATCACTACATCATTATAATCATTGTCATCTTCATCATAGTAATATTATCATTACCATCACCATCGTCATTACTATCATCAACACATTCATGATCATTACCATTTATACTTTTTTCGAACAAACATTGCTCATAAAATGGAAAAATTCACAGGATAGGAAAGTGTAAAATTTCAAATGCATAATATCATTTCTGAAAATTAAATGATTTGCATTAGTCATAAAAATAATTACATTAATTTCTTACATGATTCATGTCATGTTTCTCACTCATTCTATTCTTATATATACGTATCAATACACTTTACTCAAAATCATAAACGTGATATGCATATTGACTAAATGTTGTTTGCTACCAGTTGTGATATTTAGGGAAAGTAATAATAGAAATAATGTCTTCTCTATTTCTTGGGCACATTTTTTCAATATCAACCAATCATTCTCTAATAATTTGCTCTCTTTGTTTGGTATTTAGGAGAAGGTACGAGACATCCACTGTGTCTGTGGTGCGCTGAAGGATTTCTTCCGCAACCTTCCCGAACCTCTGGTCACGTTTGAGCTTCACCTGGCTTTCATGAAGGCTGCAGGTTAGTATTGTTTACGATGGTGTATCTAGTGGGACGTCACGTATCGTAGTCGGCTCTCATGGGGAATTCAACACAATCCGGGTGTTTGATCCAATAACAGGTGTTGACAATTACCAGGATTAGACTTTGGTTTTAACAGGCCTTTTGTAGAGCATTTACTACCCATCCCTCCATTATGGCAAAATCATTTCCTTACTTTTCCCTAACCCAAAGACTTTCTGAGAGACTGGAGATAATTCTTGATGAGATTACGGGTTTAATGTGTGCGAGACTTGTACACCCATTAATGGTTTTTCCACCAAGTCTGTTGTCAGCGATTAATGACCTTTTCCCTTCAATAGCAGAGGATAGAGGAGAATTTAACAAATCACATCTGACATTCAATTACCCACAATTTAGTGTAAAGTACATAAGAAATAGTGTTTTAAAGTGCACACACTTTCGCAAACTCAGCTGCATTGCTCCCTCGCTTGACTCGTTCAGATACAGAGAGGTAAACCGTAGCTTTTTTTTAACCGTGTAAATGAATGGGAACTGCACTTACAGGTACAGAAAGGTGAAGCGTGTTACACCTGTGCCATCACAAAAAAAAACACGTTAAGGCTGCGACGGGTAGTCGAATGCTCGAGTACCCACACGGTTGACAACTACTCGGGTACGATTTCTCATACCCGAATATTCGGCCGCAAAAAAAAAAAAAAATGTCCAGGCCCACGCTTACCCATGCCAGGGAGAGCAGCGACCGCTGGCATGGTACCGTCGGTAAAAATGTTTCCCAACTCAAGCACTGTCAAACTCACCTTTCAGAAACTGGGACCAAATGTCCAGATTTCTGTTTGGACTTGGAGGAAAATGTATTATTCTGCCATCTTTGGTTTTTAAAATTGCATTGTTTACTGTTATTATTCTTATTAAATCGGCGCCTTCAACTGCAACTCAAAATAAAATTGCATGCGTTTTTGGCGAGAGACCTGGGAAACTGCCGAGTGGTATGGTAGTGGCAAAAAAAATAAAAAAATAAAAAACATGGCGTCCGAATATTCGACTATTCGCTTGTGAGCCTGGGAGTGTACTCGGGTACCTCATTACACTGTTGTGCACAGCCTTAAACCACTTAAATCTGAACAAGACTGTATGTTTCTTCATTCTTTTATAAATATTTTATAAATGTAATGCTTCCTGGGAGAAATTTCAATTGTTTAAATATATTTGAGGCCTACACCCAGTAAATAAGATTGATCGAACTGTAATTGAAAACAAGTGAGGAAAAATCTTGAAACCAGCGGGATTTGAACCTGTCATCTACTGCTTGCCGAGCAGCAACTCAACGACCAGGCCATTACTGGTCCATAGTACAGTCACGATGAACTAGAAACAAATACCCAAGCTCTCCTAATTCATTCTAACTTTTTTCATTCTTGTAATTTCCTCTATTTCTTCTGTGTTGTAGAACTGTATGATATTGATGACAGTACGACAGCTATGTACCAGGCTGTGAGTGAGCTTCCTCACGCTAACAGAGACACCATGGCGTATCTCATCACACATCTCCAAAGGTGAGTAACTCTTTCTATTTTTCAAAGGTACTGTTTAAAAGGAGTGTAGCCTGAAGAGACTACATGTCTTTCCCGTGGCCTGACTCGGGGCCAATCGGGTATAATACAACTATGGACGACGCGACCGCAGCAATCACTTGCATGGAACATACGCAAAACCAAATTGAACGCTGACCATGTAGAGATTAAGTCGCTGACTACCGTTAATCAAGTCGCTGCAGTTGTCCTAAAGAAGACGTTGGTGGTATTTGCCATGCTACACTCCCTTTAACATTTTGACTTGCTGTGAAAGTAGATGGACCATCTAGAAGAGTTTCTTGCATAAAAGAAGAAGAAAAATACCATTCCCATGAAAAGGGTGAAAACAAATTATCAATGTTAAATTAGTGGGAAATTAACGTTTACCGGTACATACATTTATGACATCAGTATAAGTAGTGGATTACCTCTTTGAAATTCTCTGTTGTTGATGCTGTACAGGGGACTTCTGTTACAAAGTCCACAGGGCCAACCAGCAAATAATGTTCTAATAGACATTTTTTTAAATTGATAATAAGTAGAGTAATGGTTGTAAATGTAATTGTGACACAGCATCATGTAAGCAACTTTGTCATAACATGGTTTTCTTTATTTTACAAACTTATTAACTTTTGTCTTCTAGAGTATCAGAGAGCCCGGAATGTAAGATGCCGGTGTCTAACTTAGCCAAGGTGTTTGGACCAACCATCATTGGATATGGCTGCTCAGAACCAGATCCTATGCAGATGCTGAATGATACCAAGACACAACCAAGGGTAAGTGACCACAGCCCTCTTTCCATACCCCTCCCCACCCCTTTCCCACTTCCCCTTAAAGTGTAAGATGCTAGTGTCTAAACTTGCAAGGGTATATGGTTGAACAGTTCTATGGCAAGTTTCTTCTGATCAGAACCTATGCAGATGTTCCGTAATACCAAGACACAGCCAAGGATAAGTGACCACACCCCTAATTTCTTATCCCTCCCCACACTCTGATTATATAACCATCATTCCTGGAAGGATTGCTTTAAAGTCATCTTCTACACTTGTCAAATTTCTACTTCATTGTAACTGTAAAAGAGTGTGAAATAAAGATGCATCACACCACTTTCTAACAACTAAGTTCTTACGATACACCACAAACTTTCATGTCTAGCAAAGATGGATTATTTCTGACCAATTTTTCCTCTTTTTTTTTTCTTTTGATGATACAATATAATGGATACAATAATGAGTTCAACCAAGGAATTCTATAAGTTTGTTTTTTTTCCCCCTCTTTAATTTTTTTATTTAGTTGTGTTCTACTGGGCGTCAACCTCAGGGAAAGTTGTTATTGGTCACATACAGCAAATTTGTAGCAATTATAAACTTCATCATTTCTTATCTTTTTATTTCTCTTCCTGTGAAGGTTGTGGAGAGGCTGATGGCACTCCCGTCTGACTTCTGGAAAGCCTTTATCAACTTTGAGGCTGAACAGGAGAACTCCACCATCTACGCCAACCGTCACAGGACTCCTGGAACTCCTGGCCAGCCATGTAAGATCAGAACACCAATAATTAGCAAGAAGAACTTTTCATGTTTACATAGACATGGCCCTGTCTCGTAAAAATTCGCAAGTGAACCTTTTCCAAAAAAATGAAGTGTGTGAAATCCTTTACTCACTTGTGCAAACTTATCTGTACGTTAGTAGATACAGTATTGTGAAGCGCACTACGCAAACCATAATCTGATAGTCTGATTTAAGGTTTTACAGGCTTTATAATGTGTAGCACGTTTGGGACCCTCACATGTCCGAATGTCTTTTACGAGTTCACTTGGTGGAACCAACTGGTACCTCTGTAATAAGAATCACCTCAATGTATACATGTATATAATTTTATTTTCTATTCATTATAGCCCACATGAGTATGTTGGGACCTGTACGTACCCCGGGAAAAACACCCGCTAAGACGCCCTCTAACAGCAGCCTTGGAAAGGCCAAGACGTTCCTCGGCAAGTCATCACTCACTCCAAGGTAAATATATCTATTTCCAATTTTGTATCTTTTATATTTGTTTAAAGTTTTAGAAAGTTGCATGAAAGGATATTTGTGTTTGTTTCTTTTAATTATTTGTATTTAAAACTGTGTTTAACTGTAAGAGATTCACATTAGCATGTTTGAAGTGAACAATTTATTGAATAGCATGTACATTTATCTGTATTGTGTACTTGCCTTGACGTTTACAAAGACCACCCAGGTGAAATCTGCTACCAGAAGGCAGGACTAACTTCGTCAAAGATACAGGATTAGTGTTGCAGTTTGGTTATAGGTTGGTTTCAGGGTAGGGTTGGTGTTAGGTGTAGTGATTTGGCCGTAAACAGAGTTTTGAACTTGGTTAGTGTAAGATAACCACGGAGCACTTGTCCCAGGGGCATGGATCATAGAGCCACATGCAGATATAGAGCTTATCTTTCTTTTTTTTTCTTTTTTTAAATTGATCCACTATTATGTTTCATCCAAACATAGCATGAAGAAAACCACAGAAAAGAAATCTTCTAGCATCTCGTCAAGGTTGGTTTAAATCAATGCTGATAAGATCCTTCATAGTGCATAGTTTCATTGGTCTCACATTAATAGACATCTGTCTATTTAAATTCAAAAGAGATCCGCCTCTGCAAGTTTAAATATGGACAAGAATTTGGTAACTGAATAGGATTCCTGATTTATTTTTGTACAAAAGTGAGAGATTTGACCCAGGGTAGAGTGAGATATGTAGAATGAAATGATAGAGAGAAAGTGAGAGCCTCGAGGGGTGGGAAGTGAAAGAGAGACGGAGACAGGGGTATATGAGAGAGATATTAACATGTGTTAGTACAAATGAAGGAACTACATGTAGGCACACTATGTGACGTAAAATGATAAATTGATGGGAAGGGAAAATAAGATTAAAAGAAAGAGGGGATAGAATGACAAAGAGAGATTTGGGGTGGGGCTGGATTTAGAAATCTGTGAAACAAATTTATAGTTCGGTATAAATAAGGGGATGAGAAGAGGCATTGCCGATAGAGAGAGGGGATGTGAATTGTGGTTTGATATGTATGCTTTACCAAAGATCTAGAAAAAGATGCGATTTTGATAATAATAAATTAATCTGAGTAGAAAAGAAATCCTATAATTATGGCCCTGCCAAACAGTACATGTTACAAATTGATGATCTATAAGGATACAAAAACAGTTGTACAGCACTGTGAAGGATCTTTCCAGTTTAGAAAAACCATATATTTTGGCTTTATTTATATATAATATATAATATCATATTATACCGGTATTATAACTAATTAATGAAATATAAGCAACTCAGTATATGACCTATCTTTCCTCTTTTTTCTACTCCCCCCCCCCCCCCTTCTTTGGGAAACTCATCAGTTACTATACTAGACTCATTTATATAGAGCTTCAAATGTAGTTTCATTGTCCTCTGTAATTAGACTCCTGTTTCAACCTCTCTTTCATGTCATAAACCTTGATAAAACAAATGTAAAATATGTGTGCAACGGAGAGGATATATAAAGTATAGGATATTTGTGTGAAAGGAACTGGCTCCTGAGACACATGTGTGACTGTACTGTATCATCCTTTGTTTGTAGTTTTCTACTTTAGCCCTCCCCCCCCCCCCCCCTCCCCCTTTTTAATGTTTATTTGTATATCCTATGTTCTGTGTATAACTTTTGTATTCCTCCTCCTTTCCTTCCTCACTCCTCCTCCACCTCCTCCTCCTCCCCCTCCTCTGTCTCCTTACAATCAGTCTGAAGAAATCCTCTTCGTCTTCTTACATGAGCTCCACTAAAACGAGCACTGCAAAGAAGACAGTTGAAGGGACTTCAAGGTTTGTCAACAGCAGGGGGGAGTTCACATGCGGTTTGATGAATAGCTGTTGATTCCAACTGGAAAAGAACTAGCATTCATGATATGTGAACTCCCCAGTCCTGAATGTTTATGTGTCATCCTAACTATATGTCCTTCCTTGAAATTCTTCTGTACAATGTATGTCTTATGTGAACAGTATTCATGTATCCATCCAATATTAACATCTTCATTCAATCATTTCACTCATAGTATGTAGTAATGTATGTTTAGTAAAAACCTTGTAATTGTTCAATTGTTGTGATCATTGCTCGTTTTGTTTTATGTATAAGTTCTGAGCTATCAATTATGTAATCTAGTCAATTACATGTATGTGGCATGGGAAAAATGAACAAGTATACATTCCCCAAATTCATAATCAGATCTACTGTATCTTTCTAATAAAGGTTTCCTATGTTATTCACAGCTGTACTATGAAAGTATTTGGTATATTATTTACATGCCGCCACTATTCATCTCATTAAATATCTTTATTGGTTGCAGGTTGGATACATAACTACTAACCTTTTATTCCTACAGGTGGCAGGTGGGACTAACAAGATACCTAATAATATCTCCTTAATATTTTATGCTTGCCCAATTGTGTTAGCAGAGCACTCACTGAGCAGTCGATAAATATATGGGATTTATTTCTCCATTTTGCTCCCTTTTTAATGCGTGTGATAGGTTGGCGAGTGAAGATAAGTCGATTAGGGAAGAAGAAAAAAAGTAGAGCAGCTCTGCAAAATCTGAAGAACTCTTTTAAAACAACAAAATTCTACCCTTTTCTACTGATAAAGTATCGATCAGTACTTGGGGGAGGGGGGGGGGGAATTCTCACTGGGGCAAGTAGTATGCAATGACAGGATTGTTTGGTTTGATGGTTATGTTTTACCTAACTGCTAAGAAAGCATGTGTATGCTTGTAAAGCAACCATGGGACCATCAGCTTTAATTCCTCTCGAAGGGACTTGGTAATGAGGATTAATGCCTTAACAAAGTGTACTAGCACACTGACTTGGTTTCGAACCCGGGATCTCCTGGTTACGAGACCACTGCTCTACCACAGAGACATCACGTCTCCTTCCATTATGGAGTGTTTTTTTTTAAGCAAGTTCAAATTCTGCACAACATTGTAATATCTTTATACCTCTCATTCCATTGTCATTTGTCTCTCATCTCATATTTCATGTTGGTGTCATTGTGTTTATCTTTCATGAATGACTCAGCTTTGGGAGTAGATCTTCGCGAAGTTCAATGAGGTACATCCCAAGGTCCATTGTTTGTCTTGAAGTGTTTGTGGTGTCTATGCTAAAGAACTTGCAATGACCTTTTAAGTGTTTATTATTTATTGTAGTTATAGAGTGTTAGAGAGCTTCATATAATGTCAGTCGCTCAGATATTTGTCTTACCTATTGTGCATGATTTGCTCTTGTGGATTATCCTGTGCAGAACCAGGATGACTACCATTGGACCAACCTATCCCCCCCCCCCCCCCCCCCCCACCCAGGACAATTACATATTCTGTACCAGTACAACTGCATATATATATATATATATATATACAACTGTATATACACCCAGATCATTACCACCTCACAAAGAAAACCACTCTGTGGGAGAATCAACTTAATCTATATTAGTATGGCTACACCAGACTATTACCCCCCTCCCCTTTGAAACTTACCTAGAATACCCACAGACAACTACACATGCATGTTCCTGTTGTGATGAAGTTGTTTTCCTAGCATCTTTCAATTTTGTTTTATCTTGGTGACCGTGTGTTTTCAGTATTTCTACTGAACGCCTTTCTTTACTTTCATGGCATCCTATCTGTTTGATCTAATTCTTTCTTTTTCTTTGATGTCATTTGTATCATCTCATGAAAGTACTGTTATCATTGACCTTTACATGTAATGTTATGACATCTTAACTGTTGTTTTTCCTTTTTAATGGAAAAAAATGGCTTTCTTTTTTTCATACATGTAGCAGATGTACTATTGTATCCTTGTTCGCTGTAATGTACAACATATACATGCTGATTATTATTTATTTATTTTTAAATATATGTGCAGTGTTAATTTTCTTACAGATGGAAAAGTGTGCACTTTGCCCTTCTCGTATTCCTCTTACAGTATATTTCTGCTCTTTCATTTGAATCTCTCTCTCTGACATTTTACTGGCAATTATGAAACAACTATTTATCAAGGAAACTGTTTTCATGGTGTTTAATTCTTGTTCTTTGGCTCCCTCAGCCTCTGTTTACCACAATCTTTGAATTGTAGTGTGCTGTGCTATCTTTGTTTAATAGTTTTCCTCGTAAAGCACCACTGCTTGTGTTCAACATATAAAAGGGTAGATCTTATTCTTTGCCGTCTTAGGTAGGTTTGTATAAAATGTTGTCTCCTGATGAAGAGAAGGGCATTAAAGCCCCTCTAAAGTGTTGGGAGCCCCACAAATTTAATGGCAATATTTCATTTAAACTGCCATTATGAGAGAGAGGATGTCATTTAAGACACATTTGTGCAAGGATTTTCAAAACAAATGTGTTTGAAGTCGAAGATTAATGACAGAATACAGAATTCAGGTTTTCTGCGTACAGCGGAAAACCCAAATTATGTATTCTTTGATCAATATTTGTCTTCAAACACATTATTTTGAGAGGGATTCTTTGCAGAATGTGTCTTTAATGACATCCTCTTTCACATTATAATACAATTTAAGCAAAATTTTGGGCTCCCAAGAGTCCCAACACTTTAGAGAGGCTTTAACTCTATGTTTAGATGGTGTGGGAAATACACGTTTCTGGTTTTCAACAGATAACACAAGAATCATGCAGCACATGAATGATAAAATACTCAACTATGTCCTTTTGTCTCTTTCACCCAAGGTTTGGCAGTAAGAGCGACCGCAGCAAGAAGGGCACTAATTTCTTTGCCTCGCCGACACTCCGCTAGATGAGAAGCGCCCTCTTGTGGTCATTAGGAACTACGCTACCATTGGTTTGTGTATCATTTTGAGACTGCTGTCCACGGATAGGTGTTATCATATGATTTTGTCTGCAGCTGACAAAACTGTGCTCCAGATAAGGCATCATTACGTTACCAGGATTGTAAATCAAACTTGATTTGTGAAATTATATATTTGTATTTTGAATGTTTGCTTTATGATAAAAGTCAATTCTGGTAACGACGGAGAAGAAAATCCTGCATAATCAGGGGAAAATTAATATGCATCGTCAAGACTAAAACCATGTCTTCCTAATGTTTCTGGTAGACAGTGTATTATAGCGGAGTACTAAACAGAGTGTGATGTCCTACATGTACCTGCAGGTATAAATGAGAATTTTTCTCAGTGGATGGGATTTCTTTCAAGGTTCTGTTAAATTGCTTTTATTATTTTGGTCCATAAACCAATCTTTCTGCCTGATATGTACACTCTAGTCTAGAATGACTTGAAAGGCAGTTTCTTGTTAATTTGAATTCCAGGGCCACATTTCACAAAACTTTTCATCAGTGACAAGTGATAGTTTTTGTTATAAGCTAGTGAAATCCTTGCTTCTGATTGGTTATCAGCAGATTTGTCACTGATTTTTTTTTTTTCCTTCTCATTTGTCATTGAAAAAGGGCTTTGTGAAACGGGTCCCAGAAGATTAAGTGTTATTTGTATATACTGTACTCCAGGCAAACCGCTTTTCGGGAATTATATTGGACACCGACTTTTCTGCTACCCCTATATACTAATTACTGTATACAATGTAGATAGAGCATTTACATGTAAGAGAATAGAGGTAACCTTCATATCTTTAGCTAGCTTGTGCAATATAAAGGGTGATGTATTAATCCAGCTGTGCATACATCCAAATTGGTTAGAGAAAGTCTTTATTATTTATTTATTTTTCTTTCTTTTCTTGCAAGTATTTAAAGAAATCTTAGAACTCATGACCTGGGGGCATTTCACAAAACTTGTCATAAGTGACAAATGACAGTTTTTGTTATATGCTACTGAAATCCTGGTTTTTGATTGGTTATCAGCAGGTTTGTCACTGATTTTTGTTATTTGTCATTAAAAAAATGCTTTGTGAAACGCCCCCCTGATTGCACAAGTACATTATAAAAGGCATTGCTAATAATATATGTGTCTGAATTTCAATAATAAAAAACTTTTTCTGAACAAGGAGAAAATATTTTGGAGACAAGGTCCTTTCTGTTTCCCTTGTCAAGATCTTTGTATATATAGCACTTACCATTAAAGGATACATGTTAAGTATTTAGTTTACTGTTTAAAAAATATTTTAAAAACATGTACAAAACTACAACTAACGTATCTACCGGGTAATCCAAAAAAAAATCTTGTCAAAACTGATGGAGGTATTACATGTACAAGCATCTAGTCCAGATAACCACAACTTAAATAGAACGTATGTGAATGATGTGCATTATTTTCTATGACTGTCCCATTTTCAACGTATTTATGTTAGTGTAAAGTTAATGTATTGTTCAAGTTGTTATTTTTGAGAGCCAGAAAGACAGTAATTCGTGAACTTTCAAAAAAATTCACGGAGTTTAAAACCTTCTAGCTCTCATATGCAAGATTTAAAATTACTCAAAATTATTGTGTATTAATTATCACGAAGCAGGGTATATGAAACTGAAGAATAAATTGTCTTTACATAATGACATTGGTGAAGTTATTTCGTACCAGCGTCCATTATAAGGCGTCGCAGTTCTTCAGGTTATATATTCAATAGGATTACCTTCATTGGCTGTTTGTTTGTTTTTTAACTTACAAACATCCAAATATACATACATGTATCATGCAAATAAGTTTACATTTATCTGAAATATGCTCTCTTTTCATGGTAGCGTTTTCTATAAAAGCTGGTTTGAGTTTATCTCCTGTGTTATTTGACATCATAAAGTTGAAGAAGCAGGTTACCAAGTTTAGGTCTCGGTATTTCACAGAAGTGGAAAGTCGGTGTCAGCATATTTTGGACAGTATGTACAAAAGCAGAAACAGAAAGTAACTGTCTCTGTATATAATGTACATTTTTAAACCAACTTGTAAACATTTACAAACTTTAATTAGCTGTATTTAATCATTGTCATCATATCCAATAGTCATTTATCATGATCAAAAGCTTGCCCAATATGTCGAATTATCTTTTGCAGACTTACATGTATATGAAGGTGAAGGGAGGCTGAAATGCTTAAAGCTTTTTTTTTTTTTTTTTTTTCTAATTCATCCTCTGGAAGTCAATTATCTACAGGTAAACAGAAGAGAAATCGTCCATTGGCTATGATAATTTACCGCAAAATTATAATCGGTGATATTACAAGTCTTGTACAATCAATCTACGGATAATCGCTTTTTATAATGTAAGGACCACTTATGACTTGATCTAGCTTCAGTTCTGATAATTCTTCTTTCTTTCTTTTTTTGTGATGCACTTCCACATTACTAACTTGACAGTCATCAAATTACCATTCTTTGATACTCTGTACATAGAATTATCTGGTCTGTTGCATAATATATATATTGTGCCTTTTTTGTATTTGAAGATGAATGCTAGTATGTTTTATTAATTCAAAATACATGTATATCTATCTTATGCCCTTGTGTATATTTAATCTAGGAAATATGATAACGGATAAAAGGCCAAAGGAACTAGTCATTTTAAGCACAGACATGTATAGATTGCCACATGTTGCGAAAGAAGAAGGCACAGGTATTTTGGTGAAAGTTTTACGAGTATGATTCCGACAACGTATCTAAATGCTTATATATTGTAGCTGTTTTGTTTTGTTTTGTTGTAGAATAAATCTTGATTTCTTTGCTTGCCCTGCACATTTATTATGTCTCAGACAGCAAAAGAGTCGGAAAAGCTGAACCAAACAATTAAGTGTCCTTTTTTATTTGTGTGTGGGTAGATGGTTGGGTGGACACAGGTTTTTGTTTGCCATTTAGTTCATAAACATTTAGTGCATATCAATAACATTTGAAAATATGTACCTATTTTAGAAGGAAAGAAAACATTTCTGAAATGCATTTTTGTCTCTATCCTCTGTCTTCCACATTTCTCATTTTATGTCTCACTTTTTTTTTATTGTCTCTTTTCTTACATCTCTTGCACTGAATCCACACACAAAAAACATAATAAAAATCTATCTGACCTCATTATGATGCAAATAGAGCTTTTAAAAAAATGCAACTTCCTTTGAAGAAAATAATCCTTTGGTGCCCTTTAGCTTTTTCAGAAAAGTATTTTCCTCAAATGATTTTCTAACACATCTCAACGACAAAGCGTTAACAAAATCTGTACACATCTCAAAAGTTAAGAACAAGGAGGAATTTATTATACTGTACATCATACTGTTTATTTCCCATGACAAAATGATCATTATGAAGAGCATATCGACAAGTTTTTCATGCACGGACGTCTCGATTGTTCCAAAAATAATACAATGCAATAAAATAGTAAATTGGGGGAGGGGGGGATTAAGTTTTCATGAAATCTAACGCAGAAATTAAAACGAACTTTCAATTCATATGTAATATAAGTAGTCTGGTATAATTAATTGAAAAACAGAGGACTCTTATATGAAAGGATGAGACGTTATTTGTAAGGCGAAACACCTCTAAGCTTTAGGATACAAGTAAACAAAGTCATAAAAGCAGGGGGTGGGGGTATCAATTGTGAAATCCATTCAGAAAGATGTAAAAAGGTATGAAGAAAAAAAAAGATAATTCAGATGGCAACAAGACGATTTGTTTTCATCTCGATTGCATTGTTATTACACTTTACAAGGAAAAGAAAATGCAGCAGTTTTAGAATTGTAAGCATCCTTAAAAATACCTGTGTAAATCGGGGGGGGGGGGGGGGGGGGGGGAGGGGGCTTCCCAAAACATTGTGGCAAATGTAGGTCGAGAGTTAAAGTGGGGTTACAGTTTACATGTAGGTCAAAGGTTACAGTAAATGGCATTCTGCTGTCCAAATGCATATTACAGATACATGTAGGCCTGTTTCTTTTTCAACAATAGATACATTAAAACAAAATCATAAAAGAAGTCCTACTATCGGTTCCTATTCAAAGCACGGTGACATGTGTGAGCACAAAACTTTGTCCAAATCAAATTCTTTGGTACACTTGTTCTGTGAAATGATGCTGAAGAATTGCATTCACAAAACAAAATATATTCACCATGGTGTCGATTGTGCAGTGATGAAACTGGTTTAAAAATAGGCAAAGGAATATATTCAAAGACATTAATCAAGTTCTTTTACGATAGACACTTTCTGCTTTGATTTTGTTGATAAACCCAACACTTCATTTCTTCTCAATATCACTTCCTTTACTGTGAAAAAAATAACAGTTCAAACTTCAAACACCTGTTTCCTGATTGACCATTAAAAGAAACTTTTTAGAGACGATATTTAGACACTTGATAAACAGGAAAATCATTCAATACTTTAAAGGAAGCAATAAAACTGCACTACAAAACCTACTTGTGGCATACAAGAGGCTACACGTATGTCTGCATCATTGTGTTTGTAAATTGAAGTTCCTGTTTTAAAGTAAATTCAGTAATATTTCTAATAAGAAGTGACTGCATCAAAATAAAACTTGTCGCATGTCTGCATGTATTTTAACAACTCTTTTTTCATATACAGTGTACACATTATCTGCATGTAGTGTGTTATGACATTACAAAAAGTGCAAAGAAAAATGTTTTCAATTATTGTATCTTTCCTTATCTTGTTATATGTAAACAAGGCAGAACTGATATTGGTTTTGTGAAGGAGAGAGGAAACATTTCAAAACAATGACTTACGAATGTAAACCTCTAAAATAATCATTAACCTTCACATCATAAATGAAGGCATATTATTTAATCTTTAAAGGTGGCACCGATTAGAAACTATTGAAACATTTGAAATCCATGACAGCTAGGCCAGATTTCAGAAAACTATAACCCATGGCTGACTGTCTACATGTCTGTAAGTGTAACTATTTATGGCTCCCTCAGATATAAAACGGTAAACTGCAGCATTCTTTTCTATATAATGCATTTATGAAAGTCAACTTTGCGCAACAAAGGACCTACGCATATTCACTCAACTCTGTGTTATAAGATACAGAAATTCGAAGCATATTACACTTATGTAATAAAGAAAAACACAAAGCAGTTTACCAATTCATATCTTAATGTGGGTTTATGCCTTTATGAATGCTGACAATACATTTTGTAGATTAAGAAAACAAACCAATTGTCCCTGGCATGAATATGGATGTAAAAATGACAATGCCAAAATGAATTAGTTTGCGAGTGTTCTATTCACAGCCGATGAAAGCATGCATTTGAAATGAATATGCCATTCAAGCAACACATTCATGAATATCATTAATTCCTTGACTCAACTTGCTACCGAGCTTGAAATGATTGATCGCAAATCGAAATGTATAATCTATAATTTGATTAACCGTCAGTCTGTACATAATTCTGAATTACATGCTCTATACAATTTGTAATATTTGTGAGGATACAGTGCATACATGTTTGTAATTACAGTAGGTTAATCTTAAAGTTGCGAATTTGTATTTAGTCGATTACAACGTTTTCTCGTGCTTTGTGATATTTCCGTCAAACTTTTATTGATCAGTTTCTCTCAACTTGTCCTAATCAGAATGTACTCAGCCCATTATGACAGATATGACACGGTAAAGTTTGTCAATTTTTAATAGACTGTGTAAATGGAATAGCAACTGTGCAAAACAAAAGTCCTGTGCGTCTTCACCGAACTCAGAATTATAAGATACAGAAATGTCACCTACATTTTATGTGAATATTTTTTTTTTAATGCCGCCGTTTATCTGGAAGAAAATGCTTGATACCAAATAACTTTTGGATTGGATTGACTTCTCTTTTTTTTAAGCAAGAAAAAAAATACTGTATATCCACATGGTTTCAAGACGCCACTTAACATAAAGAGTGTTCACATCAAATCAAAAAGAATGTTCCTGTACAGACTTAACTTTGAAACATGCCAGTGTGAACTGAACAGCCTCTAGATGCGCTGCACATACTCAAGGCACCCTTGTCATACTCTGAATTTGTCCGTGAAAAATTTCGAAATCAACAGTATGTTTCTGCTCATTTTATATACCTGGCACGATTCAACTATAGTTTATGATACAATAATATACACAAAAGACACTAGAGTAATAATACATACATTTAAATAGATAGAAATTGGAAAATAAAAGAATAAGTATCTACGAATGAAATCGTCCCTTGAGCTTCAGAAGGGCATTCAATTAGATAGTTTTACATAGACTTTACGCCCTTCTGGCTCTCAACAGATGAAATATACATGCATAGAATGCAAAATGGATTATTCTGCTTTCAATAATAATTTAAAAACACAACAAAAAATCACAACCTTTGCGATTTGCTTAAAATCTCTTAATTTAAAATGCAGAAAAATATTTGCATATCATACTGCATGGTGTCAAATACATGTAGATACAAATGAGTCAGTGAAGTAAGCACGCGCACTACTTGACTTTTAAATGTTTTGAATATGCATTGCGACGCTCAATACAAAGTCTTCATCATGCAAATAACATATTGTATGTTACCGTCGACTATATATGGCACTGAACAAAAATCAATGCAATACAGACATGTACAACCTTTGAGCGTAAAGTAAAATTTGAAGAAAAATAATATATTTCAAACCATCACATTCCACACCTGCCCCCTGTTTTAAAAAAAACACTTTTCACTAAATTAAAACATTAAAATGTCTTTCTGTTAAAATCCCATTGCGTCGCTACATGTATTTTTTTCATATAAAAATGTAAAGTACCAAAGTGATGTCATACAAATGTACATGTAGTATCTTAGATCATTGACCTTTCAATTGACCTTTCACCTTGTATGCAAACATGGGTCAATGTTTTCATTGCAATCTTAAGAAGATCATTCGTGGGTCCTTTTTAGCACTCGCAAACTCCAGTATGATGAATCGGAGGTTAAATGATCACTTCTCAGCAGAATTTCAATCTTTGTGTGCAAAAATGACACAAGAGAATTCATTGCAGTGATGAGAAGGTCCATCTGAAGTTCACAAAATATAACATGGTGATGTGGAGGTTATATGAACATTTTTACATAACATTTTACTAATTTTGTGCAAAAATGGCACACAGAATTCAATACAGGGTTTCAACTCCATGCTCATTAAACCATTAATGTGCCCTTTCTGCAAAGCTCATGTCAGATATCACGGTAATGGTAGTGTGGAGGTTAAATGATCACTGCTCAGGAACATTTCAATCTTTATGTGCAACGAAATTCAGTACGAATTCCCACTCTGTGTTCATAGTATTATTGTTGCATTCATATACATATACATGTAATCAATGATGATAACTGTGAGGTTAAATATATGATCAATTCAAAGTATTTAAACATTTCACATTTTGCATTCAAAGTGGCATGTACATTGTGTAGTTCATTACAACATTCCACTCCATGCTTTAATACAAGACCATTCATAACTCCTTTTTTTTTGCAATCGCATACTCAATCATGATCATGTGAAGGTTAAATGATCACTGCTACCATTTCAATATTTTGTGCAGCAATTGACACACATGATCCGTTACAGAACTCCTCATTCAGAAAATGGCAACCAAGTCCTTTTCGCATTCACATAATATCATAATTGGAAGGTTAAATGGTCATTTTGCAAGTACAACAGCATTCTCTGCAGATACACTTAAAAGTCATTACAGTGTTACATACATGTACTCCATGTTCAGAAGATGGCATACGAGTCCTTTTTGCACTCGCAGATTTCAAAAACTATTCCAGAGATGGGTCATTGGGTCTCCGTGTGTGTTACAACAAACAGTGGCGAGCAACTGTGAGGTGAGTTCCCATAATGCTATGAAGTACTTCTTGAGTGGTGCTTAGCCCCTTTTGTGGTGTGTTCTCTATGGTAGGGCAATGTGTCCAAAGACAGACAGTATGTAGACACTCAAAATCTAAACAGTGTGAACAGGATTCAGTATAACACATTCTGTCGTTAGAGGAGTAGCTCATGTGCTTTCCTATGTAATAAGTGACGATCTGTTGCTCCTAAGATCACTTCGTGGCAAAGTGTTGGTTGACCATTCTTGGCTTTTATTTACATGTACACGACCCTGTTCTTACATTACTGTACTTGGCAATACATCCATCAGAGTTGGGGACTTGTGGAGACTTTTCAAGTTTGCCGGAGAGCTGGATACTTGCTGGCCTGTTCCCACTGTCGAGAGTTTGAGTAGAACTACAAAAGGCTCTTCTGCTAGCTACTTCTAGGATATCAAAAAGAGACTCTGTAGAGAAATAAGATAAAAAGGAAGGTGTAGAAATGATAAAAGAGGGATTAACATTAATATTCTTGAGAGGAACATTTTCAATTTCATGTGACCCTACTGCAAATACAACGTTTAACAGCAGATGGCGACTTTCATCCCACACTGCGCAGGTCAGCACATACACAGATACAATACTGGGAAAGACGGCGTACAGCAGTATAAATTATATACCTCACTTAAGAAATCCAGCCATCTGATTGGTCGAAATTGCATTCATAAACTTCAACTATTTCCGTAAAATTCCCAGTAACCATGGTTAAAATAGTTCTAAAATCCCAGTAACCATGGTTATTGGGAAAATAGTTCAGTCTCCATGGTTACCCCATAGGTTTACATGTTAAAAAATGGTCTGAGCGATCGAGGATACCGTACGTGTGCGAAGAATTGGTCGCTATATTTTACCAATTTTGTAATACAACTAGCAGCGAATCCGGGCTAACTCGCCCCACGGGACATCTCGCCCCAGCATCAAAGACTGGGTCGAGATGTCCCGACACGATTCATCGATCGAGAGATACCAATGTGTATATGTTTGTGCTCATTGTACATCTTAGACGATATGGCTGATATTTGTCCACATTCTTTCATCCTGGCCGTTAATTAGCAGACTACTGGTATCTCTCGATCGATAAATCATGTCGGGATATCTCGCTGGGGCGAGATGTCCCGTGGGGCGAGTTAGCCCGACTCCCTAGTAGCTGTGCCAGTGCAGACGACCGACTGTACTAGGCCAAAATGGCTGAATTAGAAACGCTCCCAAGATTTTGACTTCTGGATGAGGATCAAATGCGAGACATGCTGACAGCAAGAACTCCAAAAAGGGTACGTGAAATCTTCCATAATTTTTTCAGTAGCCCTAGATCTAGATTCTAGTACGCGACAACCAGATGCTGGTGATTGTAGTGATTTGTACGTCACGGACAGATGCAGATCCTTCCCGTAGAGATTACACACATTCCTATGCATTTCCATTGGCCATTGCGCATTCGATCATGCTAGATTGGTCGATG
Source organism: Strongylocentrotus purpuratus (assembly GCF_000002235.5). Taxonomy (NCBI): domain Eukaryota; kingdom Metazoa; phylum Echinodermata; class Echinoidea; order Camarodonta; family Strongylocentrotidae; genus Strongylocentrotus; species Strongylocentrotus purpuratus. The sequence continues at coordinate 7,100,061 of NW_022145604.1, read as the reverse complement.
TTTTAATTACCAGAGATTCAAACTAATATTGCTCGTGATCCTGAAGGTGATACTCAATAAGTGAGGTGTCATATGAAAGGGCAGTTTTTTCTCCATATTCCCCACAGGGCCGGCCCACCCCCAAAATTGTAAAAATATCTTGCTTAGACTAGTACTGATCTAGATCTAGTCTACTCTCAAAGAAACAATCATAAAAAACAACCGTGCAGATAAACTAAAAAAAGGCCAAGGTGGTGTCATAATTTTTTCGGCATATAAAAGTATTAATGACTGCTTTAATATTCGAGAAATAGTTGTTTTTATACGCTCTCGGGAAGGTTACAATTGGGCTATTGTCCTCGGCACGCCTCAGGCAATAGCACAATTCTAACCTTCCCTTGAGCGAATAAAAACAACTATTTCTCTCAAAGCAGTCATTAATACTATACTAATTCCTCATTTTACTTAACTATCGTTCAGGTTTCATGAACTTCCCCCGATGATTTGATGAGATGTGTCTAGGCACCATCACAATCTGTTGATTATATTTTATTGGATCCGAAACTACAATTTTCATCAGAATTTCCTGTTCTCTACCTATTTTGTTGTTGTATGAGAACCAGAAGTGCCTTTGCCAAATATACCCGTGGATGGTGCTGCCCTCTATGGACAAATAGTGTAGTTGCGGTAGCCAGAAAATTCATATTCCAAGCATATCAACATACAAATCTGCAAGTACACAGTTAATGCACAAAAAACAAAACAAGTAGTATGTACAGGAGTACATCGACATGTAAATGAAAATATAAGGACACTGCAAAAAAATAGGACAGTGTTTTCTCAGACATTTACAATGTCATGTGTGATCAAGACCTTAGAAGTACATGTATAATGTACATGTGTATCTCTAAGACCTTGTTCACATACAGTATTATTCTCATCATACTTACGAGAATGGAGGACATTGAAGAGACAGAGTGACAGATGGGAGAGAAACCTTCGTCATCTTCTGATCTGATTGGCGATCCATTCTAAGCCTTGATATAATCTACAGGGAGATGGGGAAGAAAGAAGACAGTTGCATCATTATCATTCAAGAGTATGTACTCTCTGAATGGTGAAACATGTATCAAATGATCTGAGAAAAGACCCGAGTCTTCAAAAAAATGATATTTGGTCTGAAAAGAAGACAGTTGCATCATTTATCATTCAAGACTAAACATACATGTACAGTCTCTGAATGTTGAAACAGGTATCAAATCATCTGAGAAAGGAGCCCAGTCATAAAAAAAGGAGTGATAGCTGGTCAAATGGGTCACAAGTCCTCCAATCAAACACATGTTTATGCAACTAATGGTATTTGATAAAAAGGTGTTCTCATTCTGCCTAAGAAAGACCCTAATATAAACATAAAGTACGGCATTACTAACCCCTCTCCCGCACAGAATACATGTACCTGTACATGTGCATTCTCATTATCCTTGAACTGTTGTTTAAATGTAGTGAACTGCATACAAACTGACCCCATGGTCAGAGGTCAATAGACCGGTGGCATTTTGGTATTTAAAAAGGGTTCACTATAGACAGGTTTTACTTGCCCCTCTCCGGTAAGAGCACAGCAGGCCTGTTTATGCAACTCATGATCTTTGATAAGACAGGTGGCTAAATGCAACCACTACAGACAAGTGGTCATTTTTTTTAAAGACATGGTCACTATAGACAGGTGGCCTTAATAAAGGTGTCCACTAATGGCAGGTTTTACTCACCCCTCTCCTGTAAGAGCACAGCAGGCCTGTATATGCCACGCATGATCTTTGACTGATGTTAGGTTGAGCTGTTGTGAGATTTCCGCCGATGACATGGAGCCCTTGAGGTCTTGTTTGTTTGCGTAGAGGAGCACCGCAGCATGCCTCAGGTCCTATCAAAAGCAACAAAAGTACAATGTTAATTTCATGCAGCGTGTCAACGCAAAAAAAAAATATCCTGAAACTCTATAAAGAAATGTTGTATAAAGAAACGTCGTATAAAGAATCATCGTATAACGAACAGGGTGTCCACACACAAGAATCATTGTATAGTGAACAGGGCGTCCACACAAGAAAAAGTAATTCCAAAACTTTACAGCGAAACGTTGTATAAGTGCGCAGTTTACTACTGCACAGCACAGCGGTCATGACATGGAAGCGGAAATGACAGGTCAGGTCTCCTTTTGTGCGCGGTCACGTTAAGCCCCGCCCAGTTACTACGGTATACCGTTCTAGTTCGACCATACTTCCACACACGAAACATTCTGTTATTCTTTATCGAGACGATGCCAGGACTTTTGTTTTGCACAGTTGCTATTCCATTTACACAGTCTATTAAAAAACTTTCAGTTTACTGTATCATATCTGAACCAGTCGTAAAGGGGGGGGGGGTCCACTCTGATTATGATAAGTTTAGAGAAACTGATCAATGAAAGTTTGAGGGAAATATCACGAAGCACAATATACGTAGTGTTAGTAAGCGTACACACACGAAATTTCATTGTATGTCTATCTCGAAACGGGTTAGCTATACGATGAATTTTTTGGGTGTGGACACGGGGATAGATTCTTAATTTGGTTGTACAGCGCATGCCCCTGTGGCAATTGCTCTGCAGTCAATTTCAAACAATTACTGGAATCCCAACTTCAGAACCCTGTATCAAACACTATTTTATAACCCTTGCCCTAACCCTGAACTTCAGCGAAATCCTGATTGCAAACATAACCATGGTGCGATGAAGATGTGTATTACAAGTAATTACCAAACACACACCTATGTGTGCTCAAGGCTTTATACAAAACTATCTCTGGTTGGCCTTTGATTTGATGTTCCTTTCAGATAATATGACACACCGCATTTCAATGGAAATCACAGATAGAACATCAAAATACATGTACCTGGTACATTATCCTTTATATCGTATCTATAAAGTACTTATAGATGGTATAGTATAGAGATGCGATATAAATCCAGATTTATTATAATCATTTCAAAACATGAGTGGAAAAATTCAAGGACATATTCAACAAGTTAAATTCCAATGACTTCTTTCTTTGTAATCAGAATTATCAAGGATAGACCTCTAACATTTTCCCTTTGGGGGGGGGGGGGGGAGTGGAGGGGGTCAGAAAATGTGAATCATAGACAGAAAGATATTACTTAATCAAAACAGAACGCTGTAAAAAAATATTTCTCTCTCTACTCTCTAGTGAATATTTTAAGTAGCACTTACGATTAAATTTCAGGTCACCCTTTGATCTACATGTATGCCCTCGTCACAATTAGAGCATTATAAAACCCTCCACCCATCTACTTGGTTAGCTATTAGGGAACAAAATAACATCTTAATCGTTGCCGTGGCTATGCATAATGTACACTTAAGCACGGTGTGATCCTATTTGTAATTTGTAAAGTGCTTAGAGATGGTATTTCTTAAATATTAACTATTAAGTGATACATAAATCCATTTCTTATCATGAGTTGACAAATTTAGGGACATATTCAACAAGTATTATTCCAAGTTCTATTTTACTATCATAATTAAGGATCTCTAACACTTGGGGGGGGGGGGGGAGGGGTGAAAAGGAAATCAATATGAAGCATAGACAGAAAGATAACAAAAACATAACGCTGTGAGATATTTCTCTCTTTCTAGTGAATATTTTGAGTATTTGAGTACCGGTAGTCATGGTATGGTAGCACTTAGGATTAAATTTCAGGTCACCCTTTGATCTACATGTATGCACTAGACAAAATTTGAACATTATAAATCCCTCCACCCATCTAGAAGTGGTTAGCTAATTAGGGAACAGAACAATATCTTTATCATTGCTGTGTCTATGCATAAAGAACATTTAAGCACGGTGTGATCTTATCTGTAAAGTGCTTAGAGATGGTATTTCTTTAATATTAACTATTAAGTGATACATAAATCCAGATTTAATATCATTTCTTATCATGACTTGACAAATTTAGGGACCCATTCAACAAGTATAATTCCAAGTTCTATTTTACTATCATAATTAAGGATCTCTAACACTTGGGGGGGGGGGTGAAAAGGAAATCAGAAAGATAACAAAAACATAACGCTGTGAGATATTTCTCTCTTTCTAGTGAATATTTTGAGTACCGGTATGGTAGTCATGGTATGGTAGCACTTTGGATTAAATTTCAGGTCACCCTTTGATCTACATGTATGCACTAGTCACCATTAGAGCATTATAAAACCCTCCACCCATCTACATGCAGTAGTGGTTAGCTATTAGGGAATAAAATGACATCTTAATCATTGCCGTGGCTATGCATAATGTACACTTACATGTAAGCACGGTGTGACTCGCGCGACCTAAATAGTCTATGATACAGTGATTCATCTTTTAAGCTTTTCAATTAACAACCTGTCACAATGAAACAGCATTGTAAATATCATGCCAACCTTTTTTGACATGTGCATAACATGGACATGCAAAAATAATTACAAAAACAAGGCTATATGTCAATTTTATACTTTATCAATTGACATCTAAATTGGACCTGTACATTGTATAGCAAACAAAATGACAGAGAACCAATAACATGCACACAAAATTGACATTATATAGTATTGTTTTTCTAATCATTGTTGCATGTTATTGGTTCCATGTCATTTTGAAGGCTGTACAAAGTACAGATCCAATTTTGATGTCAATAGATATTGAGTATGAAATTGACATTTTAATCAAAATGTGACTAGACTGTATACTTTCAATAAAAATATAACCATATGTATGTACATTATGTACCAGTACTTGACTCTACTTTTCATTAAAATGCGACTATAAACACCAAATCAAATTTTGATCAAAGAAGATGAAATTTAATCAAAATGGTGACCATATGTTTGGGAGATATGACATTAAATCAATGTACCACAGTCATAAACATGCTGAATATTAAATTAATACAGGTGCAATTATAATCATTTATCCCCTTTGAAATAGGAGTGAACAACCCATAATCTGGGGTTGATTAATGATAAATCAAAATTTGAAAGCATTGATTTTCCAGTTCATTTTGCAATCACCTGCATACCGGTATGTACATTACGAGTGATATTCACTCAGGTATGTAGTGGGAGCGCTGTCACCAGTGGATGAACGGTGGACGTCACATACCAAATCACAGCTAGCACAGGAGCGTGCATGCATGCAAATCGAGCACAAGCAGGGAGGGCACTCCCCATGTATACACGTGGAACTTCTATTCTCTATTGATTCATTCATTATGCAGTGCTTAGGGCTTTATGATGAAGCCCCATATGCTGTAACAACAACAAAAAAGGCTTTAAAGGTAATGAGTTGAGTACAATAGCCCGACAGCTGCATCAGTGTTTTTTTTACAGAGCACTTCTTTGAAGTACTCTTTTTAAATCCAAAGGTTTCTTTCAAAATTTCGTAGAAATCTGTTATAGGGTCATTCCATGTCAAATCACCCAATGGTTTTAACCCGACCATTTTTGATTTTGATGAAACTTAGTATACTTGTTGAGTGTGATCTCACAGCACCAAATCCAAAATTTTAGGTCAATCGGGTGAGGGGTTTGGGAGATACGGCCCACCAAATTTTGAGATTTTTTCAAAAATGGGGGTGGCGGGCCTACCTTTGAACCCTTGTATCTCTGGACCTAATGGGTCAATCTTCACAAAATTTGTATTGTTGGAAAGGGTATTCAATAAGGATTCCAAATCTGCCACCATTTTGAAGATTTGTACATGTTGGGGTACTTTGACCTCTTGACCTCAGATTTGACCTTGAAATGGACCTTGTGGATCACGTAACTTTGACAACATTTTTCATGAAATGTAATCTCTGACATGTTCACTAAAACATGTAAAAGTTTCAGAGATATAATATTTTTTGTTTAGGAGCAATAAGGATTGAAAGTATTCATGCTCACAGATATTCACAATAAACCCTATTATAATGTATAGAATACATGCAATATGCACAGTACAACATACATTTTTGAAAAAATCTCAAAATTTGGTGGGCCGTATCACCCAAACCCCTCACCCGATTGACCTAAAATTTTGGATTTGGTGCTGTGAGATCACACTCAACAAGTATACTAAGTTTCATCAAAATAAAAAATGGTCGGGTTAAGATTTTCAGATTTTTCGGGTGATTTGACATGGAATGACCCTATACTTAATCCACTTTACATTTTGTAGGCCTAGGTATTAAAGGTAAAGATCAGTTCTGGTCATGCGATTGCATTGTGAAAGAAACTGTGTGGAATCGATCAAAAAAGGTTGATCATCTAGCATATAAGTCTTGGTGTGTACTGCAAGGTTCTGGAATCATCAAAATGATAAGAAATTTGGCCCAGTCTTGGTAAAGTTACAAGCACTGTACAGAGATGTATGGGACTACGCGACATGTGCGCGATATCTATCCCGTCCAGATAGATATAATAATTGACCAAATATATCAATTAGTAGGCGGTTTCCTGGCAAAATTTGTATCATCATGTATTAGTAAAAACATATTCTTTCACATGATTGGTAATAAGAGCTTCCATTTCATTTTTTAGAGGGGGGCGTTTCCAAAACTGGTCTTTACCTTTAACTTTCAAAGACTGCTATTATCTTACCTCATTAGCTAACATCTGGTAGAGTTCTGCTTTGCTTATGTGCAACCTTTCTCTGTCGGTGCTATCAATTACTAGAATGATAAACTGAAACAAGAAACAAGGAAACCAAGTCAAGACAATTATACAGGATGGTACAATAATCACTAACTTATTTGCAAAGGGCAATTTAATAATAATGGTGAAGTATGGGAAAGAAATATTATTTCATGTCTTTGCGATACATACAGTTGTACGGCTATCTTAAAAATTTAAATCACAATTTATTTATTTTTGTCTGTTGTTCTTGTTGTTGTCCATCCAGACGTTAGTTTAATTTTTAAACGGCAGACAAATGACACAAAATTACATATCAGGGAAGTTTAGGAAGGTACATCTCAATGTACAGTACATTGTATGACAGGATATGACAGAAAACAAAAAGTTATGAACTTTTTAATTAAAATTGCAATCAATCAAATAAAAATTGACATCTTTAATACCGGTAATGCACATCCACATACAATGTAAAATGAACTTTGAGGGCATCCCTCTATTTGTTTGACATAATATAGCAATTTTATAGAAATTGAATATTCTCAGTTGCTCTGAATAATTTTGTACAGGTGTGTGTATCTTAAGAATGTGTCCAGTAGGCCTACTCCAGTAATCTACAAGGGCAGATGCCTCATGAATAAAAGAATAGCAAATTAACACATTTTACACAACAGCATATGGAAGAGATGAACAGTGTTTGATGATTACAATTTTAAAACTGCGTAACTTTCTTATCCCTAAAGGCTCGTTCAGATATGAAGTAGCAAACCGCTCTGTGTCTTTAAAATAATTGTTTGTACGTAATTACGTATATATATATATATATGGCAACTGCGCGCAACCAAAGCCCTGCACATATTTACTGTGTTATAAGATACGGAAATGTGAAGGGTATTAATTACCAGTAAAATAAATGTAGGTCATTATATAAAAACCACAGCAGTTTAACAAGGTGACCTAGATTTTCCTATACATGTACATTGTAGAGCTGTCATGGATTTGTTGCTCTACTTTTTATGGGTTTTTATGGGTTTTTAATGATCGACCGTTAAAGATAAATTTCTGTGCGCGCGAGCTCTTGTAATACATAGCATATATGGGCAAAAACATGCCTATGCAAAATCCATTGTAGCTCTTTAGGATGCAAGGTGACCCCAATTTTTTTTCTTATTTTGATTGAGTATGAATCGGAGATATGATTTCATGTCTCATTTCACCCTCATTATAATGGCCTCTGAACTCAAAATTTCAATTTGCATATTATGACGTCAGCATATTTTTGGAAAATTGATTGTATCTTTGTAAAAATTGATTGATTTTCTTCAAAATTTTGATATGTTCTAGCTGAGACAATTCTCTACAAATCCAGTTTTTCATTTTGACAAAGGCATCATGGCGTATTTTTGCGATTAAATGAGGCATGTCAATTTTTCACATTTTGCGTGTATTCTCTATGGGACATGACTTTTTCTCAAAACTTGATTCTACATTCCCGTCTTTCGCGAGCAATATCTACGTCGTTTTAGCTTCATTTACGCTGAACTTCGAGTATGTTGTAGCTGAGACAAAAAGCTATCTCAAATGTACCCTTCATTTTGTCTCAATTTTTTGTTGGATCAGCCCACCTATACTTGTTCCAAACTTCCAAACAAGTATTACAAATCTAGTTTTCTTTCTTTTTATGCCATAGTGGACTTCCCCCTTAACTGATGCTCAAGCAAACTATGGTACATGTACACTTGTTCACGAGTGATAATTTCACACACCCATACAAATTGACCTACATTTCTATTGTACCTTGAAATGATATGTAACTTATATCTCAACAAATATGCAAAAGCAATGACATTAGAGTGAGTCACTCTGATTCCTAGGATAACATTGATACACAAAGAAGGCCTACCTATTCAAATAAATATGTATCATACAACGTGTACATACTGTACTTGTGTATGTAATACTGTGAAGAGACCAACAGAGTATTTCACCCAGCTACATGTAGATGTACATGTATAGAGTGAATACATGCACAGTAATGGACCTACTGGTACATACTGTACATGTACAGGTACGCATATTTTCTGTATGACATTTATACAGGTCTGCAAATATGCAATGTGCCAGTGAATACGTTAAGAAGAATTTATTTTTTCATTTTCATGGTGTTTTACTACCGGTACTTCAAATTTCAAATTTCTTTCTTTCACTCAATGTTCACTCAAAAAAAGTGAACATCTACATACAGTGTATCATTCAAGAATACAGTGAAACAAAACCTACAACTGTAGTGTGGTTATATAAAATATAAAATATAAAAGTTCATGCAAATGCAAGCCTTGGTACTATTATTTCCTGCTACAGTGGTATGCATGTACTGAACATGTAAATCTGTGCTTTACATTGTACATATTGAGTAACAATAAAAGAAAATCCCATATTATGTATAACCTTGGGGAATTCCCCCACATGTATAAAAGGAAAACAAACACGTCATCAATTCCATCTCATTCACTACTTTACCCGAACACAAAAGAACCGAAAGTCACCTTGATATGAACACTGTTTTAGTGTTTACACATTCCCGATGAATCACAATCGGAATGCACACGTGGAGCATTTGATGTCTGTGCTATTTTATGAATACATGTAGCGCTAAAGGGAAATACCATACTGTACGGTATATATGTAGTCGTCACACTGGAGTAGATTTAACATCAACTTATAACCTCACAAGCAGGATTTTTTCAAAGGAAATGGTACTTTATTATTCATGACAGAGTATCTGCAATGTAGGAGAATGTACAGTACCTACAGGTGCAAATTACACATCCTGTATCATTCTTAACAAGAGTCCTTCTTGTTCAAAATTGTTTTTTGAGTTTCTGATGGTATAACTCTATTATCAAATTTTAATAAACATTTACTTTACTTGTATTAAAGAGAACTGTTGCTGAGCTAGCAGCAGAGCCATGAGCGTCCCTGGAAGGTGTTTACACTCTATTAAATTTTACACTGTCGTTATTATTATTATTATTATTCTGTAACAAAATATCAAATGAAATGATTACCATCATGAAGTGAAAGTGAGAACTTGACAACATAGTTTTTGTTCCTTCATTGGGTTACAGAATGATGGCAATTTTTACTAGATTAGAAGATTGGTACTCCATGCTGAATCAGTGGACTTAATTTTACTAAAACCTGGTCAAAAGGGGGAGGCGCGATGGCTCAGTGGTAGAGAAGGGGTCTCGTAACCGGAAGATCCAGAGTTCAAACCAATTTGATGCGCTACTAGCGCTAGTGCCCTTTATTAAGGCATTAATCGTCATTACCAAGTCCTCCAGTCCTCCCTTGGCTGATTAGTTACAAGTACATGTACAGTATACAAATAGCAGACAGGTAAAAACAAACATGTATTAAAGTTAGTATCCTTTTTAGAATGCTGGCAAATCTTAGTTTGGTCCTTACCTGTGTGCCTGCATAGTACGTGCTCCATGCTGTGCGTAGCGAATCCTGCCCCCCTATGTCCCACATTAAAAAGTGTATGTTTTTCCATGTGACTTCCTCCACATTGCTACCGATGGTGGGCGACGTATGCACCACCTCGTTCATCAAGCTGAGAAAGAGAATCAAGGAGAAGATAGTGACATACATGTACATGTAAAATTGTACATGTAATTATGATACAATTATGTAAAAAAATAACAGGTTTAATACATAATTTTTTTGTTTTTAATCAATTGAAAAATTATGTTGCAGGGAGGGAGTGGGCTCTACAGACAGGTGGATGCTTTAGGATTACCTCGCCCGAATGTGTAGTATAATGATATTAACATATCATTATTTCTTTATTACAATCAAAACTTGTGGTTGGATTTCAAAAATAAATACAAACAGATAGATAACAATGGCAGAAATAATGTACACAAAGTCAAAGATCATCATATCATCTACATGCACTCAGTAGTAGTTTCTCTCTTCTCCCTCTCTTTAAAGGTACTATGTCCCTTTTGCAGCCTACCTCAAATGCTGTAGAACTTTGCAGGAATTATGAATATGTCCTGTATGTCCTATCTGTGAAATTTAAACGTTAGCAGTGTCCTCATATTCAAATTATGCAAGGAAAACCGTTTATTTGCTAGACTTCACTGTCAGACACTATTGAGTGACTGACTGGCTTTTTTTCTTCTTTGGTAATAACGTACATGAAAAGAGTTGTAAAGGGTACATGAGCATTTGTCTACAATAATCCACTTCTTGTGATGGTCAAGATTAAACTGATTGAATCTTTGCGCAGCATAAAACGTATGACCATTCGGTACAATTGTCTGAAAATCAAGACTATTACTTTTGGGCTCTATAGCCCTAAAGTCGATTTGACAACTAATAGTCATTATTTTCCCACTTGAAGATATTTTCAAGCACCACCTTTTTTTAGGGAAGTTCTAAATTAGTATTATCTTTCAAATTTAGTTGGAATTTAACTTTTTCATTTTTTGGGGCCTGCAAATGGGACATACTGTAGTACCTTTAAATTCCCTTCTAAACACAAGGAAACATCATCATGCTTGCTACTCAATTTTGTGACTCGTCAATTGCAATAGCGAACTGCACATCATATACTCTTTCATTATATAATTTTTTTAAAAACACTGAAATGCAAGAACTACTTACATTTGATAGAGTATTGTTGTCTTGCCTGCATTATCCAGGCCTACTATGATCACCTTGTGTTCTGAAAACAACAAAAAAATACAAATTTTTTTAATATCAACAAATGAACAAATATGCAATTGTTTGACAGATAACACTTTTAAAGAGAGAATCCATGGAGTGTTGTCCAATATTACATTATGACTTTATACTCATACATGCACATCCTTTTCAATTCACTGTGCACTTGTTCAACCAACCCGTTTTTTTTGTCTAACATAAAAGACATTCAATTTCAGATTATTTTATATTATCATGTTCCTCCATTCAATTGCAGAGAACAATTCAATAATTAGTAGACATCCAATATTTGATTCTGGTTGCATCTTGGATCTGATAAAAGGGCAAAAACTTTGCACATTTTATCCCATCTTTATAAAATTATGATCGAGGGCATAAAATTAGAACATTTTCATCCTTTTTTCTTATATTCTTTAAATTAATAATACATACTTTGTACATGTGTACATGCACTGTATTATACCTAGAGGTATACGGTACATGTACATTTACACTTTAAAGGTAAAGACCAGTTATGGTCATGCGATTGCATTGTGAAAGAAACGTTGTGGAATCGATCAGAAAAGGTTGATCATCTAGCATCTAGCATCTGCAAGGTTCTGGAATCTTCAAAATGATAAGAAATTTGGCCCATTCTTCGTAAAGTTACAAGCCCTATACACAGAAAGATGTATATGGGACTACCCTATATCTCTCACAGACCATGAGAGAAACAAATTTACCAAATATATGAATTAGTAGGCGGTTTCCCGGCAAATTTTTTATCATCATGTATTAGTCAAAACATATTCTTTCACATGATTGGTAATGAGAGCTTCCATTTCATTTTTGGAAATTGGGGCGTTTCGAATACTGGTCTTTACCTTTAACCAGTAGTACAGTAGTACATGTACATGTATATATAGGCTTTTGATTTTCCAGATTGGGGTACCTCAAGAAATACATGCGATTGCTTTTTTACACACTGTGCAATACCAACAGTTCTGTTATTCATATAGAATATCATAAAAGACTTCTATTTGTTCCCTCACTTTCAGGATCTACTTTTACAATGCATTGCATTGAACAAAGGTTGACCCAATTTAGGCAGCCATAAAACTACATCCCGATTTGCACGTTTAAAATAGCTCAAGGCTATCTTTTGTTACTTGAGAAGTGAGCAGCTCATCCCTAAAATGAAATAAAGAAAACAACCTAATTTACTTTAAAAAGCCCACAAAAACTACTTGTAATGGCCTTTCTAACCCTTTCAAGACTTGTATTGTAAGCATTCCACATTGTGTAGTTTGGCTGGTAACTTTTGATTCAGAGCCTTAAAAAAATATACCAGATTCATGAAAACTGAAAAGGGGAAAAATTTGCACACAAAAAGTTACGTGTCCATATTTATTGCATGAATACAATGTGTTTGATGATAGGAACTTTTTAAAAAAGGGAAAAAAGGGAAAAAAGGGAAAAGGGAAAAAAAGGGAAAAAAGGGAAAAAAGGGAAAAAAGGGAAAAAAGGGAAAAAGGGAAAAAAAGGGAAATATTGGCAAATTATTGAGAGGTTGAAAAATCATAGTTTTTCCATCAAACTTGGCAATTTTTTTCAACTTTTGAACAAAATTCCTACCCAATTATATTTTCTGAGACATTGCTTTTTATTTAAACAATGTAGCATAAAAGAAAATATATCGTTGCCAATTTGAAGAGCAATACGTACAGTGTACATGTAGTTGGTATGTGCATGCGGGCCATATGGGCAACAAAGGAATACCGTATTGTAAGGTCTGAATTCAAGACTGTGGTTGGAACAGGTAAAGAAAGTTGTTTCCCAGCAGAGCTTCCTGTGTGGGTTGGAGTGTCAAAAACACACATGTACGACCTGTAAAGGTCTACATTGTACTTGAATGACTTTAAGGAGAATTCAGGAAGTAATGTGGTACCAATGATCATGACACATTTGATTGTTTTCTTCCTACAAACTCAAGCCATATTGTACACAATAAGTACAATGTACTTGTTTGTGTGAGGTAGTCTATGCACTGTTGAAACCCGTACTAAGCTTGGTCCTGTAATAAGTGCTCTACAGTATGTCAATTGACTCAAGCCACTAAATCTACACTTAAATCTTAACTTCAACACTGGACCAAACACTATACCAAAGTACCATACCCTAAACCCAAAACCTAAACCGACCCCCATAAATCGCAACCCTAACCCACAAACTTTGATGAAATGATGCCAAGCGTATTTATCACAGAGCAATTGGCGCAGGAGAAAATTTGTCTTTAGTCACTACATGTACAATGTTCAGTACATGCTAATATTGGAATTGACTTTCATGACGTGGTTTTGAATATCATTTTCTTTCTTTCATTTTAGAGTATGATATTCTGTACACATACTGTATGAAAAATATACAAGTCTGGACAAAGTATTACACAAATTCTTATGATTGAGAAGTACACTTAGAGCGTGTTTATGCTTAACTTTTTCTGGCCAGAATCAGGCATCTGTTTCGCGTTTAGTTTAAAACACGGTTGCGTCCATGCTCACTTTTGTAGAATCACCGAAAAACGGCGATCACGATCACCGATCGTAAACTCACAAAAAGATGCGTTTACAATTTGTAAACGCGTTTAAATGGGGTAAACGCGTTTAAATGGGGTCAACGCACTGACCTCTAGTGGGTCTATGTAGCATGCACAGTGCAGGTTGTGAATCCAGCTGCAAGGCCAATTAAGGCCACACAGGGAGAATTGCCTGGAGGAGCCAGAGAAGTGAGCATAAACAGTACACCGTGGAACTGCGATTACGATGAGCGTTTACGATGAGCATTTCAGATCGCTCATTCTACCTTCAAAAATCAAGCATAAACGCAGCCTTACATGTATCTTCATAAACTACTAGATAGTGGATACTGTTGTTGAATCAAATGCACCATGCACAAGCTTTTAGCCAAATAACTGCTGGTTTGAAATCATACATGTACCAATCACTTGCATTGTTTGCTGGTCTGGGCAGGTGGAGCCAGACAATCATATCATCAATTGCTTGGCTGATTAAAAGACACCCAGACATCATTCAGTGTACGGTACATCATAAACCAATTCTATTCACAGCATGCAAATCAAAATGTATCAAGAACCCAAGTTAAAATTTGGACCAAACTTTCTGAAATCATATTGAAATTTATGTACAGTGCATGGGATTTTATTAAATTTTAATTGTCTTCATAATGTTTAAAATAAAGAGGTTTCCAAATTAAACCACATTTCAAATACTGGCCTTGTCTACTGTCACTCACTTTGTCCCCATAACACTCACTACTCAGCAAGTCAACCTTCTCTAGCTGATATTCTTCATTTTAGCTAATCCCTTACAGTTACACTGTGTGCATGCTCACCAAAGTAAATAGAAGCACTTCTAGATTACGGTAAAGAGAAGATTAAGTTCCTGGAAAGGTTAAAAATAATTTGTGAGCTTTTTCATTCTTTTTATGTTACTCTATAGTGTGGAAGAGTAATATACAACATGTTTGTGTACACATTCATTGTGACACTTAGGGCGTGTTTATGCTTAACTTTTTCTGGCCAGAATCAGGCATCTGTTACGCGTTTAGTTTAAAACACGGTTGCGTCCTTTCTCACTTTTGTAGAATCACCGAAAAAACGGCGATCATGATCGCCGATCGTAAACTCACAAAAAGATGCGTTTACAATTTGTAAACAAGTTTAAATGGGGTCAACGCACTGACCTCTAGTGGGTCTATGTAGCATGCACAGTGCAGGTTTGCGAATTCAGCTGCAAGGCCAATTAAGGCCACCCAGGGAGAATTGCCTGGAGATTGAGCCAGAGAAGTGAGCATAAACAGTACATTGTGGAACTGCGATTACGATGAGCGTTTACGATGAGCGTTACAAATCGCTCATTCTGCCTTCAAAATTTAAGCTTATAAACGCACCCTTAGTAAGACCGAGCCGATTGCTTATCATTTTTTATGATTCCAAAACCTTACAGTATACATGTAACATGTACCCCGATACTCAACCGGTAATCAACCTTTCCAATCTTGTTTCACATTGCAGTTACATGACCAGGGCCTCAATTTCATAAAACTTGTTATCAATAACAGTCAAGTACAGGTATCAAATTTCAAATTTTCTTTATCAAATTTGCTCACAGCCTATCACGTGCATCAATTTCAGTAGCTTTTAGAACAGTTATTGCAACTTGTTATTGATAACAAAATTTCTGAAACAGGGACCAGAACTCAATTTTAATCTTTAAAACCTGAATTATAGTACAGTTTGATTTGTTTACAATAGCTTGTGGGAGTGTACACGCAAGTTGAGTCACATGGTCAGTCGATACCGGCATACCGCTCTATTGTACACAAAATAAATAAGAAGACTTCTCATACAATTGGGCCTAAATACAATGACAATCAATCTGCACGACATACAGAATGAAACGTAAATTTGGACTACTTCTTACGATACCCAAATCAGTTCTACCAGAATAGCTATTTCTGTTTCATGCATTGTTACAGGATTTGGAATTGTGGAAAGGTTTCTAGTCAGCCATTAGCTGCATGTACATGTACATAAGGAATAAAGGATACCGGTAGGGTAACCGCAAACTTCCAAGGAGTTCAAGCCCATTTCCAATTTGTGCATGATGTATGGTGTGAAAAGTTGTTAGATGCGGTCTTTAACTGTTCCACAATAATTTTTTGGTTTCTTTTGCAGGGGGGGGGGGGGGCTTTTTAAGCATAATAGGTTGTATTCTTTATGTCATTTTAGGAAGAGCCGCTCAATTCTAACAACAGATAGCCTTGAGCTATTTTAAACGTGCACATTGGGATGTAGTTTTATGTGACAAGTGTAAATGAATGGCGAAAGGCACATTTACAAAGGTCACTATTCAATCTCTGTATTAGAAGTCAGATACATGAATGTGAAGCTTTATTCAAAAGAAAAAAATACTTATTCTCTATATTCTAAACACACAGAAAAGTGAGCATTCTTGGAATGCTTTGCTATGCAGAGATCTGTTAAATTTTTAATGTTGGATTTTTATAGCACATATTAAAGTATTAATTCTCTGTGCGCTTTACATTACAAACTTGGATAGCATACATATTAGTGCTGTAACATCACGGATATCTCCAATTCCGTTTAACCGCCTGTCAAAACCGGACGGTTTTCGGTTAAACGATTTATTTAAAAAAAAAAAAAAAAAAAAAAAAAAAAAAAAAAAAAAAAATTTAAGCAGGAAGGTGATTTAACTGAAGGCGCCGATTTGTGCTTGTGAACTAGTCACAAATAATAGTAACAATGTCGTTTTAGAATAATGTGTAAGATCATTAAAGTAAATTAAAAACAGTAGAGGACCTAGGATAGAACCTTGTGGTACACCATGTGTTAAACTTGGATGAATATATATTGAGATCTATTACAAATATTACTTTCAAACCAAGATGACAGACAAATTGGAGTGTTGTTCTAGTTTCCAAGTGGTAAGTCATCACACCGACTACTGAGCTGGGAGACATTGCCAGGCATAGTGCCAGGTGGAGGGGCATAAATCAAAACTTTAAAAAAAAAAAAAAAAAAAAAAAAAAATTATAAAAAAAAAAAAATTATAAAAAAAAAAAAAAAAAAAAAACGGGAAAACGAAACCGTCCAATTGAAAACGGAATCCGCCATGGGCGGTCGGATACCGGACGGTTAAACGTTTGACTACAGCACTAATACATATACATTGTAAAAAAAATAATACAGAAATATACAACACTACTGCAATAAATAAAAAACAGGTCTTAAAAGGAGATACACATCTGTAGTCGTCAATTAATTTCCATGTGCAGGGGGTTATAATTGGCTGGCTTGGTGCAGACTTGGTGGAAAAACTATTAATGGGTGTACAAGTCTCACACACTGCAAACCAGTGGTCCAATCAAGAAATACCCCCTAGTCTCTCAGAGAGTCTTCAGGTTCAAGTGAGGGAAGTGTGAGATAATAACTTTGCCATATGGAGGGATGGGTGGAAATGCAGGGCATTACATAAGGCCTGTTGGTCATGAAACTGAAGGCTAATCCTCATGATCGACAGCATATGGTAAACACCCAGAGCTACTAGATACACACTTCAAAGCCAATTTACCCCCTGTCCACACACAACATTTTCCGTGATTAGGCGTGATTAGCTATACCGTTTTGCGATAGTGATACCGTTTCGCGATAGTTTTACAATGAAAATTGTGTGTGTGGACGCTCACCAACGATACGTCGTATAACGAAACTAGTCTAACAAAACGCAGGTTTGGGCATCGTTTCGCAATGAAAGAATCACACCTAATCACGCCTAATCACAGAAAATGTTGTGTGTGGACAGGGGAGTGTAACTAGCGTAACTAACTGGGCGTGGCTCAACGTGACCTCGAGCGAAAGGAGACCAGACCGCAGTAGCAAACTGCGCACCTATATGACATTTCGCTGTAGAGTTTCAGGATTACTTTCTTCTGTGTGTGGACATCCTGGAATTTATACGATGATTATTTATACGACGTTTCTTGTGTGTGGACACTCTGAAATTTATACGATGATTCTTTATAGGACGTTTCGTTATAGAGTTTCGGGATAAATTGTTTTGTGTGTGGACACGCTGGTAATCTTGTCCTTCCTAAACCCAGGACAAATTACTGTAAAAGAACCTTTGTATATAGAGGTTCAGTACTGTAAAACGTATTACCATTGGCGTTACGCAACTGTGATACATTGTCTTCATTTAAGAGACTTTTGAGTTATCTGTTAAAGTTTACTTCACACAATTCTGTTTCTAAAAATACTTGTTTCTTTTCTCTACACTGTCTGTCCTGGATATTTAATTTCTTACTATATTTTGCTTAGGAATTTATGTTTTGCCATTTTTCTTTGTTGTTGTTAATATTGCATTGTTTTACTGTATTCTGGTCCCCATGGAAGACCAGCGAATATGGGCTATCCAGACGTTTATTATATCTTGTTATTCATTATTCTATTTGTTATTATTGTACTGAATGCATGATGTGTTTTTATACGGAAATAAAACAAACAAACAAACAAACCCAAATGGTTTTGAATTCCCCATGAAAGCCTGTTTATTAATATCAAGAGAAGACATATGTTCCTAATCGTTAACGAGCAGGAGCTGATGCTATGAAGGATCGGTTTCCATTTGTATTATTATTACAGGGTGTACCACCAGAAGTTGTGATGATGATTGAAATGTATTGTACATGTACATACTGTAACGAGAGTTTCTTATAGTTATACTCTTAATCCCGGATATCGTGAATGTTATGATTGGACATACTTCGCATCTGGCCAGCTGCGATACGCTCCATTGCGTAGTACCGGACTATTTTTCGTTTCTGTTCTCATTCATTTGCTTAGCACCGCAATTGCGGGGTTAGCAGGAGTTAGCACCACAATTGCGGAGTTAGCCCTGCTATTTTGCAGGGTTACATGTAGTTAACCCCGTACTATAGGTGGGGTTAGCCAACTTTAGCCCACTTTGGTAAAAACCAGTCTGAACAGAAAGTGGAATAGGCTTAACCCCGTACTATAGGTGGGGCTAAGACCCCCCCCCCCCCCCCCCCACTTAACCCCACCTATAGTACGGGGTTAAGCAAAATATTGCCAGTGTGAAAACAGTATCATACTTTGAAAGGGGGTCAAAGAGTCAATAAATTCTACAATAAGGGAGTTTACAGATACAATCTGCACATGGGCAGATAAAGGTCATTTGTACCAAAATAGTAAAACCACAGAGATGAACACTTATGAAAGTTATGTAACATTATTCATTTATGCACCAACGGTACATTCTATGATACGCAGGTGGAAGTATTCTTTTCAAGAGGGCAAACAAAAGGTATTCATGAAGCACATAAGATAAGATGCTCAAAGTGGAACTTCTCCATGTGTAAACGATCTGTGGATATTTGGGGTCATTTGTACCATGTGCTATCTGTAAACTCCCTTATTCTACGATGCCTTGTACATGTACATGTACATTACGAATGAGCCCTTTAATATCTCAGTTCTCAGTTTCTCACCTTCATTGTTGAAAAGACTCCAGATCTTGGAGAAGACATAACCCATTGCATCTGCACAAAAGAAGAAAAAAAAGAGGAAAGAACAAGACTCTCTCAATTATTCTGCATTTTTCTTTGTGATGCATGAGTAACAGTTACACAGAGACTCCTCCAGCGAATGTTGAAGGTACAGAAGTTTGCAAGGTTTGTAAATAAGAATCGTCCGCACAAACAAGGATCATCTTCGTAAACGCGGACAGACGCATCCATAAAAATAAGGATCGTCCAAATTTTCGCTGACAATTCTTGGTTAAGCAATGATTTTCTTGATGCGTTTTACATTGACTTTGTACAGAGACTTTCACATTATTTATGAGCGATAAATCCTCAGGAAGATGGACAACCCATGAAAGTAGACGGTAAACTGGGGGTATTTCATTATGCGGGAACCAGACACCTTAACCTGCAAGAAAAAAAATGTATGATTCTTATTTTGTCCGCGCGGCGTATACAAGAATACCCTCGTTTATGCGAACGATCCTCATTCTCGGAGCAGCGCCTCTACTGTTTTGTCTATGGCACACAGGACACAGACAGCGAAATGCATGCCCGGTCCAGTAAGATTTGATAACTTGATATCAATATCATATTTTATAAATCACCAGGCCTGTGACAAAGCCACAACTTAATTGATACTGAAACTTACACAACAACGATGGTGTATTCTCAACTGAATGATATTGATACGCGCTGTAAAAATTAAACAACAAACAGCCACAATACAGTAGGCCTAGATCTACATGTTTTTGTACATTGATTTACTTATTTTGTCCGATTGTCACACATACTCATAGTCGATGAAGTAGGATGACCTCAGCCTCATTCAATCATTGATTCATCAGCATCAATACTGAGAGTGAGAATGAATGATCACTCATCAGGCAAATTCAAAATTGTCTTTTTAAGTTTTTAACATTAGACTCTAGTCTTACTTTTTTTGTGACAGACTTTAGTCTTTTGGTTTTGCACATTTGACTGCTCGACCAACATGACCAAGCTAGATAGAGAGAAAGAGAAGAGAAAGACTCAGACAACAGAGTGGGCAGGTACAGGTGAGAGTCAAACAAACACACAATTCAATTCAGAACTTTATTTCAGACTCAGCTGCACAAGGCAGAGGTCCATAATCATACAGAGAGAGGGAGGGACAATGAAATTGAGTAAATTGAGAGCATACTGAATATACACGAAGGAGTTGACTGTGATACTTACTTGCAATATGCCACTGGCGTGGCTAAAATTGCTTGAAACACGAACTTGCAACTGCAATTCCAAATGGTATCATCTAGTCAAAAAACTGATTCTGAATTCCACTTCCACTGTCCAATTCAGTCGGCGCCGATGGTTGATTTTAACTCGCGTCCCATGAGTTACACCAAATTATAGTCAAGGAAACATCCCCTTGTTCATACATGAAAGTATTAATCATACAGCTGCTCGTCACAAAAAGAATACAATTAACTATAAACTGATGATGAGATTCAACGATCCGTGAAGTTTGAACAATACCCAGTTAATCGAATCCAGTACTATAGTACGCGTTACGATATACAGTTGTCGTTTTCTTTTACAGGATGGTAAAGGTTTCAAATAGTCTCATTACGAAGACCCACTGAGGAAATTCCAGTGGACAAACATTCTTATTGCATGGTAACTACTCATATATATTTTAATCAGGGAGGGGCATGTCTGCATGAGACAGTCTCACATCTCTGATTTAATCCCGGGGGAGGTACTCCGATTTGGTTTTAACAGGGAGCTGCCGCTGAAGCCTCGAAACCCCTACCCATTTATAAGGGTCATTTTGGTTGATTTTTTTTTTAAAGTAAAGTCCATTTTACAACATTTTTGGGTGTTTGCATGGCAAAAACCCTGGAAAATTGAAAAAGTGGACCCATATTTAGGGGTATTTTTGTTGAAAATGGGACCCATGTTTAGGGATTTTTTTTCAGCGATGGTAGCAAGGTGAACCATAATTTGTTTTTGATTGTCAGTGTAATATATAGAGTATAAATATTTGTTTGTTTGCTTGATTCACTTTTATACTTGGAAATGCTGATAAAAGGTGCTGAAAGCTACCGGTACGCCAATCTACAAACATCTCCACTCTCCACCAATTTTGATGATAATAATTAGGATTATGGATTTTCGTATGTAAGCTTTACGCTTGAGCTTTCATCCTTTTTTTTCCATTTTTTATTTTAATTGCTTAATGAATTATAGGCCAATATTTCAATAAAAAAACTGAGTGGCATTACATTTATATTACTAAATTTGATTTTCAAATAAGTAAGACTCATGAAAGCTAGCTCCAATAATTCAAGTAGTTTTCATTGGACTTTTGACCGGTTACACGGCTAACATCAGATATTGCATTGAAATACCGAATGGCCGTTCTAGTTGTCTACCAAGAAACATTGTAAAAGTATAGAAGAATACTTTCCTATATTATATAGGAGCTAATTTTACAATACTGCTACCGGTATTCTACTTTGCTTCTGACAAAGACTATCACACGCAAGGTAGCAAAATAATATTGAGGTCAGTACGCTATACCCTTTCCTATCATAGAAATAAAAAGAATGTTTTTATAAGTCAACGTGGCCAGAGAGGGAGACAGACTCACTTTCAGAAGTTTCGGTAAACTACTTTATTAACTCGTTCATTCACCAAACTCAGTGACCCCCCCCCCCCCCCCCCCCCAAAAAAAAATAATAATAATACTAATAATAATGATAATAATAATAATAATAATAATAATAATACATTCGAATGGTTGAAAGAGTAAGACATAACAATAAATAAAAAGTAATAAAAGAGAGGAAGGATAAAGGATAAGGGAGAAAGGATGATTCAGAAAACGCACGGACCACCTCCCACACCCTTATTCATGCAGCCTTACACAATAATTCGCGCATTTAATTTCCTGAGTAAGATAATTGCACCGCCCCCGGCCGCCCCCGGCCCCCAATCATCATCATAGCGCCCCCTCGATTGATGGACTCACGTTACGCCACTGACCAAACAAAATGGTTAATATATGAGTATCCGAGGTTTGTGTGCTTTTTGTTTTAATCTTTATAATATCTTCTTTTTTTTTCCTTTTTTTTTAAATCTTTATAATTATCTTCTTCGTTTTTTCTTTCTTTTTTGGTTTTTGGTTCAGAACATTGGAATTTTTTAAATACTAAGTCAACGGTTACGCCTAAAATAATTTAAAAATACCTAACGTTGTTTTGGAATTTATGGATAACACTATCAGACCGTTCTAAACATGTTAACACTTCGGGGAAATATACTATCTTGTAAAATACCTGTAGTTCAAACATAATTGCCTGTGTAGTGTGTAGGACTATACACTTTCCATGTTCATAGAGTTTGTCAAGGGAGTTTGATATAGTATAATCATACTTTACATGTACATAATGATCTTGAGTTTGCATTAGAAAGTTTTCTCTTTGGTTTTGAGGATTTTTATTTATTTCAACAATTTAAAAAAAAAACGCAATAAATGCCTGGAGTTCTCGGTGTTTAAATAATAAAGTTGTTTTATATTGCCGACCCCATAATTTATATACGTTTAAAAAATATGTTAACAAAATAATGACGGTCTTTGCAACCTCAATTGGGTACATAAGGATGCTGCCAGAGGGGAAATGTATAGTCATGTATCTATATGACCAATATGACGGTCTGGGAGATAGAAAGCACCAAAAAAAAAAATTGCCCCCGACATTAAAAAAAAAAAGTTTAAAAAAAATGATGTCCAGGCCCCCCCCCCCAGATCCGCCCCTGGTCATGCTAACTTTTATATTGGCAACAGTGTATAAAGAAAATAAACATTGTACCAAGTTAACTTGGGGGGGGGGGGGCATTAGGATGTGGACGTGGGTCCATGCATGCAACTCCGCAGTGGATTCACAGCATGCATGGGAGGGGGCGGTATATAGATTTTTTTCTATGCTCATTCGAATTATAATTATGTTCGTTAAATCAAATATGTGAAAGTGGGGGCGTTGTATTTCAAACGTCATGCCCCATTCAAAAGAATTCAGATGATTAAATATAGGAAATCTGTATCCCCACCTCAATTAAGGTGGCAATTTGATGGTCAATAAAATGAGCATCATCAACGCGAAGATGAGGCCTTTAATGTGTCCAAACAGATCCACACAAAGGGAGCTCGGGAAATGTGGGGAAAACAATTGAAATTCCATAAAAGGCCAGACAGCGGAGACAGGTAAGCCATTTCGAGTTAGTTCGAAGGTGGGGGGAATCCCACCTTTTGTTACGATGACGTAGTTGAATATGTCAATGCACCGTGACGCGTAGTTATCTGTTGAAGTGTTAATGTGTAAAAGAACGCTATCAGACCAAGAAATATTTTTAATGAATGCTCTCCCAACTTGTTGATCAGGCAAGTTTCAGTTTTCATTCACATGTTTTGTTGTTGAGAGAACTAGACGATGACAGCTCTAGATACAAGCGCAAGCGAAAAAAACTCGTGAGTATGAATATATCGATATGATCTCATAATATCATGCCTCTAAAAGTATTTTAAAAAATGAAATGATTTTGATATTAGACACCTGCTTTACCATGTTTACCGTAGTAAAACTAAAGCAATAATCCCGTATCGTCGCATATAGACAGAAATATAACCTTCTGGTAAGTAGTATAGAGAATGAAAATTGCTCATTGTGAACAAAATTGTATTTTAGAATCATTGTATACGATGTGAAGTGTATATCATACTACGATTATAGCTTTCATGAAAGCGAATAGGCAACACTGTGCAAATGGTTGTAGTAATACATGAGATATATAATGGAAATATCTTGGCGTACTTTTCTTCAGGGTAGCTATTTGCTTAGTGACAATAAGACAAGGTCATAGCATTGTTACCTTTGTTAATTCAAGACTGCCAAAATACAGACAATGTTTAGCTTTGTTGGGTATGACAATAGAGTTGTGTATTGAAATATTGCGACTAATCTTCCACATTTAGTTGCTTTTTGATTCATGAAAATTAGATATAAAGGTTCTCCGAAGCTGCATGGTAGATATCAAAATAATGGTCGATGATGAAAGAGCATGGTGGGATAATCCGCATGGAATTTGATTCTGAGAGTTATACTTCTGCACACTGTAATATATGAATCATCATTTGAAAGGGCAGAAGAGTGACCACTTTTTCAAAATATTATTGTAGTTTTACACTTTCAAATTGCTGCATGGATTCAACAGGTTTAATCTAGCATGTTTAATAAAATAGTTAATCTGACATTTTTAATATGCCATTTTTAAATGGTGATTTCACATTTTAGTTTGTAGAGATATGTGAGAGCCCAAAATATAATGTTGGTTATAATCAACTCACTTTAACTAGCAAGGAAGCCATTTTGATATCTAATTTTGAAATATCTCTCAGAATTAATATCTAAAGAATATCACTTGATAAGATGCCAGCACGGAACTCTAATGTTAACAGAGCAAGAAGATCCTTAGATGATTGTTTTCCTTGGACCTGAAAAAGTTTGGAACACGATTGAAAATCTTTTTGAAAAAATAAACTCTTGGGCAATTTGAATACCTTATTGTATATCCCGCAGACATCATGTCCAATTATGATGTGTTTGCACTTGACAAGAGTTGATGCACATAAGGCTATTGAAAAGGCCCTTTAAAAAAAAGTAGAAGGGATGATGTTTGGGGTTGATGATGAAATAAGGGAACCTTCAGCTTTTGGGTCAGAAAGAAATTTCATTGACTATATTGATTGTTCTTTATGCTAATCGTATTTTCAAAGATTTATAAGTATCATTATTATTATTATTATTCGTATTATTACTATTGCTTTCATTATTATCATCATTATGATTATTTTTGTTATTATTAAATGTATTAATATCATTATTATCATTTTAAAAAAATTATTAAATCATCATTCAAAAATATATATTTATATTATTATCATTATAAGTGTTTTTACTATTCATCATCATCATTATCATTATCACATTGTTGTTCTTGTTATATATTAATGTAATTATTCATTTATTTGGAACTTTTCCAGGTGATTCATTGATGCTTGCATTGCAGACCTATACTGGATTGAAATGGCAGAAGAGCAAACAGTTCAGGATTCGCCGGTGAAGAGACCTTCTGCAGAACAGCCATTTATTGTGGAAGCCGGTCAAGTGATTTCTGAAAGTGAATATAACTCCAAGCCAACAGCTGATACGCAAGTCAAAAGACACAGTTCATTGAGTGAAGGACCAAACAACAAGAGCAGTCAGGTTTCCGATACTGAAAGCATGGATCGAGGCCAAGACAATGAGGAATTTGATGATGATGTCGTACCAGATTCTATCCCTTTCAATTTTGGATCTGCGTTTGCTACAGTCCCTGGGGCTTCATACGCGAGCACTTTAGAGTACTCCCAAGACCAGTCAGGACTTGGAGGAGTCCAATACAATGAGGAAGTTGATGATGATGTCGTACCAGATTCTATCCCTTCCAATTTTGGATCTGCGTTTGCTCAAGTCCCCAGGGCTTCATACGCGAGCACTTTAACATACTCCCAAGACCAGTCACAACTTGGAGGAGTATTCACATCGGAGTCATCCATGCCAAAGGCATCAGCTTTGGAGCCAGTGAGAGAACCTTTGACAGTTGTCCAACAAATCAACGAGATGTATCACTTCAGGAGAAGGTCAGATGAGGTCAACCACCTCAAGACAATAGAGATAGTCTCCACCCTTATGCAGGAGACGGAGATTCTCTCGCTTAAGAACAAAGACCTCGAACAGCAGGTGAAACTGCTCAAGGAGGAGAACAGCCACTTGAGGATGTCCGCTGAGGGTGTTTTGGAGGAACAGAACAGACATCTTGTAGAAGAGGTGAATCAGCTTCGCCAAAATATGAAGCATACAGTTGAGAGGATGTATTACTTTCAGGACAGGTGTGAGAAATATGAACTTCTGCAAGCAGAACGAGGGGGCCAAGGAACAGGTAAGCGTTGAAAGAAAACTAATTGAAGGAAGTCTTGTATTTTCTGGTGTGTATGTGTGATACAGTGGAATCTAATACTTTTAGTAGATTTAATTTTGTCTTTGAAAATGGCTGATTCTTCAGGAGAGGGTTGGGGGAGGGTTAGGGGTGATAATAATATTCAAATTGTTGCACCCCATATTTTTGGTAAAATAAGGTTAACCTTGACAGTAATGAATTTCGTATAATTATTAATTATGTGAGTTTGTTTATCTTTGATTCGTTATTAGTTTAGTTATTATTGGTAGTATTTTATTTCGCATAATTAAATAGTAATAATTCAACTCATCAAATCAGGATTCTAAATTTTCTCACCGCTCACCTCTTTGGTCATTTTGTAATGATCATTGTAAAAAATAATGGTTAACCTGTTTTTTACAAAATATTTATCTATTTTTGTTGTTGTTGCAAGACTTACCCTCTCTCTATACTTTAATAGAAGTAACAAATAAAGTCCAATCAATGTCCTTTTTATACCAGAAACCATGGGTGCAGATGGAAGCTGTGGTTCTCCTCCATATGCTGATATGTCAGAGGAACCGGATGCAATGCCATGTCTACAGGATCCATCCTCTTCTCCTCCTGGTCCTTAAATTGCCAAGCAGTCTTGAAAAAAATCTTTGCAAAATTTCAGATGTCAGTAAACATAACAAAATTGTCATTAAATGTAGTATTCAATTCAATTCAATTCAATTTTATTTCGCAATATAAAAATCAAAATATACAAAGTAACGGTAAATTGTAACTATATTTACAATACTTACAGGTGTACTAATAATGCTGAATTTATCTGTAAACCATATAAAGGAACATGTTTTGTAAAGAAATACATAGTGATAGGAGTACACATTCTGGAAAACAATAATATAAGATGTAAGCTTTGATATATCACATTCTCAAGAAGAAAAAATTGGGACAATCAAATTTTAACATAATTGCAGAACTTGGTAAGGGTATTCATGATTCAGTTTTTAACTGTATATATATATATTTGGTTATAATTATAACAATTGAAAAAAAAAATCCTTGAGAGTTATTTTCTTCACTATGATTATGACCGGTTTCAATTTCAGATACATGTGTATATATAAGTTTTCTTTTGCCCAACGCTAACCCAGAATGGAACAGCCTTCCAGCAAATATATAGTGCACAAGGAAAGTCCAGAGAACTTCCAGGCACCACTACTGAGGCATCTTATCATTCTTAATTAACGCTCTTATCCCATACAACCTCATGGTGTTCGTCACCCCACTTTTTAACCCTAATAAGGCCGGGGGGAGGGGCCATTATGGCCCCCCCCCCTCCACGATTTTTCCGATTGCTCGGGAACGCATACGGATGGCGCTGGTTGACTTTTTTCTTTCGAGTCTTGCGCAACTTTTAAAAGAATTTTTTTGAAAATCGGACCTGCGGTTACAAGGTCATGTGACCTTTTGTCTTTGCATGTCAGCCCGAAAATCGCTCATTTTCGTGATTTGTGTACAAAACATATGGAAAAGTCATTTTTCCTAAAACCAGATCAAACATGGGTTATTGGGTCTTGTTTAAAGTTTAGGTGTTGTTTTTGGAGTCAAAATAGTTGAATTGTAGTAAGAAATGAAATAAAACAACAAAAACAATGAAATACCTAAGTTAAAAAACAATGAAATACATAAGAAATTACAAAAGGGATAACATAAGGAATAAGCTGGCTCTTCCAATTTTTTTTGTCGTATTATTATTCAGAATGGTCTAATGAATACATTTAGTGAAAAAGAATGCTTATATATGAATAATATATGATTTATGGGTAAAAATGTGATTTTTATGACTTTATTTGCATAAATTACCATAAATATGCAAATGAGTGAATTTTTCAAAAAATTGAAATTATCATATTATTCTATACACTTCACTTGACATGCGTGCAAATTTTCGCGGCGATCGGCCGCTCCGCGTCCGAGATCTTAAGGGGGGGGGGGGGGCATAATGGCCCCGGCCCGGCCATACTAAGACCTCAAATAGCCCGGCCTTTTTAGGGTTAAAGTTGTTCATCTCTGTTATATAGGCTGCATATATAGCCTTTTGAAGATTACTAGAATAAAGATAAGAAGAAGACAATAGCTTTGACTTAATGTCACCTGACTGACATTGTGTGTGTTATAAGATTAAGAGACAGGGTAGCTATAAAATATGAAAATATGCCTTGCAAATTGTCCTATAATATCCTTATATTAAGTATTGGTACCATTTGAATTACGGTAGTCAACATGTTCTTTCACGAAAGTATGAATTCAACCTTGGGCCTTTTACGATTGTTTTATTACCTTGAAATCATTTTATAAAAGCCTGTGTATTTCTTTAACAACAGATAGAGAAGAAAGAAAGAAAAAAAAATGTTGTTGTTGTTTACATTGTGTATTCTCTTATGATTTATGTACTTATTCTGTGTTTCATTAGATGGTAATAGTTTAAATAGCTTCCTTCTAAAAAAAAGCCTTAAAACACCAATGTTATTATTATTTTTTTTTTTACAGAAAGAAAGAAAATTTGGAGGAATTTGTTTGGCAAAAGCAGTATAAACACGAAAGTGTAAATGGATAAGTTTTTCTTATATTTTTAATATCTCTATAATTATCATCAGGGTAACCCTTGTGTAAGAAAAGGGAAATTGAATGAAAATGGTGCCTAAATAATTGTATTCTTATGAATTTATTTTCCCCTTTCGGAGAGCTAATTTGTATTTGGTAATTTTATACTGATTGATGTACTTGCAATTGTTTGTACTACATAAATTGCAAGATTACATTTGTGCTTTAATAATAGTCCCCCTGGATTAATGTGCAGTACTGTAATATATTGAGAATGGCGACAGGGATGTAATAGCCCTGGGCTATATTATGGGGCAGCCCAAGAGAGAGAAGAGAAAGGGCAGAGAAGAGAGAGAGAGAGAGAGAAAGAGAGAGAGAAAGAGAGAGAGAGAGAGAGAGAGAGAGAGAGAGGTGTGCATGGGAGAGGGGGGAAGATGGAGAGGTGGGAGAGAGAGAGAGAGAGAGGGGGGAGATGGAGAGAGAGAGAGAGAGAGAGAGAGAGAGAGAGAGAGAGATAAAGAGAGAGAGAGAGAGAGAGAGAGAGAGAGAGAGAGAGAGAGAGAGAGAGAGAGGAAGAGAGGGGGGGGGGGTGGAGGGTGCTCTGAGAGATGATAGGGATAGACAAGGGGGAGAGAGAAATCGAGGGAGGGAGAGAGAGAGAGAGAGAGAAAGGTAGGGGGAGAGAAAAGATAAAGAGATATAATATCACTACACAGTCAGTCCGCAGCGTCCGCGAATTCGCTCGTATTTACACAAGTCGTATGCAAGCTATGTACGGTAAAAACGGACATTAAGCAGAAAACATTGGTACATGAAAATTACGATTGCATCAATGTTTCTCTATGGATTTTTTTCATTTATGTACCAATATAAAGAAGATAGACCAAATAATCCATCTTTACAAAACATCAAGATATTTTTTTAACGTTAACATGCTCTAAAAAGAGCATTTAAAACAGTCTAAAAAACATAGCAACTTAACGATATGCAGCATTAAAAAAATATATGAAAACGCTACTGCATCAAAAAGTAATTTGGTTCATTGTGATGATAAATATACAAACTTTCAAACCATCACTGTTTCCTTTATTTTACTTCTTTATACCAGTCAGGAACACGGTAAATACAACACCATGTTCATTCCAACATATTCAACAGCGGTGATACAGACGATATGCGTGGGTCATCAGAGTATGACGTCATGTGCCAACCGGGGGATACTACGTTAAATCTAGCTTTGCGTCGATTATCGATGTTCTGTGTCCGTGCGCTGTACATGAACACGCACGGAGGATAGACGGTGATTAGGGATATCCACGTATTAGACTCTGGTGCGTAACCCCCGGACGTAGAGGTGTTGTATTGCCCCATATACTCATTATTGTGTATCATACTTATGCGCTACTTAATAATAGAAGTCTACAGAGCTGCAGAGTACAAGTTGGATGCGGATACGTACTCAAGTACAATCAAGTACACTATAGAATACCACCTCTAGAATGAATAGGGGACAATGGGAAGGGTTTAAGTGTCTTTATGTGTCATTTTTGGCCAGGCTTTGATATCATTTTAACAAAGAAGATACATTTTCTTTCTTAAATGTATATATGAAAATACAAACTTTCGGGGGGGGGGGGGCGAATTTTTTTTCCGTACTCGAGAGGGCAAATACCCCATGTGCGCATGCGCGTGGACTTGTGATTTCTCTGCTACTTCCCATACGAAATGTACATGTATTCGCATCTACTGTGCACGATTCGCGTTCTACGAGTAAACGATGGCATAGTAGTCTTCAAACACAGACTCTGATTTGCCAGTTTGACAAAACAATTACGCATATATCGTGCGTAGCAATAGTACTAGTATTCAAGTCTGAGTAGTTGTATGATTCAGACATTTTAGTGCTTACAGAAATGCATCCCAAATTGAATAGCATGGTATAGTAGTCTGCAAGCACAGACGCTAATCGGACAGTTTGACAACATAGTGTCTTGAGTAGTGCTTTATATTCAAATATGTGTAGTTTTATGATTCAGACCCTACTGGTGCGTGTATTGGAAATGCACCTCAACTTATAGAGTGGCATAGTAGTATGCAAGCACAGACTCTCCTTTGACAGTTTGACAGAATAATATAGGCCTATTGTGTATTGAGTAGTGCTTTTATTCAAGTTTTCGTAGTTTTCTGTGTTGTGCCACTGCTCTCTCACTCTCTCTCTCTCTACGCAGACTTGAATAAAGTACTTCTCAGCACACTACTAGTATGTTGTCAAACTGTCAGATTAGCGTCTGTGCTTGCAGACTACTATACCATTCTATACAAGTTGGCGACTTGAATAAAGTACTTCTCAGCACACTACTAGTATGTTGTCAAACTGTCAGATTAGCGTCTGTGCTTGCAGACTACTATACCATTCTATACAAGTTGCAATGTATTTCCATATGCACTACTGGGTCTGAATCATACAACTACACAGACTTGAATAAGCACATCGCGACACATACGCATATTGATTTGTCAAACTGGCAAATCAGAGTCTGTGTTTGAAGACTACTATGCCATCGTTTAATACATGTACATTTCGTATGGGAAGTAGCAGAGAAATCATAAGTCCACGCGCATGCGCACATGGGATTTTTGCTCTCTCGAGTACGGAAAAAAAATTCGCGGGGGGGGGAGCGATTGGCATTGGTATTGTCATTGAAAAATGAAAATATGATTGTTCCCATCCCTGCTTTTAAATTTCATGGCTGTATTGCAGGCGGTTGGTTGTAAAAGTTCTGAAATGTGTTTTTATTTAAATTGTAAACCATGGACTAATCAATGACATGAGAAGAGCCTTAAACATCAATTTATTTTGGTAATCCCCAGGCATTCTTTGATAGTAATATTTTATTTGATGTTTCTTTTGTCAATTTATGTAACTCCAGTTCATGTGTATTTTTAAAAAATAAGATAATTACAAAATTCTTTCCCTTATTCTCTTTTCTGTTTGTTTTTGTTTTATAGTGACCCGCAAAATATATATCTGATCATTTATTTTCTGTTTTTGTTTGTATGGTAATGACTATCGGATAACATTTTTAATGTGTGGTGGGTTGAAAGGGCGCAAATAAAATTAATAATATTTTAATTTTCACCTTCAACATCATTATCACAATCATCAAAGTCATCATCGCCATCACAATCATTATCATCATCACCACTATTAACATCACCATCATAATCACTGTCATGATCATCGCCATCACCATTGCCATCATCACAATCACCATCAGCATTATCACCATAGCCATCATGATCATCCCCATCACCATCATCATAATCACCGTCAGCATTATCACCATAACCATCACGATCATTGCCATCACCATCATCATTATCACCAAAGCCATCATGATCATCACCATCAGTATTATCACCATAGCCATCACAATCATCATAATCATCATCCTAATCACTGTCAGCATTATTACCATAGCCATCACCATCATCATCATAATCACCGTCAGCATTATCACCATTGCCATCATCATAATCACCGTCAGTATTATCACCATAGCCATCACCATTATCATAATCACCGTCATCACCATAGCCATCATGATCATTGCCATCGTCATCATTATCACCATAGCCGGTTAAACACAAAATATATTATTAAGACTACTACTAATGATAAATAATTATAAATGAAATTGGACTAATAATATTTCCATTTTATAATATTCATATTTTATTTATAAACTGACTTTGACATGTATGTTGAGAACTTGAGACCAGTGAAAAAAATACACGGGCTCAGGACGAAATAGCCCCCGAAATGCCCAAAAGAGCCCCCGAAGATCAGAAAAGAGCCCCCATAAATTTGCATAGAGTTCAATGCAAAACAAATTTTAGAGTGTTATTTTTACGCAGGCAAGCTTGAAAAGTAGCCCCCGAAAAATACGTACTAATTTTTACCCTGCTTGAGACCATTACTTGCATAACATGTGTCACTGAGAATAAAAGTATTATCTGAGTAAAACATCTTTAAATTGTATAACGGTGACAGTTCAATCAGTTTTTTATTATAATAAATGCTTTGTTCATGTAAAGCTCAGGAATCCCACCTTCGAAGTATCACTATCAGAGATACAAAAATGTAATCACTTGAAATGGATTTTTCTTTCTTCTTCTTCTTCTTCTTCTTCTTCGAGATAATCTGCCTCCTTCAATACTGAAGATTCTTGCAGATGCCGTATTATACTCGGCCTGGTTGGGGGTATGCAGGTGGACCATTACACCGGGGTTTCCCCCTACTCTTATATGAATGGTGCAATGGGTTACTGAAAGAATAAGCTGAACAAAATCCTTCTTGTCCTTCTCCCAAACTCCGCTTTCAAGATTGTTTGTTCCTACATGTATGTGAAGTCTAGCAAACGCTGATTCAGGAATGCAATGGAGACTGATGTGTGAAGTCTGTGTCTTAGATAATTTGTTGTCAATGTTCCGCAAGTTCGATGGTTGATTGCATCCGTCAGAAAAACAACAACATCTACATCTAAGGTGGTACTGGACAGGACCAATTGTTATATACATCCAGACTTCCGTGGCATCGCAAACTGTCAACAAACATCACAACTGAGGGTGCAGAGTTCAAAAATAAAAATAAAAAGGTGCTCATAAAAATACAGTTGGTTGCAGACATCATCTAATTTTTAGATGAAGTAGAGCCACATCGACGCTCTAGCCCGCCTGTGTACAGCTGCGCTGAGTGGTCATTCTGCATGTAGCTCCAAACTTTGGTATGGAAAGACTTGGCTGATGTTGACTTTGATGATGGTGGCTGCCGGCTGGTAGTTGATTCCATTACGAGGATAGAAGCTGTTCTTGTATTCTTCGGTCCTGGCAAATGACAAATGATAAGAAGGAATATAAAATTGCTTAGTTCAGGTATGGGGATTTTAAAAGATCTGATCAAAGTAGCTGTCAATTTATGGTAGACAAAACCTGCTTGCATTAAAAAATTGTTTTTAATGAAAACAAATTACAGGTGTCAAATTCATGAAGTTTTCCCTTCATTTTTCCACATGTGCACAAGTTGTAAAATGTAAGTGTTTAACTTTGGCTTTTTGTTTCAATTCTGCTTTGTTCATAATCATAATACAACTCGTACAAGGGAAATGCTGCTTATTTCTATGGCTGGTTGTAAAGTTTGAGTTGACCAGAACCAAAACAAAAGGCACAACCAAACTAGTTTGAGAATCCCTAAATTAATAATATAATTATCTGAGTCTGACCAGACGCCAGAGTCACTGTTTAACTCTCACAGTTGACTGTTAAATTCGTGTAAAAATAAAATGGATTAAGCATAAATATTATCAAGAGAGCTTGCTAATTTAATGGAATAGTACACGTAAGTCGAGGGCCCCAGATCAGATATGGCTTTGTTTTATGCCGGATCGGTACAGAAAAGGCTATGTATGGGACCGATACGCGGTCACGGTGATGACTACGAAAGTGCGGCCATGTTGGCGAAACGTACACTTTTCGCGCCATATCGGCAAAAATGAGTGATTTTAACGTAGCCGTCACACAACTTCCGGTTGAAAATCGAAAAATGTGTAACTTTCATGGCCATAAAAGCTAATAAAATACATCGTGCATCAATCGAACTCTGCGCTTTTTCACTTCTGCCAACATTTTTCTTGTGAAAAATCAAAAAATTGGGGAAAAACATTGCTAATACCAGTCAGGAACACGCTAAATGCAAGGTAATGTCAGAATACCTCCTACGAAAGAAGGAAAATATGGACACATTTCAATGAATATTTACAATCACTTAGATGCGGTAAAATTAGGAAAATTTCATATCAAAATACGTAGAAAAGTATGGAGATTCACTTACCCCTACATGCTACGCAGCACAGTAAAAGCCATAGCAGCTGTGATAAAGTTTGTTGACCTGTGCAAAAGTCTCTCGAAATCTCGCAAATCGCGGGACACGAAATACGACAGTTTATCGCACTTCCGGGTGCTGTGTAAATTTGGGCATTCTGCCTAATTATCGCGGGCGTTGCGGACTGACTGTACAGAGATGTGAGCAATTACACGATACTTTAGAAAAAATACTAATTATTTGAAAGCAGTACAGCTGTGATTTGTTCATTTCCCCATAACTAATGTAACCCCAAGGAAAAAGGAATGCATGTTTTCTGTCTTTCTTTGCTCGATTATTTCACTCACAAGATATATAGGAATCATATACAAAACACAAAACGACTGTTTACGCTGTCGAGTCCAATGCAAAGTATGTGATCAATCCACAGAGAGTATCTTTGCGTTGCCGTACAAAAGTAAGTAAGAACTGTGCACTTATTTTGTTACTTTTTGTATACTTTAGGTTTTAAAACTTAAGTAAAACTATTGTTTTAATTCTTTTAAATTATGAAATATATATTTTTTGTTTATTAAAGTATTAATTACTAATATTTTATTTCTTTAAAAAAAACTTTAAAAAACTATTTTTGGTGAAAATTCCCGGTAAGTTTTGATTTAGAATTAGATCTAGTGTTCGAAGACGAACAACAATTTGCTGCGGTTTTGCCTGTTATTGTAGATGTCTTTTCTCAAAGGTAAGAAGAAGATGATTATGTAGCATAAATCATATGATTGTGAATAAATCATGTTAATCTTGATGCCTTTATGATATAGAAATGTTCGCTATAGAATTATGTAGTGTCCCACATGTTTAAAATCATGTTAGATCGATTGGCCGCCGAACTGTGACCAAATTGTATTGTGATTGTGATTCATATTACAATCGCCGCGCCGCAAACAATTTTGTACGCACCCCCGAAACAATGCAAATTTAATGAACAAAACTGCATTGTAATGTACTATTATATCGTTAGTAGAGTCTAGGTTATACTAGATCTAGATCTAGACTAGATCTAGATATTCTTCTTTTTCTTCTTCTTCTTCGCCTCCCTCATCCTTCTGACTTGAGTTATTCTTCTCCTAAAATGAGTACAGCTCCTCATTCTTTTCCTCCTCCTCTAGTCCTACTCCTCATAGACCCTACTTCTACTTCTCCCCCTCCTTCTCCTTCTCCCTTTTTTTTTTTTTTTTCTTTTCCTTCTCCTTCTTGATCTTCCAACTTCCAAGAATATTTCTTGACAATTTAATAAAATTATAATAAGACGTGTTGTTTCACTTTCAGAACATTTTAGCCAGATATTAGATAATGGATATTGTTTAAAATAACATTAACAATGCTAGACTCCTAGAGCAATTTATTTTTTGGCCTGATGCCACTCACTTTTCAGGCTAAATAATGATCTCATTTTTGTTTACGATTGGCACTTTACGTATGGTCTGTTGACTTCATTGTCTCCTTCTGCCTCGCTATTAATGGCTTGATACATAAATTATTATGAAGTTTTAACATCAATGAATCAATCATTTCAATATCACTGATGATTATTTTCTAGCTTTACCATGACGTCGCATGCTGATATGACTGGGAGCGTGATGGGGACCGTTGCAGACCAAGAGATTGCCAATCTCTCCAGTAAGCTGAGCCAGGTCAGTGATAAGTTCATCAACCAATGGACCGGCGTAAACCTTCTCCAGCATCTAAAGCACAATGAAGGACAACTACGACAGTTCATCAAACAAGCGGAAGGTAATTAAGGCAATGAGTATTGGATGAAATCATTCAGGGCCCTGTTTCATAATACTTGTTATCAATAACAAGTAACGTCCATCGGATAGGACGTTAAATGGAGGCCATGTGTATAGGAGAGTCACCACCCTTGCACGTTGATAACCCACTGCACTATTCGTATAAGAGTAGATAGAAACCCCGGTGTAGTGGTCCACCTGCACACCCCAATCAGGCCAAGTATATACACGTACACCATCTGCAAGAATCTTCAGTATTGAAGGAGGCAGATTTTCTTGAAGAAGAAGAAGAAAAAGAATATTTCCTGTTATGAGCTACTGAAATCATGGCATTTGATTTGCTAAGAGCAAGAGCCTTGTTCAGACATAAAGTTAATCAAATTATTATAAAGAATGCTGTAGAAGAAAGTCTAGGTGTAAACAAATAGTTCATAAGGATTGGATAAAAAGGAAGAGCACACTTTTCTTTTTTTCTATGTTTTTGAAGAATGAAGATACAGAAGTGCACTATGCTTACATAATTTTATTTTGCTGTGGTGGTGCTTTTGAGAAGGCTTCCCAAGTTGTGTGAACACGGTTTTATTGGTAGCAAGTTACTTTATCACTTTGAGTCTTCATTTCTCCTGTATAAATTGATTTTGCTCAGTTTGATCACATTCGTATGTTTGCAGTTGATGTTTCTTTTAGATGAAGTTTCCTGACAAAATCCATTTTTGTTAGTTTATCCCAATACATAAAAATAAATAAAATTAAAGA
Organism: Strongylocentrotus purpuratus; assembly: GCF_000002235.5. NCBI lineage: Eukaryota > Metazoa > Echinodermata > Echinoidea > Camarodonta > Strongylocentrotidae > Strongylocentrotus > Strongylocentrotus purpuratus. Next base: position 7,062,482 of record NW_022145604.1, on the reverse strand, counting down.
TTCGTTCTCATTATCTCTCCCTCTCTCTCTCTCTCTCTCTCTCTCTCTCTTTCTCATGAATTTTAACTTCTAAACCATACCATATGTTTCATTTGAAATTCTTTTTAATTCAATTTCCCGTTCCTTTACAGATCAAATTGAAAGTCTGAAAGGAGAAATGGTAGCATTAAAACAGCAAGCTTCCAGCAGTCAGTTAGGTAAGTAAGATGTGACTACAAGATAAAATGTACACAAATTACACCACCAGGGGCCTCCAGTTGTGCAGGCTTCTTTAAATAAATATGTTGTTTGATAAATTACAATTATTTTTTGGGTGTAAAATGACAAAAGATCCTACAGTGCAAGAAGTTAATCGCAGATAGGGTAATGACACTCTACTCGGTTATTTCCAACTCTATGTATTCATAGTAGGATTTTTAATATGTTTTCATTCTTTCTTTATTTTTGTAAACAGAAAGGCATACATATTTGATAATTGTTTTACTTTGGTTTCAATCTAATGAATATCCAATCATAACCAAACAGTGTGCATTGTATCTTGTTTTTTTAATATTTTTTGTGTAAAAATCATTTAGAGAAAGATATGCATTTAGATGTATGACATGACAAAATTGCCAGTATGATGATTTTATTGATAGGTTTCACATAGGTTAGTCTTTATCTTTATAATGTTATCAAAGTATTTATTCTTATCAAAATATATTTAAGTTATTTAAAGTTTAAAAAATCATATATGATGTCAGAATTAAATACAATTTAACATTTAATGCCAAGTTCCAGGGAAATCTGTTTGTATATTTATTAGTGTATTTTGGGGTTTTATTTCAGCTGTGGCAAATCAAGAGTCCCAAGCCAGGGACATTGAGAAGGCTATTGAACAAGCCCGGACTACAACGGAGCAGCTACTCTTCCAGAAAGAGCAATGGGAAAAACAGCTGGTGGAAGAGACTAAGCAGTGCGGAGAGCAGAAAGAATGTAAGCTTTGCTACTGGTAATCAAATTGTGGTAGTCATTACAGTGCCATCGGTAATAATAATAATGATAATAGCTCACATTTATAATAAGCCTTGTACTTTGTTTCTAGGCGCAGCACATATTATTACTTCGGTCATCGGATTCAGGCTTACCCGCAACACAATGAATGCATATTTTCCACTCTCTTGGGAGCATTCCAACCAGTCGCCATTTTACAAGCGCAACTTGCTAATCCAACCACATTGACTTTCGCATCCTACCGGGTACCCATTTAACACTTGGGTGGAGAGTGGCAAATGTAGATCAATGTAGATCAATAGGTGTATCATCCCATATTACTTGTACCTGATGTTCATGGTTGATTTCCGTTCTGAAAGTGTCCTTAATTGTTTTTTTCATTGTCATATTCATATTCATATAATACTGACTGGCCTTAAGGGGGATATTAGAATTTACTGCTCACACTAGAATCATATTTCCAGCCCCAAGTTGCAAATTGGAAAAGGCACTTTGAAAATTGATTTATTATTGTCATCACTATCATCATTAACATCATAATAATCAACATCACCATGATCACCATCCTCATCACTGTATCAATTTATCATTTATTTTTCTCTCCCATACAGTGATGTAGGCTGTAAAATGATTTGTATTTGTATTCTTGAATTCCTTCATATTTTAGTGATTGAAGCCCAAGAGCGAGCAACCAGACAGAGGCTTGAAGCACTGAATAAAGCTGAGCATTACTTCAAGGACATCATGGCTTTAGAGTTCAGGAAGATTGATGGTGAGGACTAGCTAAAGCAAAACTTGTGTATAAAGACCGCTCAAGGGAGACATTACAAAATTTGGTCTTTATAGGGAGGTGCACGTTCATGTACCGGTTCTTTTCCAATGAGAAACTTTTCAAAGGACCCCCACCCCCAATTAAAAAGGTTTTCATACTCATTTGGTCTTTATATACAGGTTAAAAGTACTAATTTGTCTTTTTAGACGCAGTCAAACCTGATTAAGTCACCACCTGTCAGAAAGACCATTGTCTATATATTCGTCACTGTCTGTTTGAATATTCCTGAAGAGAAATTCACATTGAGCATGTTAGGAACCTGTACATAAAGACCAGCTGACTTATTAAACTGATTTCGGGTGTTTTTTTTTTCTTCTTTTCCTTTGATTTTTTTGTTGAAATTTCCAATTTATTGCCAAGTAAAAGATTTTTTTAATTAAAAAAAAAATATATATATTTACTGAAAATCAAATGGCATATGGTCACTCAACTCAAAAGAGCACACTTGTGGATGTTTATTTTGTTCTTTCTGCTTGTACATTTTACATATTTTTGCAGGACTGAATTAATTTTTTTTAAAGCAAAACTAAATGTGGAATTTCGTTATTGATTTTGAAAACACATTCTTGAATGAGAATGAGGAGTTAAAAAGGCACTGTATTACTTTAAAATTTCTCAGTGACCACTCCTGGCAAACAGTTTGAATTTTAAAAATATTTTTCCCACTCTCAATCTTATTAGAAAATCTTTATTGTTATCAATTGTAAAACGCAAAGACTTTTCTATACATGCTTTGCAAAAACTTAAGGTATTATCAGTATTAATATAGTCATGTGATTCTTCTTTTTTATCAGGTGATCATCTACAGTTTGTCTTCACTAACGTGGACTCTAAGAACCATGATAGGAGCTTCTATCTGACGATCAAAATTGATAACAGCCAATATCAAGGTATGTTCGGTGCCTTCCACTTTTCCTCTGTCAGAAGCCACAGGCATATCTATTTAGCTTTATTATTTTTTTACCTATGGTCTTTGATCTGGGGGGTGTTTCACAAAGATCCCAAGTCGAACTTAACTTAGTTGGACTTTTAAGCAAAAAATCAAATATTCTAGACTTTTTATAAATTCCACATCAAGAACATGAAATCTCCTTGAAAGTAGAAAATATGAATGATTTGAATCAACATCTTATGCCTTTTAAAATAACTTTTACAAAATATTTTTATAGATGCTAACAGCTTTCCATAATTGTTAAGTCCAACTTGGAGATAAGTTCAACTTTGAATCTTTGTGAAACACCCCCATGGTTGAAAATTGTTGGTAGGGAAGTAGGAGGGCACCCTCGCCTGCTCACTACACCCTGCGGCCCTCAGGCTCCCCCTTACGTATGACTTTAGTAGAGATAACCTCTTGAAATTATTCTGAATAATTGACTAGTTTTAAATGCTTTTGAAATTAATCTGAATAATTGATGCAAATTAATTAAAGTGGTGTTGTTATCTTCACTTCTGAAAAATTTCATGCCTGAAATAACAAAGAAGTTAAATCATTTATTCACAAATGGGACTTGAATTAATACTGGATTTCTTGCCTTCCTAAAAACCCAGTCTTGTTTCACTTTTGTGCTAGATACAAGATAAATTGGCATTAGACCAAATGAAAGAAAGTCATACATGTATTTTCTAGGTACATGTACATTTTAAAATATTTGTGCCACAATTGCAATACAACATTAAATGGTAATTGTATATAGAGTGTTTAGATCCATAAAATATGAGTAATACCGTAATTATAATTTCCTTTTTTGTCATCTTTGACCCAAAGTGACCGACTGCTGCCCAGCTATAGATGGCATTCCAGAGATGGTCGCAGGGCTCAACAAGTCCAATAACCTCATGAAGTTTGTCGTAGAAGCGAGGAAAAAGTTCAAGCTTACAACGACTTGAAATCAGCATTGGATTCTTTCATTCACATCGTAACGAAAGAATGGTGAATCGTATTTATATTTTCACCACATAACATATGTTTTAGAAAATATCTAATTTTATAGATACTCTAATAACTTCTCATATGATTTCTTTTTTCTTCAAGAAATGTTCAAAAATAAAAAAAATTATATGCCTATTTGGATTTGCCTGTACTGGTGTTGCTGGTATGACCAGCTGTCAACAATAATTTATTTAAACCTGAAGTGATAATTCCTTTCAATTGCAGAATAATTTTTTTTGTAATGAATTAAATAAACAGATTGAATGTACACACACTTGAGTTATATTTAATCACTATTCACATATGCACCAACACTGCTTTCTTATAGAGACTTGAAAAATTATTTTCTATACTTGAAGAGGATAACAGAAGCTGGCGAGTCTTTGCCTACAGATTACAAATTGTGTGTCCTTTTTTGTAGAATGAAACACATCTAATGCATATACATGTATATGTTTTTGTGTGTTTCTGTAATTAAAAGACTAAGATTTAATGTAGTCAAACTTGTTGGCCAAAATCACGAGACCACAATATTGAATAACCTTGGGTCGATCTTTTTTATATATTCAATAATATTCAATGTTGATGTTGTATAAAAGATACCTAATTTAGGAGAGAATGAAATAGTTTCAAGAATTATTATGTTTCTAGCTGCATTTGCAGATTGATTATGTAATATAGCAAATATATCTTAGGTAAATAAAGATAGATTCTAAACTTGTCCTGACCTTCACCGATAAAATTCTACTATTAGTTCACACATGGATATTGTTGAAGGCTTGTTGACTACTGAAGAGAAAATATCAGACAATAGATAAATTCATATTAATCATTTATTAAAATTGAAAAGATTTTTTTTTTAAATACTTGTAATTAATTGAAGCCCTCTACAGTGTTGGGAGCCCCGGCCCCAAATATTTCCCTAAATATTTCCCCCCAATAACGTGTTTGAAGAAAAATATTGATAAAAGAATACATAATTTGGGTTTTCTGTTGTACACAGAAAACCTAAATTTTGTACATTTGACTTCAAACACATTTGTTTTGAAAATCCTCGCAGAAATGTGTCTTAAATGACATCCTCTTTCACATTACGATACAATTTAAGAGAAATTTGGCCATCAAATTTTTGAGGGCTCCCAACACTTTAGAGGGGCTTAAACTTGTACATAGACTTGTAAATATTGTACATATATGCTTGTAAATGAAAAATGTTTGTTTATCAAAAACACTTTTGAAGGCTGTATATGTGTATTATACTTTAAAAAAATGTTGTACATTGTATCTTATTACAAATAAATCATAATCTAAAATGTATATAACTTTATTTTTGTTATTATTTGCGCCTCCTAATATTTGTCTTATTTTTAGGGAATATATTGGATGTTTGGAGCCAGCTAGAAGAACATTAACTTTGTGATATACACTGCATGAGTTAACACTCTCGTGGCTCCAAATAGACGATTTTATGTTTTCGTGTGATTTGTAACCAAGAACGATAGGTGGACTGGTTGAAAAAAAAATTATAAGCTTTTCAACGTATCATATTCTCAAGAAGAAGAACAAATCTGGACAAATAACTTAGTTATTCCATTTCAGGACACCAGTTTAAGTATCTCTTGATTATTTCACACATGGACAACAGCTATCCAGCCAAAATGACCCCCAAAGTGATTGACCCACTGGGTTACAAGGGGGGGGGGGGGGGGACATTATCCATACAGAATTATTATTACATTTACATGTCTTGGGGATGATAGCTAGTACAAAGACAGTTTGTCACCAAATATTTTCATTTCAATGAAATGGACCTGTTTACCAACACATTCAAATTTTATGCATACTTTTTAAACAAAGGTTGTTCTTGAAAACCTGAAGGCTTGCCCGAGGCATCCCAACATAGCAGTATGCAGACTGCATTTCAAGTATTGTAGTTCATTCATTAATATCGGGTTAATGGAATAACTTGTCACTAGGTCCCCAGGAAAGAAACATCCATACATTTGAATATGTTTGTAAACTGGTTTATTGAATCAACCACTTACTAAAAATCAAGCACAGAAGAAAGTCTTCATTTGGTTAGTCATAAGTTGATCTTTATTACAGTTAAATAAAACAACATGTGATAAATCAGGGAAGAGATAAGGTATATTATATTTACAAAAACTTTCTAGAGACTGCATTTTGCTAGCTACCCATAGTACATCATAGTACAACTTCCATACATCCATTCTACCTGTAGCTCAATATTAAACACAAAAACATGTTTTTAATTAGGCTACAACCATTCAAAAAAATGATGACAAATACAGTAAGTTTGGTATTTGGTAATACCAGTAATGATCACAAGTGTCAGAATATACAAGGTATGGTAAATGAATGTCTGCTTTAATATAGTAAAATGTTGACCACCAGGCGCCCAATTTTTGCAATTTTTCAAAGACTTTTTATCCTGTTTTTTTTAAATAAATGGCTATGCTCACTCATGCTTGAAAAGTATGATTCCAATTGCATAACATCTTAAAGAGGATTCATTTGTTGATTTTGAGATATGAAAGATATCTTTATATTAAACATTTATTTGAAAATCTTAATTATAAATAGTCTCCACTTTTTTCCTTTTTTTTTTTGCTGAGTGTATAATGTAGTCAACCCTGTCCTAGCTAGCAAAAATCCACTTTCTGTAGAGGACTTTATATACCACTTTTTTTACTTCCTGACAATCCTGTGAAACGTGGAAAACAGTTTATGAAGACCAACTGCATTTATACACATTTCACTGTTTCTTATATACAATTTTTCTTAATTAATCCTGCCATATGAACAAAAGATTTTATGTAAAATCAGGTTCCCAATAGACGGCTTTTCTTGTTCCCCTTGATTTTTCTGACCACACGTGACTGTAACATGAAAAAAAAAAAAAAAAGAGACAAACTAATGCATGCTTGTCATATTCTCATAATCAGACTCGCATAAACCACCAAATTTCACACACCTCACACGATTAAAACAGTTCTCTAATTTCACCATCATTTACAAAATTCTAGAACATACTCAATTAAAACTTCCCACATAAATGTACCGGTATGTGTCATAAACACTCAACTAAATTCCTTTGCTCAGAATTCTTTGGTGTACTCTATCTCTATCATTAAAGCGCCCACACAGGGGCATCACTAGATCATTTTGAACAGGGGGGGGGGGGGGGGGGAGGTGTCAAACCACATTCGCCAACAAGAACAAGGAACATGCAGAAAAAGGGGTAAACATGTGTTTTGATTTTTAAAGATTTGGCAACAATCTATGAAAATATTAAATTTCCAGACAAAATGTTTGTTATGTGCTATTGGGAGGGGAGGGAGGGGGGGGGGGGGTTACTCCACACATCTAGTTACGCTCCTGTTTAGCACTGGCTAGAACTCAAGCTGCACTCGTCCAAATTTATCATGCACTGTACTCGTAACACATCATTCAACATCAATACATCCCTAGAAATATGAATGTACAGAGATTTTGCCCATGGATGTGATAAAACATGGCCATCACTTTACCTCCAGCCCTGATTTTTCATATAATGATATCTGTAAAGCGCTCAGAGACATCACAGTTTTTTTCATTTATAGTGCTATACAAAATCCATATTATTATTAATATTACTTCCTTTTGTTAGTAAAATAGTTTGACTAAACTGTCAAATTTTCATGCAAGTACCCTGTGCATATGTACATGTACATGTACATGTATAAAGGGATATTCATCTGGATGATATCTTCCTTTAAATAATGAAATAAATATGTAACATGTTTACGACTACACAAACCCTTGTTAATAGCATTAACTTAGAACATCTAGATTTTCTCCACAAATAGTACATTATATAAATACTAATTCATCTTCTGCGTAGAGTAATTAATTAACATACATGTACATGTATATGCAAGGGAATAGACAATGAATTGTAATTTTCTAAAACACTCACAATGTTGGTCATTTTTACATTTTCAGGGACATACAGTGTACAAGCATAATCAACCAATATCTAATATCGATTGCATAGATATTGACCTATTATATAATCCTATTTATTGCATAGACCTTTACTTTGTTTACCATACAGATCTAATAAACCTCCTAATTTTCTGGGGTTTTTTTGCAGGATGGGGCATACTATGAAAACCAAAATTTATATACAGTTTGAATATCAGGGATTCCGTTAATACAATCTCAACTACAATGTACTATACATTTTTATTTTATTACTGTGTACATCAGTAATAACTTCAAAACAATGCCATGCTTGGATTTTTGTTGTGATTAATAATGATAAATGAAAATTCTATGAAGATTATTAAATACTCTTCAAAAGAAATTCAAGAAACTGACATTATCGGAATAAACAGTAAACACACACATACTTTTTCTAACCTGTAGTACTGGTGTTAAAGAAAAATGCATGAAAATTAGTAATTAGATAATTGATTAATTACTATTGAAAAATAATAATAGAAGGTTACATTCCATCCTACACATGAAATACATGCAAATAATTAAAAAGATCTTTCAAAGACTTTGTTATTAATATTCCTATTCTATAAGTCCTAAATAAGAGGGAGATGAAATGCCGTATACATACATCCAAAGAATTGATCTGGAAATGATAAAATACAGTTCTGAACATAGAGCCCAGTATGGGGGAGAACTATAATTGCTATAACTCTAAATTTATCAAAATTTGATCTCAATGATATTGATCAATGTGTGGTCTACTATATAATTTAAAAAATGCAGATGTCTTTATTCTTTCTAGAGTTGATTTCAATTAATCTCTCTCCTTACATGTATATCTGAACAAATACAAGCCATAGAAAGTTTAGTTTTCACAGGAAAAAGTTACATGTTCAACTCTTTATAAAGAGTACAAGGATATAAACTAAATAGCCAATTTAAAAGGCAAAGCTTCTTCATACAAGAAGAGTAATGTACCATCCTTGAAATCACAACTAAAGAATTATTATCATGTCTCATCATTTTACCCAAAGAAATGAGTTGTTCTAAGTTTAACTGTACAAGAAAGTTTGGAGAAGAAAAAAAAATCAATTGGCACTGTTATCTATGGCAAGAAATTTCTTTTTGAATCCCAACTGTCTTTAGGAAATTTCCTAATTTATTGGTAGCACCTTTTGACATAAACAATATTACAGTTTAAATAATTTTTAAAAATACTACAATCATACATGTAGTACACTTGCAGGTTGTATAAGCCTGCGTTATCTGAACTTTATCTTCATTACAATCGTCATTCTTGACTTTCTGTTCTAGGCATCTAATTAATGTCAACCATAAAACTATGGGATATGGCACAACTCAAATTCATCCCATAAGAGACAATGTGCAAAATGAGCTGATATGATACATGGATAATTTGATTTTATCAAGCAGTGCATATGGGTATGTGCAGGAACATAATTTAGAGTTAATACAAATCTAAAGTTGGCCGAGATGTGGAATTCAAAATCATTTCTTTCGTTTACAATTTGGCATTTCACTTTTGTTACATGTTCCTCCATTTTTGTTGTTTTACTGGATTAGAGAAATCCTAATTTGATGTAGATTTACAAAGTATATCACACCAAGCATGTACAGATACAAGTTGAATTAATGCTCTCCCCAATAAAATTATTATTTACATACATACATGTAATTCTCACAACCATACTGTTCATCGACAATACAACTACCGGTAATCTCTAAGCACTACGATTTCACTATTGCATCATGATCAGTTTAGTAAGTATATATATTACAACGATTACAGGATAACAATTATATCAATCTATGTAAAATTAAAGGTCAATGTATGGTAAAAAATATACCATACCATCGCTTTTTTTTTGAAGGTGTTTTGTTTCTAAATCTTCTAATAGACAAGTGCACTTTAATTTCTAAATTGCATAATTTTGAAACAGGATGGAAAAGAGTCACATGTACATCAAGACCGTGCTTTAAATGCTAGACTTCCTTGAAGGAGGGGAGACCATGAAATTTGTTTTAAGGTGTTCCTCAGTACTGTTCCTGTGCACCTTAGCAGTTTAGGGCGGCTGGTTATGTATTCACCATGCACAGCGCCTGAAGTTTCTGGTATTGCGCATAGTAAATACATGATCAGCTGGCCCTGCGTAGCTAAGGTACGCTCTAACATTACTGTGGAACGTCCTTACCTAACATGCAGTTCATTAAAGCTAATCTTGAGCTCTTCCCCATTTCTAGTCCTCGATATACAAATAATACAATGGTGCATGGGTATTATTGGGCGACTGTTGAATAATTGTTCTAAAATTAATACTGACGAAATGGTGGAACTCCCAGCTATCGCATCTGATGCTTGCAATGCAAAATACAAATATGGGAGTACAGATTCACATACTACACTGTGTAAAGAAATGAGAGAATTATCCCTAGAAGACTAAATACATGGAGTTGCAGCATTTTAGTTCTATGACATTTATAAAATGGAAAATACATGTATCAGCCACCGGTACTTTTTGATCTTCATGACATATCTTGTTTTGAGGGGTGGGGGAGGCTTACAATGAGTCAGATTCTTTACTGTTCAGTCATAAAAAATCTTTGGGCTTCAAACACTTTATCCGCAAGACACCCCCGACAAGACCAACACCAGATCGACCATAGACCAAACAAAAATTACACTACCCCAAATGGACAAAATGCTCTTGGTTATCGTTATCGGTCGACTTGTAGTTGGTTTGGTCATGTGGCTTGGGTATTAGAGTTGTGGGTGGTACAGACAAAGAGTTGCCAATACAACTTATTGAGGTTTTTAAGGACAAGATGGAAGGTATATCGTCAGCTGATGTTCAGTATTTCAGAAGAAGTCTAGAGCTTCACATAGATCAGCCTCCTAGGGGTACATTCACACATGAAGTGGTAAACAGCTTCAAAATCCTGGCACAGCAAAATAAAATGACATACAGTGCAAACATAGTGCGCTTCACATTTACGCATGTTGCATCAGGTATAGGCGAGTTTATAGAGAGTCATGTGGTGGACTGAAAAATCAGTCTATTTCATTTGGGAATACATGTAATATGTTCCGCTGAGACCGATTCTGGCTTAAATGGCAATAGTCGAAAGATGGTAAAAACTTCTCCAAGCAGAAGGACTACGCTGTCTAGGTGGGTTGCTAATTTTGTCGCCTCCCACTTGCCATTCAAGTCTTGAAATATTTAAAGTTTGCTGCGGCGTTTTTGAGGTGATTACCGCGCCATATGTGAATGACCCTTACGTAATAGCTGCGTGTGAATAGGGACATGCTAATTAAGCAGTCATGCAAATTACAGCTGGCTAGTGTGAATCCCCCCAAAACGTTATGCTACCTATCCAAAGAACGATACTGCCATGGCTCCCACACGGAGGTGGACTTCATTGATGACGACGACGGTGATGGCGACGCCGGCTGATACAGGGATCGATGCGACGATGATGATGACATTGGGGTTGGCGATGAGGGAAATCTTGATGGTGGGGGTGACGTCATGGATCTCAAAGACGATGAGGATGATGAAGATGGGAACGACAGAGACATCGATGGCGATGTCTGCATCATCGACCAGGGATCGTATTGCGGATGATTATTAATCCTCTCCGTCACTTGACTCTGCCTCATGAGAGGAGTCCTATATATATATATATTTTTTTTTTTAGGGGGGGGGGGGAGGGATTAAGTAGAAATTAAAATTGAATGGAGGGGGGGGGGCAAAAAAAGAGAAGAACAAACAAAGGATTAGTTTCAATACCTCTTGTAATACATCAAAGTACAACCTCAATATATTGTTTTTAATAGTACATATACAGATAATCAAATCTATGACAACAAACAGCCCCACAGAAACAAACGAGAAGCAGAACAAAGCTCTTTTTTCTAGTGGTAAGGGAAGTATTTCATCCTTCCTGTCCTCAACTTGAATTATTCAAAATATATTGTACCTCAAATGAAAAATACTGACATGATTTTACTATTTCTATTCATCACATATTCAAGATATATCATCATGCTATTGTTGCTGTAAACGTGGACGAATTTAAAAGTAAATTGTCATTATGATATGAAAGTACAAACTGTCTCGTTTTCACGTCAAATTAGGCCTTTCCTGTTTACAAAAATTCAGCTTATGAGAGTCTAATGATATTGAAAGCAAAACTGAATGCACAAAAAAATTGTTCTTCCTTCCTTTGGACAATTATTCTAAAATCAAGGAATATTTCTGACTTCAAACATTTTAATGACACTAGATGATATCAATCAAGAAAAGAACCATATATTTACATTCAAAAATCCATAAAGCATTTCTTACATTATACAATGCAGACAACATAATCACAGCCATTCTGTGATATATAAAGCTCTGATAACTCTTTAATAAAACCAGTGGAATAGCAAATTCTGCCTGTGATATGCAACTGAAGGATTCAAGTGATCGTCTCTGATCAATTGAAGAAATTACTGAAATCGCTAAATATGAATATAATACAATTAGCAAGCTTTTTTTAAACTTCCTTCTTTCTCTTAAAGTTAATAGGGAAGCATATCTCAATTTATTCCAAATTGCCATTCCACTGAAAACTCTTTTATCAAATCAACAACAAACTTTGAAGTGAGGTCATATCATAATGTGCTTTCTGAAAAGTCAACAAAAAATATTTACAATCTGGTTAAAGTTTCATAAAACTAACCAATCTGCATCATCACAATGATGTTTGGAACAAATTTGCTTGTTCTGTTTATATTTTGATCACATTCTATTTGTACTTCCTTCTATTAAAAAAACATTATAGTCGATTGCCTGAGCAAAATAAGGTAGTCCGAAGTGATGAAAATATATGACAAAATTGTGCTGTGACAACTTCCACAGCCTGTTTTGAGATTATTTATATATCATGATTTTATTTGTATAATTCAAAAAAATAGTTGGGAAAAGAAAACATAGATTTTTGTTTTAAAAAATTGCCAAATCCAAATCAGAATTCAATAAAAAAGGTAAGTTTTCAGAAAGATTTTGAAAGAAAACAAGGGACAAAAAAATGTGATGAACAAAGTTAGAGAAGAAAAGAAACGGAAATGATATAACCTCACTCCACATAACGCATTCTGGGTACAATACAAAAATACATAAGAACATAATATCAAATAACCATGCAATTTCATTGTTGCAAATCAAATTCTCAGAACAAAGCGCAGATGCACATACATGTACATACAGGTAAAGAAAATTGTGAAAAATGCATTAACACAACACAGAAAACTCCTGAATATCGTTACAGAAACATTACCATTCTGAAAATTTGTGATTTCTCATTAGAGTACAAAATTGTTTTTGAAACCCCCATTTGTCAGTAACTAGAATACACATCTTAAACAAATACAAGTGCAAACTTGATATCCAATCTTACATAATAAGAATAGCGCACATGGTATTTTCACAAATACTTTTATCTTAAATTATCCCGAACTTATTGAAAGAATCCAATTTCAAAGGAAATTCACATCAAAGTGATTCCATGGCTCATTTAATTAAATATCTCTTTAAAATTAATTCTAGATTTTCTAGAAATCTCTGTTATCAAAGCACAAATCAATTTTCTGCTCGTACTATCGTTTGCTCAAAATCAGCTCCTTTGATAAGAAATATTTAGGCTAATACATGTATGTACTATTTTCTTATACCAAATATACAAATTCAAAAAGACCTTGCATTTGATATTACATCCTAAAATTCCTACCGGTACATACATATATTTCGCAGGTTAAGTTCATTGTTAAGAAGAAAAAGAGGGAGAAAAAAAAAACATATCGAATGATGAAGTCTGTGTTAGATTTACCCAAAACCTTAACTTTGCAAAATAAAAAGCTATAGGAAAAAACTTTAAACAAATTAATACAACAATACATATGTACCAACAAGAAATAAATACATTGAAACTAATAAATTATACCACATGCCGACATTAAACACATGCATTAATCAACAGATAGAGGAAATAAATCAAACAAAAAGGAAACTTACATTGACACAAACGATGAAAGCATGCAAGGTATGTGACAGGAATGCGAAGGTAGAGGGCAGTGTGCATACAAGGTAGTAGCAGACACGTGCGGTACATGGCAGGCAGCAAGGCTTTTTTTAAATTTCCATTTAATTTATTTTCATTTCTTTGTGATAAAAGCTTTAATATTTTGAGAGAAAATTAATGTGCTGGGGTTTTTTTTATTGAATATTTATCAACTACTTGCTGCGAAGGCAGTGATTTGGTTTTTAGCATTTTTTTTTATTAACAAAATTGTGTTGTAAAGAAATATCAGGTACAAAAAAGCAGTATTAAACCTAAGTTTATAACACTTGCCTGATATTTTCAAAGACAGCATATAAAATTGTGAGGCAAAATTTAATAAAGCTAGAAAATTCCTACAAATGTTCAGTTCTAAATTGCAAATTCTTACCTTAGCAAATATTTTTTGAATCCTATATTCTATTATTGTTAATTTGAAATATTTGTTTTAAAACTAGGATATTCTTTTGTTATTAAAGAAGACTTTTTAGATACCAATTCAAGCAAGCAAAGTAGAGATAGTAAAAACTGCAAAGTGCTGGAAGAAAATACCAGAAAATATAAGTGCAGATCACAAAAGAACAGAATCGAGTGCAATACAACGATGCAAGGTGCAAGATAACACACAACTCCGGTGCAGCAGTGCTTCAACGATAAACATCTGTCAAATCATTTGAATACATATCTATGCTTACTAATTATGTTGGTTAATATTCTAGGTTTCTCGCTGCTTAGGGCGGAGGAAGTCCATCATTAGAAGTATCAAAATTGAGAATCAAAAAAAGAGGGGGAAAAAGAGGGAAAGGAAGACAAAAGAAAGGGAGAGAGAGAGAGAGAGAGAGAACAAGGCACAAAAACAGATACCTAGCTCAAATGTGGCAGATATTTACAATGTCTTTGGATGTTTTAAAGTGCTATTTCAAATAATTAACTTTTTTGTTCTTGCTTTCTTTTTTTGCTGTATGCAGGATAAAAAATAGATAGACAATAAATATGTATGACAATAGATATTTCTAATAGTACCAATTGATGTATGTAATGAGTGGGAGTGAAAACATGTTTATGAGGGGAGAGAATTGGATGAAAACCACAACGATGACAACAATTTCAAACAGTAAACAACATATTAACCACTCATTAAGTTACAAGGTTTCACATTATCATGTAAAACCTCATTTTTTTGCCATTACAATCTATTAAGTCTCTGAGTTAAATTTGATATGAGAATGTCTGAATTGAATTCATGCCTATTGTCAATTGGAACGTGTGATTATTAAAAGATGAGAATCTTTGCAACATCAAAATATCTGACATTGAAGGAAAAAGTTAATAGTGTCAGTTCTCAATTAACTAGAAAGTTACAGAAAGAGTACAGATATATCACACAGCTATATAATATTTGGTTAGTGTCCAGAATTCCAATTAGTTAAGAAAATTAAATATATTTTAATCTGCATAGATGCAACAAGAGTGATTAATTGTTTGTTTACTATTCATATACCAGTTCAAATCGATTGCTTTGTTCACACTCGCTAAAAACACACACATCAGGCACCTTTCACACTCTGTGGAATTATCGTTATATCTTGGAGGAAGGAAGGGGAAGGGGCGGGTGATTTGTGCAATATATTCATGAAAAGATGTTATTTTGGATCTTTACAAACAAGTAATGTTCTGCTGTGTGCTTATATACCATCTAAATAGTGAAAACTGTATGTAATTTGTGCAATCTAAATGTGTAAATAAAATATGTTAATGGTAATTTCAAAATTTACCACTGCCCTTTGTGGGTCGATTTGAATTTGCATGAAATACACTCCTACACTGAACATTGATATAGCTTTAGAAAATGGAAATTGAGCATGTATGAAAAGTTTGAATACAAAGGGCAGAATTTTGACATGTTAAAAGGAGGAGGCATTACATGATAGTTTACAGGTTGGAGGTATACATACATGTGTTTTGAAGTTGGTACAAGTTGAAGCCCTTTTCTTAATATCAGCATTATGTGACTTTGTTGGACAATTGACGAGGTTGAATAGTTGAACGGAACAGATTGAAAATATCACACACAATCAACACACATGAATGTAATGGAAACCCACAAGTTTGTGAAAATGCTTCACAACTCCAGCACAGAGTGACCTAAAGCGTTTGATAATTCAAATAATGAAATTCCAATTGTCATGGAAGCTCAATGTAAATACATGTACAAAAAGTTCCTGCCAAATTTAGGAAGACTGAAAAATGTGAGAGGGGAGTTTAGAATCAATTTCTGCGCTGAATTTGCAAACATAATCACTGAATGATCACAGAGAAAGAACAATGAACATGAGAACATAGACAGACTTAAAACCACAAATGAAATACATGTACAAACAAAATATAAATGAACTTGTGTGGAGACAGAACAATAATGGATGATGGGGGACAAATGGTCTGATGGATGAGAGGGGAGGAAAAGGGAGAATAAATGAGAATAAACCCAAGGCAAGAAATAAAAACAAAAAATTAAGAATGCAAGAGTGGTTTTCATCTTATCATGGCTTGTGGCATATATTTTCATTGTATCATACAAGAATAGCATAGCAATCCTGGCCCCATTTCACAAAACTTGTCATCAGTGACAAATGACAGTTTTTTGTTATAAGCTACTGAAATCCTTGCTTCTGATTGGTTATCAGCAGATTTGTCACTGATTTATGTCATTTGCCATTGAAAAAAAAGTTTTGTGAAACAGGTCCCAGGTGGTCTCATTTTAGTGATAACAAATTATAGAAGAAAACAGCAGATTTATGGCTACAACTGCCTCATGATGCAAAAACCTTCACATTTTTCTCTTCATATACACTTTCATCTTAATATCAAATGCTTTGTATCAACTTCTTTCTTCTGATAAGATGTCAAAAGACTTTAATATCATCACAACATTTACTTTGCAATTCCTTTATTTCTTCCTTCCTGTGTAAATTACTTTTTTGTAAGAGTGATACTTAGTTTAAAGATAAAAAAGTTATAGTTGCCAATGATGAGATACATATTTCTATTTGAACTTGCAAGACAAAAGAGCAGATAAAAATGTCAAAGGTCGTATCACTTCCAATCAAGGAAGCACGCCCTCTATGTGCAGTTTGTGTACAGTTAGCATAATCCATGGTTATTGGAATATCAATTATAATCATGATTAATATAGTCATCGCCTCTGACATCAAGAATGTTATATTGCAGTGTCATTTCTGACTAACCGTAAGTTTTCTTGTAATGTTGAGATATCGCAAATTCATACTTACTATATAATTATGGATATATCTTATCAATGAGTATATACATTATCTTACAGACTATAGTTAATATAAAAGTTGTTAAAACTCAAAGTAATATATATTAATATACCAAAATAACTCTTGCATAAAATCAATCAGATCCAAATAACATTACACTACAGTCCCACAAACCCTTTCTCCTGTTAGGGGTACGTGCCATTCCATCAATAAAACTACTGTATGGTTTACTAACAAAATGAAAACATGATGTGAATTTGTACAAGGTGAGATGTCATTATAATATCATTAAGGTTCATAAAACATAATCTTTTTAAATATTTCAAATGTTAAAATGTCAAAACAAAGAAAGCCTATAAGTATCATTTCCAATGATAAGTTTTTAGCAATGAATAAAACTGTTCATCACGCTCACTGATGAAAGATAAAATATTCTATTTTCAAAGACAAAAATATATTAATCTAGTTTTCTTGTTTTCCTTCCATCTTTCAGCTTCATCAGTCTATCATATCAAAGACGTGGTGCTACCTAACTGCTCATATTTACAAGCAACTTTTACCATTTTGGAGGGATATACTGATCCCTAAATTAATCTTGTCAATCTCAAAAATCTAGAGCATCGATTACAATTTTCTGAATAGTTTAAACATAAAAATGGAAATCAACAAGGAGCCAATTTTAGGTTATACACAAAACATTCAATTTACATTGTACACATTATCCGTCTAAAATAGGGATATGTTCATATAGAAAATACACAGTATGTACAAGCTGTACTGTATGTACACATATAGAAAATATCATAATAAGAAACCGACACTGGTGGACCAATTCAAACTTTGGTTGGTATTGGAAAGAGAATACATTCATCACATACAGACCAGTAATATTGATGAACTGTCTCTTGGCAAAACAGACATGCAATAACATGCATGGGACTGGGGAGAAACAGACCACATATGATTACTTTAAATGTATATGTCGGACTTAACAAAGAGAATAAATATTTGTATATATCAATGAAGAACATTGCATTTAAGCTTTGGGATGGGGGGGGGGTGGGGGGGGGGGGAGGTGTATATGAGATCAAGATAGCTGCCCTTTTCTACTTTTTTTCTTCAATGTTGGTTCACTGAACACTCATTGAAACAAATGTGCAAAAATATGTCACACCAAGCTGTCACCCATATCAGTAACATGTAATTGATGTTTTAATGAACATGTGGTATATAGCTCTAGTTTAAAATAAAACTGTTATTCATAGTAAAGGAATGATCTCTCTGTTCCTAAAAACCTTTCTTTAAAAAAAATCATGGAATAAGAAGTAAAATAATAGAATGGTAATGTATTCCTTTCCCTTTTTCAAATGAAAATTCACGGAGAACTATGCAATGGAAGGAATTGTGATCTGTTTTCTGTTTCTCAATTTGTAATGAACATATCAAAGCATTCCAATACCAGTCAAAGTTGGAATTTGGACCACGGTGGTTTCAATTCTACTATAATTACAGACTACATCAATATAGCACCTATTAGAAGCAGTATAGTGTATGTTGTTTACAACTACACTCGAGAAAAAATACAGAGAATATTCAATGGTGTTGATAACAGAAGACGATGATGATGATGAGGATGATGATGATGATGTTGATGATGATAAGGATGATGATGATGATGATGAAGGTGATAAAGATGATGATAAAGATAAAAATCAACAGAAAGTGTGATAGCAGTGTATTATCAGGTAATGATACCCAATGAAAGAAAGAGAAGAATTTCAGAAGAAATAGAATTGAGAAAATAAGAATCATGATGATGATTTTGAGGGTGATGGTGTAAGTGGATGTACATGAAGAAGATAATGTGAATATATTAACTCATATAAGTATCTGGGGCCAGTTTCTTGAAACAGTCACAGGTCTAAGTTCACAGACATCCCATAGAAACATGTGTTTATTCTAAATAGAGGATACATCACAAGATTCTCTGGGATGCCCAAGAAGTCAGACTCATGGATTCAAGAAAGTTGACAAAATGCAATTTCTTTCCTCACTTTCTTTCAGATTATCACTCATGATATTAATATGTATCATTGTACATTTATGACAGCACCAATTGCATATTTTCATGAAATCCCTCCATTTATCAACTACCGATACTACTCTAGTCTACAGCATCAGAGCATAAAGTTGTGAATTTAACAGAAAAAGCTAAACTATTTTAAAGGAAATTAATACAGAGTAAAAAGATCCCTGGTTTGAAGGGTCATTTTTCAGTTATCCTTCTACAAATTTCCATTTTTGGTAATGTCTCACATTAAGTACATGAAGTGCAGCATTGAACTTTGTAAAATTAAATGTTTTCTAAATGGTTTAGGCGCTCATTTCTTGAGCATATACAATATTTCAGAAAGAATCTTGCTCTGCATGAATCGATGATCATAACATTGGTAAATAACAACAGATCTGACACAACTGAGGAAATTATTGCCATCATAATGACTAAAGGGGAATTAAAACTCAATCATATTCAGCTAAAAGTTTGAGCTGACAGCTTCTGGTTGTAGTTGTAATACATTTGTAGAATTCTTTCTGAACGAATTGGACACATTGCAAAGTTTTTTCTTTTCTTCATAGAATACACATTTGTCATGCAATTTTACAGGTAAAAGGTTGGAAAAAGCAATTTGCTATAAAAATAAATAAAAAAAGCAATTCCTATATTTCAGATTAACAATTCAAATAAAGAAAAAGAAAAAAGAAAAGCCCATATTAATGTGCATTTTTAAAGAATTGTATTCCTCTTTAATTATATTTTTTTTTCCACATTTGAAACATCAGAAAACAGAAACTAAATATTTTTCTATCAAAATAGAACCAAATACAATTTTGCTATAATTTCTAAGTTACTACAAAATAAAAACATGTAAATATGAAATTCTCTTCATAACATAAAAAATAATCTATAAACATAAGTTGGCCACTCTTCTGCTACTGAAAGGTCAGGGAACTATCAGCCCAGCTGCTAAAATATTCTCTTTACATTTGATGATAAAGCTTCATTTTCAACAAAATTTCTACCATTTCAACTAAATTCTGAATCTACATCTACTAAACCTGTGTACCTTGGTAAAAATTGCACATTTGTGAGCAAAAATGGCAAGTAACAAATTAAGTATAAATAAAATTCTACACATTGCAATGGGTGCATCGTTATATATTAATAATCTCTCTCTCAAATAAAAAAAAACATTAGTAGTTTATCTGGTTCGTGTGTACAAAACAATCTACATGTATACAAAAATGCTAGAATTGTGTTATGTTATATTACTTTTATTTCCTATATACACTTGTCATTAGCTGTGCAAAATGACAGAATAAAATTGCTGCGTGTGTAAGCTTTACAACTTCTTTCCAAAGTCCGATTTTTATTTTGCATGGCATGAATTCTTATGAGTGCTGCAATATATACATCACACTTACACAAATAAGATCATTGCTTTCTTTCGAGTGGAAACACATCTTTTTGTGAAGGTTATAGAAGCACAAAACACACGCAGGAACACGTCAAACACTGGGGTTTTGTGGAATCTTGAGGTATATGATCATGAAAGCTTAAGGGTTTTACTGGAAGGTGGTGGGGTAGGGGGTTGACTAGGTTTCAGGTTGGGGGAAGGGCAAGAAATTGAAATTACATCAAATCACAGCATAGCATTACATGGTAAGAGTATGAAAACATCAAATGAGGTTTAGGGTAAGGGAAACATGCCGTGTACACATAGGGATGGGGTAATCGGCCGGAGGGAGGGGGGGGGGGTGAAACTATCAAGTAATCCTTGTGGGTGGGGTGGGGGGTATCTTCTTTGTTTTTGTCGGTGAACCAATAGTGCTCAGCCTTGTCGTGTCGCTTCTCTTTGGTGGGGGAGGCGGCCTAGAGGACTTCTGGGGCGGGGCATTGTTGTTGCTAGGGAAAGGGGGTGATCTGTAACTGGAAGAGGGGGATGGGGAGGGCGTGGAAGTGGAGCTCACAGACGAGTTGCTAGGGCTCATTGGCACACCATATGAGTTTGGAGGATAGGCGTTACCTTGAGGGAGCATGTTGTTAACGTGCACCGGTTTGGCCATAGGTTTAGGGGAGGGCTTGGGAGAGGGCTTGGGCGAGGGCTTGGGCGACATGGGGAGTGGCCTGTCCCCATGGACACTGGGTTTTGGAGAGACCACAGGACGAGGGACGCTTGGCTTCTGGTTGACCATCGGTCTTGGAGACATGGGTTTGGGGGACATGGGAGGGGGCACTTTGTTTGCCAAGATGGGTTTGGGCGATGGTGGGGGCTTGTCTCGGACATTGACGTGGGCGTGGGACGGGGACTGCTGGTGGTAAGACTGGTGTTGCGGAGAGTGTGGCTGGGGAGAGCGTGGTTGAGAGAAAGACTGCTGAAGTTGTGGGTGTGGTTGGGGCGAGGGTTGGGAGTAACTCTGACTGACAGGTTGGTGGTTTGTAGGAGGGTGTGATTGTTGGGTCTGGTAATGATGACGAGGGGACGGAGAAGAAGAAGGAGAAGGAGAAGAGTTGGGTTGGGGTTGATAGTGTTGGTTGTTGTGGTGGGCTGGAGAGCGGGGTGGAGACTGAGATTTTGGGGGTTGTTGTGAAGGTTGGGTGGTAGCCACAGTTTGTCTGTTGCCAGGCAATGGAACGGGCTGTCTGGGTTTAAGCGCATTACTGAGTTCATTTAGAAAGACAGGATTGGCTTGCCTCAGATTCTGTCCCTGTTGTGCCCGATCAACTGATGTCTGTCTCTGAATCTGTGGCTGCAATTGCTGCTGCTGTTGCTGCTGCGACGGAGGCCTTTCAAAAGAAACATGCCTCTGAATTTGTGGTTGCGGTGATGGTGGAGATCTAACTGCATCAAATGACACATGCCTCTGCATTGATTGTGGTTGCTGTGGCTGCGACCTCTCCATTGATAAATGTCTCTGAAGTTGTTGCTGTTGCTGCTGATAAGCTCTTTCAGAAGCCTGCCTCTGCAAATCTTGCTGTCTCCTCTCCTGCTCCTGCCGCTGTTGCTGCAACTGCTGCTGGTGTTGCAGCTGCTGCTTGAGTTGGTCTTGCTGCTGCTGCTGAATCTGCTTTTCCAGTTGCAGTTTCTGATGCTGCAACTCCTGCTGCAGCTGATGCTGCTGCTGCTCAAGCTCCATAAGCTTATGCTGTTTGGCGACGATTTCCTGGCTACCCTGCGTGGGCTGGGGGTAGTTTTCCGGCCCTCCGGCATAGGTCATGGGTTGGCCGTAGACGATATCATCCTGCTGGGCCCTGGTAGCAGTTGCGGTGTGGGTGTAAGGGTGGTGGTATTCACTGGCCTGAGTTTGAGGTCCTAGCTGCTGTGAATAGGAGGGATGGGAGTCACTGGTTGAGGGTGTTTGTGCCATGCATTGGGTAAAGAAAGAAGGTGGGGGAGGACTAGGGGATCGTGCAGTAGCATTCTGCTGAGGTGACAAGCAATCCAGATGAGATGGTGTACAAGCAAAATGGTTAGGGATGGGTTTAGCTGAGGATGGGTTAGTAAGCGGAGGAGGGGAATGCAAAGGAGGGGTTGGTGGCGAGGAACTGTACTCATGCTCGGGTTCGAAGCCCGGACTATTGTCCGGTATCTTCTCCTCTATCTCTTCTTTAAACTTGACCCTCTTGACGCATGCACTCGCCAAGCTTCCGCCCCGTTGTCTCCCAGAGACGATGATCCCCTGGGTTCCCCTGCAACCTATCTGCGTGTCCGAGCTCCTCCGCAAGCTGGACCGCGTGGGGGCCTGGCACTGCCAGATCGGCTCGTCCGACACCGTGGAGCCGCGTGCGCCCGCCGAATCAGCCACCGTCACCGAGACTGCTTCGTTATGCAAAGCGACTACCTGTACCCGGGTTAGGGCGTTACTGTTATTTCTATTGTCAGTGATAGTTTGGGATGCAGGTGACCTATAACTACTTGCCTGCTGCTGTGTTGTAGGAGGAGGAGGTTGTGGGGTGGGATTGTTAGGTGGATGACTAGCACAGATCTCGCTCTCCAGGTCGTACAACGCCTTCTGGACGTCCAGGTCGTCAAACGTGTTGCCAGAATTGGCTTTCGATTGGTTGTTGAGTTGCGGCCGATTATCAAGAGGTGGCTCCTGGAATAGAATGTATTTGACATGGTATTGTTTATATTGTGCATGAATGTCTTTGTTTAATAACAAAGAACTGGAAAAAAACTACAGACCAGCATAGAGCCAATACTATATTAGTGACAATCATTTATGTTCACACTTCTTGGGTGCTCAATCTATTTTTGTAAGAAACATTTCAAAATTAAGAAAACATCTGTGTTAATTTCTAAATACCTATCCTTTTCATTGTCACAACTTTTACTTGTCATGGTTAAATGACTATAATTGGCCTGCTCTCAAACTGTGTGAGAAAAAAATATCATTTTCCCTCAATTTCTTTTTGCCCTTAAAGAACAGAGACCATTTTAAACATATGCAATGAATTATCATCTTTCCTGTCAAGATTTGCTTCAGTGATAAAGATGACATTCTTTGGTATGACATCTTTCTTTTTTCAAACTTCAAAAAAACAAAATTGGCATTACAACAATTACTCTTTATGGCATCAAGCTTCATCCTTTTAAAATGAAATATGGGTGTTGGCTTTACAGAACAGTCTCTAGATACTACTATCTTTCAAGCTTTATCTTTTTTTAAAATGAAATATGTGTGTTGTCTCTCCAGGAAAGCCTCTAGACATTACTATCTCTCAAGGTTACTGTATCTTTGGTAGCCATATTACAAGACTTATCGAGCTACAATTCTTATCTTGTCAAAAGTAATCAGCAATTGTTATAGGGATTACATGTCCTCTGTGACATCTGGAAGATTCTTTAATCGACAACTGACGTCATTTAACTTACATTCATGCACCAAGAGACATCAAAACATGCCACAAAACAGATGTCAAAATAACAGGTTTAAAACTAGCTAATCCCTTACCATGCTCCCAATTGTACAAGCTGCCAGCTTGGCAAGAATTTAGTTTGTTTACCGGTATGTTGCAATATAATACATCATCCCATTTCCAAAGATGATCTTTTAAATGTAATATTTTCAGAAATTCTTCAAAATTCGAAGTTTATCTGACAAATGAAAAAAAGTAGCTGTCCTTTTTAAACTGAATGTTCTTGCTCTAAAATGTTAATCCAATTAAAAAAGGTAGGATATGACAAGAACATGCCATGATTTTAAAACATCGGCATAGCCCTTCGTTGTCCAAGGATGGTTTTTTTCTTCAAGTGAAGTATATGAATTTCTTGTTGAGATATTCTTGTCTAGATTTCTTTTCAAGAACTTGTACTTTTCGATTTGGTAGCATGGCAAGGGCTGAAACTAATCTCCAGTTCTGGTAGTGAATTTACATTCAAAGGGTTTTTGTCTGGAATTCATTCTGAATTGCTGATTAGGTAGTACATTAAATTCACATTTGGAAGATAAAGCCTTCAGGAAATTCACCTTTAGAAGATCTAAGAAGATCTTCTAAAGGGTTTTTGACTTGCAAAATATCAACAGAATTACAAAATATGTTGAATGCCCCTACACAAAAAAGCGATCAATGATATGTGCATATGGGGCATTATATACTTTGATGGACTACCGGTATTCGTAGTTTGATGGTAGATAATTATCTCCAACACCTGTTTATTTTCCTGTAAACCCCACCTTTTCTGTCATGTTCAAGTGACACCAAAAAGAATTGAGTTGATTTGGGTTGGTTTCTGTTGGTTTTTGTTGGAAAATGTTGTTTAAAGCCTATCTGCCCTAGTTTGGCCAGGAGAGGTTAGACCTCCCTGGGTGGTCACTGACAGGTGGTTATCTCATCAAATCAGCTCTCAATCAACATATGAAAAAGGGGACCATGGGGGACCAACGGGTACTGCTTAGGCATTGTTTGCTATATAGAGGGCGCAAATAGCTACAAGTAGTGCAGTCCTTCTCTAAGATCCCTACCAGAACTGTAGATTAGCTTTTCAACATTATACTTTCATGCAAGGAGGGTAAGAAACATAAACAAACCTCGTCTAAAATCCTGCCTGATGGTAGAGAGGAGGAACGGGTGCTGTAGCGCTCCTAAACAATAATGACAACATTCAATGATAACATGCGAACACGGCACAGATGGCAGAGAACTCATAGAGAAGCACATCAAATATGATACAAACACAATCTTGTGAGTATATCAAGTCAAATATGGAACAAGTAAAATGTTTAACAGATGAAAAATGATCAAATTGCAAATAATACAAGCGCAGATTGTAATAATATGGACAGGAAAACTGTATATGGGGAGGGAAATACAATAAGGTGGAAATGGAACGCAACATCAAATTTTTCTCAACTTCAATTTGGAATGATCGATACATACCGAGAAAGAATGATATAATATATCAAGTTTGTGATTTGATGATTGTAAATACAAAATGCAGTAAATAATGAGCGCCGCCCACGGGAATGTAATGATTATACTGAGCGAGGTACATATCTGCATGGACGTATAAAATGCACATGTTTTGTATTATGATTTGAAATGAAAGCGGGGAGTCTGGTTGAATTTATGACTGTCGTGAACTCTGCATTTATATAAGCCCACAAGCAAATCATTGTTACAGGTAATATAAGAATCAGATTCAATAGGTCATGGCATAAAGAGGTTGCATAATAATCATTTACAGGAATAATATGAATTGAAATACATGTAACAGCGAAAGTCAATGAATTTGATATGTTGGTAAGAAATCATTAAAATTCTAATGCTTTACTACAATTACCCTACCCTCCTTAAAGACGTACATGTGAAGAAGACTAGGAGAATGTAAATCATCAAAGGAATTCACTGCAAATACATCGCTAGGGTTACTTCTAATCAATTCATCTCTATCAACTAAAAAAAATGATTAAAAACAAAAACAGGAACAAATTATTTAAAAACGTACTCCATGACAGGGAAACTATCCAAACATTAAAACAAAATCTATGCCAATTGTATAACATAAAAATCGACCTTGTCGACTTGTCAACTGCAAAGCATGCCAAACATAACAACTTAATAATCTCTTTCATCAAACCACAAACATACTGCTTACAATCAAAAGAATACATCTAAAAACAAAAACAAAATGTCTTAATGTGATTGGTCGAGACCAGTCACATGACACGTTGCTATAGTTACCCTATGCATAGACAGTTGGTGATGCGTCTCGGCCTCCTGCCCTTTTTTCCAGGCATTGGAAAACATATTACCCATGCTGCTCTTGCGATACTGGGCGGTCATTGGAGGCAGGACCAGGGGCGCGTTGAGGTTGGCTGTGATGCTATTGCTGGGGCTGGACCCTGCGGAAAAAAATAAATAAATAAAGTGATATGATGTCTGTGCATGTGAGATATACCGTACATTAGTGAATACAATGAGCTGTCAATTGATATTGTTAAGTCTACACTGTATCTCTAGAAATATAGTTTAGTTTAAGATTAGAACACTTCTCATATCCATAAAATCAAGTGCTTAAAACATTTAAATCAATTTTATATAATTGATGAGCAATACTTTTTCTTCTATACAGCTGTACCTGTATCTATAGATTATATCCCACATAAAACTGTCTGGTAACTTTCCTGAATCTGATTTCTCTCGGTAGTTCCAGGATAATCACTATTAGAATTTTTTTTAAATAAAAATGCTCTTTGTCAAACTAGCATTTCTTGAAACTACTACTCTATACTGGGAAAGTCCATTGTATGTGAAAATGTATCAGCCTCTACTTTAAAATATAATTGCCTAAGAAATACAAATTAATGGATTGCATGAAAGCGTGAAAGGCATAGATAGTACATCTACATGTTCTTTATGTTTTATCCATCTCTACATCAAAGCTCTAGTATCAAACTAAATCCATGATGTTCATGTGTGTATTATTATATTGTATACCAACACCTAATGAAAGCTAGCCATCTACAGCAGCAATTGCATCAGCAACATGGAAATAGCATGGTTACTGTCCCTCTTCTCCAATTCTCTCTCTCATCATCACCATTCCCACCATCAATACCAGCATCCAGCAACTCAAGTTTACAACTACAGCAACACGTTGCCACACATGTTGTTGCCGCACTTCAAGCTATGTGTACCACCAAAAGCCACGAGTTGCAGAAAGTCTGCCTGATTTTGGTGAACTTCAATGGTCCACACCGACACCATATCTCAACAACTACAATTAAGTTGTGCAAGTATGTTGCTAATACACACACACAAATCAAGCTCCTACCACCTACCATGAGTTTCAGGGAGACTGCATGAGCTCTGTAAACTACAACTACACTGCATGTTCAATGAACAACCATGATAGAATGACAACAACAGTTTCAACGTACAGCCACATCTACAACATATTCCTGCCACACACTCAGCTCCCACCACCTACCATGAGTTGCAGGGAGAGTGCCTGAGCTTTAAGAGTTCAAACAAGACACCATACTAAGTTAACAAACATGAGCCATCCGATACAACACAAACACAACATATCTCAA
This sequence comes from Strongylocentrotus purpuratus, assembly GCF_000002235.5. NCBI lineage: Eukaryota > Metazoa > Echinodermata > Echinoidea > Camarodonta > Strongylocentrotidae > Strongylocentrotus > Strongylocentrotus purpuratus. Next base: position 7,034,722 of record NW_022145604.1, on the reverse strand, counting down.
CACTGACAACCACACCTACTACATGTTGCTGCCACACACTCAGCTCCCACCACCTACCATGAGTTGCAGGGAGACTGCCTGAGCTTTAAGAGTTCAAACAAGACACCATACTAAGTTAACAAACATGAGCCATCCGATACAACACAAACACAACATATCTCAACACTGACAACCACACCTACTACATGTTGCTGCCACACACTCAGCTCCCACCACCTACCATGAGTTGCAGGGAGACTGCCTGAGCTTTAAGAGTTCAAACAAGACACCATACTAAGTTAACAAACATGAGCCATCCGATACAACACAAACACAACATATCTCAACACTGACAACCACACCTACTACATGTTGCTGCCACACACTCAGCTCCCACCACCTACCATGAGTTGCGGGGAGACTGCCTGAGCTTTAAGAGTTCAAACAAGACACCATACTAAGTTAACAAACATAAGCCATCCGATACAACACAAACACAACATATCTCAACACTGACAACCACACCTACTACATGTTGCTGCCACACACTCAGCTCCCACCACCTACCATGAGTTGCGGGGAGACTGCCTGAGCTTTGCGAGCTTGAGCTAGACTGCATACTAAGTTAACAAACATGAACCATCCACAACACAAACACAACGGATCTCAACACTGACAACCCCACCTACAACATGTTGCTGCCACACACTCAGCTCCCACCACCACCTACCATGAGTTGCGGGGAGACTGCCTGAGCTTTGCGAGCTTGAGCTAGACTGCATACTTGAGAGGGAAGCAGTATCAGTCAGACTGCTAGATTGTGACATACTTTCAGCGCTGGAAGCATACTCCGTCATCTCACGCTGCGTGTCGCTGAAATTTTCGAGTAGGATCTTATTGTACTGCAGAGAGGGAGAACAAACATTATTTTTCTTTGCATTATCATTAATTTCTCACTCCTAAAGTGTGCATACATGAAGGATCAGTCAAGTCTGTAAGTGTTAACTTTTAGAATAGTTTCCCTTATACTTAGTTGTTGTTATAATATTACATTGTATTAATTCATATTAAATTTGAATGTATTCTCCTAAGCTTTATGAAATTCTTTTAACATCGCTATGTATTTCATGTGCTTTTCTTGTAAACTGAAGGTAATTCAGCTCTCGGGCTGCTGTTTTCAGTATTTTTAACAAACCATTCAATTCAATTCAATTCATAAGTCAGAAAATCTGCAAATTGGCAATGAAATTCATATTGCCGGCGCTATATAAATATCCATATTATTATTATTATTATATTCACATCCCGTACGTCCGGATATGTTGGATGAATGAATAAAGAGTGGACAAATGTCATACCTTGGCTAATCTTAATCCAGCTATCCATCTCTGACACGTCCTATAGTCTTCAGCACACAGGTACTTGATGTATTTGGATTTCTGCTGGATTTGAGGATGCTGGAAAAAGAAAAAAGAATCAACAAAATGAAAGATTTGACAAACACATGTATACAGAGTAAGAAGAAAGTTTATGAACAGATTATGATAAAAGTAAACAGGTAAATGTACTTTTTGTGAAGTGTAATTTTATGTGAAGTGTACTTTAACGTTAAGTGTACAAATGTACTTTTGTTTCAAGGTTGCAGGCTTTTTTACGCATCCACAATTCATACATGCTGAATTAAAAGTACAGACTATCTCATGATATATGATATCTATAGTATGGTGGTGTAGTTTATGTTCTCCAGACTCTGTTAAAGTCATTTCCACTAGAAGGAAGGTTATTCTGTCTGCATGCAAGATTTAATGGAAATATTTGAATTTGAGTACTTCATATGATAATTTCATTAATTCATATAATAATTTCATTCACAAGACAGGGTAGGTACTAAGGAGACAGAAGAAAAAGTCCAAAGAGAAGAAAACAAGGACCATTAATGATGGCCAAAGAAGTTACAAAATAAAGAGAGAAAAGAAGGAATACAAGTAGGAGAAATTAAAGGACATAGGTATTAAAAAAAAACTGAACAACATAAATGTATAAGAAGATAAAGACAATGATGAAGATTGGTACATTACCAATTTCAACTGAAAAAGTACAGGTGACATAATAATAACAACAAACAGAATACAAAGAAAGTTTCAATTTTTCACACAGGATATTAAAAACGGATAAGAAAATAGTTTGGAAAAAATACAAGAACTGCGATGATAGAAAATGAAAGTGAGAGAATATCAAAGAACAATGCCAACCAAAAACAAAGAAGTTTCGAATCGCAATCGAGAAACATGCCCATTCTTATATTTCGATCAAGCCATATGTTTTGAAATTCCCTAAGGATTTGAGAACTGTGTTATCTCGCAAGAAGAAGATTTCCACCAGAAATGTTGTCCAGATGTTCCTTGTTTCCAGGTTCCCCTCTGGAAGAAAGTGCTGGTGGCTGGGGTAAAGGGTAAAGAAACACCGCACACAAAACAGGAAACGAGTCGATGCTGGATGACATCAATGTTCTCTCTGGGGTTTTGTTTTTACCTTGAGCATTTTCGGCTCTTTGTCGTTCCTCTGACTCTGAGACCACAACAAGAAGCAACTTTAATGCCGTCATATCTAACATTTTCTCTGCCTTGTCTTCATTTCCTCTTACCATTCCCTCTCATTCTTATCACTCTTTGCAGCAGGGTGCTATTGTTTTAAAGATCCCAAAAGGAACTTGCATAATTGCAGCAGTTGTTTGTTTACTCAGATAGACATTTCGTTTAAACTCATGAACAGTATTAGCTAGCCTTAATTATCAAATTGTCTGATTTTCTGTGGTTTGGGCCGATAAAAATCATGACAACCACAATCATAAACAGTTGTATTGCTTTTTCATACATTACCCACGGCCTAAGACTATGTACATGTAGTTTAACACATTGATAACTGAAATGTCTCATTCCCCATATAGATAGTACAGGACAATATCGATTAAAAAAGGGGCACTTATCAAAGTGCAGTCATATATAAAGGAAAAGGGAGACTTTTCAAAAGTAACACGATGAACTTTTCATATTTATATATTTAGAACTGAAAGGAAGAAGGGGCACTTAATAGATGGGTAAAGGGCACTTAGAAAGGAAAAGAGCACTTGTTAAAGTTGAAGTGGTCCTGTAGACATTGTTTGCATGTAACTTTTGTTTTCAATATTTGTTTTCTTTTTTAGTACTTTGCCTCGTGCCAAATCTTCACATGGTACACTTCAAATATTTATGTTGAAAGAGAACATTTCTCAAATTTTCACGACAGCCATTTTTGCAACTAGAAACTTCGGCACAGTGCAAAAATCTAGCATTGTGATTAAAATATTTAATGGAAATTTTGTGAATCTAGATATTTGCTAAAATTGTCTGATTTCCAATATTGAAACTATTAAGAGGGCCAAGCTATAGTTGCTTATCTTCCTTAAACATGGTCTTTAACAAAGAAACAAACAAACATGCAAACAAAGACAGACAAACAAACAAAAACAAACAAACAAACAAGATACTTTAGTTACCTTGAGAGCGAAGCAATGATCTGACGGTGCCTTGTGTTTCTTCTTCCAACCCATACCGCTGTAGACGTTAGTGTGTTCAAATTGCACAAGACAAACAATGTCTTTGGTGGACTGTAGATAGATCAGAAGAGAGAAAAGGGAATAATAATACTAATAATAATAATGATGGCTTAATATAGCGCACATGTCCGTCAGCCAGACTGATATGGAAATGGTATGCCACAGACAGACATAATATGGTATCAAAGTGCTTAAAAAGAAAATAAGAATGTGTGCACTGTGTCGTTAATTAGTAATCAAAGTACTTTCCTTTGAAGTTGACTATAAGCAATTTTACAAGTCAATTATTGGGGGGAAAGCATTAGGGACTATGACTTTGATTTATGCACATGTACGTATGGAGTTAAACAGTTGTTGCTCATCATTTATCAATGAATGTAAATCGACTTTATTCCATGTTGAAAGGAAAAAAAACTCCCATAGATATTTTCAAAAATGTGTCTGATGCCTGTCCAACCCAACAAACTTGTTTGTGATTAAATACAAATCTGGAAAAAAAACCAAAGTGAATTCAACAGTCTGTAAATCTGAATACCTTGCTACTATATGTATGAAGCTAAATAAAATCACCTTGACAAATTTGAAGAAATAATCAAATTAAGCATTTAAAAATAATACCATCATCATTATTATCAGATTGTAAAACAATTTTTTGTTACTATGTTTTTTTAAAGTTTCTCCATGTTTAAAAATCTCAAAGAACATTCAAGAAAGCAATGTTGCAACAGGAAGTTCATGTTTATCACAAGGAAAAGCCTTTTGAATTTGGCTTCAAAAACCTCAAATCTATTCAAGAAACTTGGCATAAATGTTTTGTTTGGTGTCCTGTCGCTTTCCCCCTGTGTTTCTTTCTCACTGAATGGCAACTAGGAGAGACAGGAATTAAGTGAAGCAAGGGATTTTAGAAAAAAGAGACTTGGCTAAAGTGATTGCTTCTTGTTCCTGCCGCACTGTTGTGTTTATTCCTGATTTTATAGATGAGTTGCTGGAGAAAATTATCCCCCCTTCCTCACTTTTCCCCTGTGTTCCCTCCTGCTATTCATTGTGGTTTGGCAATGAAGTTTATTAGAACTACAGGTGTCTGTTTGTCTCTCTCTTGGGAAGAGTGCATTTCATTTTGTAAAAACTATCAAGAAAGTATTAGCTTTTGTTTCTTCTACAATGTTAGAGTGATTTTTAGTTTTCTTTAGTGTCCGATGGTCTTGCTCCCAAATGCACCATTCAATAATTTTGATGAAAATAAAAGCGGCTAAATTGTGCCTAAATTCATATCACACAGTTTTCTACATGTGTTTGGCAACTCATATATCAAGCAATAAAACATAATCATCTATAAAATTCCTTTTCCTTTTCGAAAACTATTTAACGTATTTAACGCACCGTTAAAGACCATTTGCTCTATAACAATTTGTGATTGTAGTCATATGCCCTGGCAAGACTTACTCTATGGTCAATTTCTTCAACTAATCTAGACCTGGATTCACGTAGTACCCAACATTAACCCTAAATATTTCATTTCATTGTCCAATGGAAATTCACCCTACTCACATTTCAAATACAACTTTACACAACTTATACATAATATACATACTGTAGATACATCGCATAGATAGTTATTATAATGTGAAAAACCAGAAACAGTATTTTCAGTTTGGCTTGCATAGAGGGGAAAAAGTTGGTATGTGGCATGACTGGGATAATACAAGAGAACTTGATACGACATAACCAAGCCCTAATCCAACATATATCACAAAATGTCACTACTTGGGAATGTTTCACAAAGATCCGAAGTCAAACTTAACTCTAAGTTGGACTTAACTCTAAGTTGGACTTAAACATTACGGAGAACCATTTGTAGCCACAATAAAATATATTAAAAAGCAAAAATTCCAGCATTTTAAACTTTTCATAAATTCCACATCAAGAACATGAAATCTCCTTGATAATAGAAAATATGTATGATTTGAATCAACATTTTATGCCATTTAAAATAACTTTTACAAAATACTTTCAAAGATGCTAACGGCTTTCCCTAATTGTTAAGTCCAACTTAGAGTTAAGGTCGACTTAGGATCTTTGTGAAACACCCCCCTGGAGGATACGTTGGGTCACCACTATCTTCAACCGGGTTCCTTACCTTGGATTTTCCCTTGGGTGAGTAATAGAGACCGGATCCTCGGAGGACGAAGTAGTGTTTCTTCCACGACTTCTTGCCTTCCTGCTTCAGCCAGAGGGGGCCCTCTATCTCGGGGATCCGGTTCCCGGCGTTGAAGAACTCCTCGATCAGAGACTGCTTCGACTTCTCGGCGAACTGCGTCGCCACCTCTGATGCATGCTGGGAGAGAAGGAAGTTCTGGGGAAGGAATGGTCAAGGGTAGAAGAACAAAGAAAACCGGTAGTTAAAATATGTGTAAAATGAAATTAAATCATTTGATTTGACAACTGACTTGTGTTTCATTCTGGTATCACTGCAAGTATATAATGAACCTTCACAAAAAGTTTTCTTGAGTTATACAAAGTAGGAATTTCAAGAAGGACAGAAAAGAGGTTAGTGTCAAGTCCCCAACAAAATATATAGAATTGCATCATACAACCTCGTAACTATTTTGCAGGCACATTCTCTTTTTTTTCATAAATCATTCGCCATGAGCACCGAAAGGTTGACCTGTGCACTATACAAGTGGCCACTATTCTTATAATTATTATTCTGTATGTAAAGTATAAAACATAATTCTTTGAAAATCAAATGATATATATGTACTAAAGGAAACAATTCTATAATATTGAAAAAGAATTTAATAAAGCCTTGGGTCTAGCCCTGGCTGTGTCAAATACATGTAGGGAGCAACACAAAGGGCATATAGACTACAGTCTTGACTGGTCTTAAAGTTAAAGCTTATCTGTACTAGTTTATAGGAGGGATTAGACCACACTGCAAGGTCACTGGACAGGTGGTTTTCTCATCAACTCAGCTCTCAATTAACATAAGCAAAAGAGGATCGTGGGGGACCAATGGTCACCGATTAGGCATTGTTTTCTATATAGAGGGAGCAAGTAGCTACAAGTAGGACAGTGTGGCTTTAAGATCCTCTTTCACATCTTAGGACTGACAAAACTTATCGTCTACAAACTACTTCATGACAACGCTACATGTATCTTTGACCAGTGATCAATTGATGGTGTATAATACCTGTGGGTTCTTGAAGATTGCATATTTGTCTCTCCTTTCCTGGAAGAGGATTCTGTTGGTTGTTTCTCTCTTCCAGTTCAGCATCACGTCTGTCACCAGATGCTCGTGGTCTTCCAACGCTCTCTCTGAAAATGTGATGACAGACAATAAATTTGTAAATAACAGAGTGTTTTATGGCATTGTGGTTGGAATTGAATGAAACCGCTGATTCCAAGAATGACAAAGTATCATTTTGGGGGTAGTTTTTAGATTTCTAGATAAGTAGAGTCAAACTTGCGTAAGTGACCAATTGTATAGAAGACCAACTGTCTATAGAGACTACATCTTATGTTTCCTTCAACAGTATTTCTCATCGATATATGTATATACCATAATGAACATGTACCGTACGTGTAATGCCAAGCTGCTTATGAAGACCAAATAAGTTGGCTCCCCTGATTAGTCTTTATTTACAGGTGTAAAATTGTATAATCCCCTTGCTGATATCAATACTAGTAATAAGAGGAAATGGCTTAAAGGCCGGTTGTACTAGTTTGGCTAGGAGGGATTAGACCACCCAGGAAGGTCACTGACAAGTGGCTATCTCATCAATTCAGCTCTCAATTAACATAAGAAATAGAGGATCATGGGGGACCAATGGTCACCGCTTAGGCATTGTTTTCTATATAGAGGGAACAAGTAGCTACAGTAGTACAGTGGGGCTTTAATAATGGTGTTTGTTACTCACCCATTAAGAGATCTGGAATCTGTTCAATGATGGTCCAATCTGGTCTCTCGTCCAAATGGTTCTTCTCGACCAGCATGTGACTGACTTGCCTAACTCTCATCGTCTCGTCAACAAACATCGTCTTGGAACTTCCATCTTCCATGTACACTCGCACGATCAGCTGAAAACAGAAGAATGGAAAATGAAAATAAATTTTAGGTGAGCGTTGATTCATTTACAGTATACTCTTTTTTAAGAAGTTGTGACAGACCTGCCAAAGTCTGTCATCTCTTCAACAAAGTTTGTCTTTGAGATATCCTGTCCTCCATGTACTGTACTTCGCCCAATCAGCTCTGGACAACAAACAACGATGGGAATATCATCCGATGGAAAACAATATGAAAGACATCATTACTGAGATATATTCTTCTCGGCCATCAAATGACAGGACTGTCAACATGCACAAGTAACTCTCATCATCTCGTCAACAAATATCATCTTGAAGTTCGTGTCCATCATGTACAATCTGACATAAAACCAGCTTCCCAATTAAAAACATCAAATGGAAGACAAAAAATGAAGTATGAAAAACATTGAGAGATTCTATGGATATATTCTTCTCACCCCGACCTGCCAACATGTACAAACACATGTACATTTAGGTCTTCCCATCTCGTCAACAAATATCTTGGAGCTGCAGCCCCGAATATAAACTCGCAATAACAGCTGGTTGGAACACTGAGGGGAATTTGACAAATGGAAGACAATTTGAAAATTGTCAGTTGAAAAAAAAGGTCAGATGAAGAATTGTGAGTTAATTATTGACATTCATCAGGCGAGACTGCACTTAGTTTCAGTCTTGGTTTCACTTTGATTGTCTTTTGTTTGCGGCAGCTCTACAAGAACAATGGCTGGTGTCAAAGCTTTTTTTGGAAGCGGATTACTGTACAAGTGTCAAAAGTTTGGCCAGCACGTAAGGAACGTCCTGTCTCAATTCCTGTTGTTAGTTATCTTAATTTTGTTTGGTCTGGGGATGTTGATATGAATGGAATATTGTCCTCTGCTTGTACTGAAAATCTTTTGAAGATCACTTAATTTGTTTTTCATTCTTTATCTCCTTTTCTGCCTCTCTCCATATTTCTCTCACACCACTCTATCCTTATCTCTTTCTCCCCTCTCTCTCTCTCTGTTAACCTGCCTCCCGCTTTCACATATGTAACTTTTCTCTTCTCTCACCCCCCCCCCCCTTGTTTCTCTCTCTCTCTGTGTCTCTCTTCCCCTCCATCATCCCTTCTCTTCTCTCTCTCTCCCCCTCAATCATTCCTTTTCACTCTCTCTCTCTCTCTCGCTTCATCATTCCTTTTCTCTCTCTCTCCCCTCTATCATCCTCTCTCCCTTCTATCATCCTCCCCCCCCCCCCCTCTCTCTCTCTCTCTCCCCTTTATCATCCTCTCTCCCCTCTATCATCCTCTCTCTCTCTCTCTCTCTCTCTCTCTCTCTTTCTCTCCCCCCCCCCCCCCCATGTCTATCTGTATCACTCACCTTCTGCACCCTAGCTTTCTTGAGTTTCTCCAGGGCTATTTTGATCTTCTCCGACTTCAGTTTGGCGGCTTTCTCCTCCTCCGAGAGACTGGGATCCAGCTCCAACTGCGACTCCAGGTCCTTGAGTTTCACCCTCACGCTTTGTGTTAACTGATCCTGCAAGATAGGATAACATTCTTTCTCATTTATTTCCATTCAATGATTTACAATAATAAAGCCAGGGCTGCCAGGCAACTGCTCACACAATTGTCTCAAGAGAAGGAGGTGCAAGCATGAGTTCTATCCGCTTAGTTTTCCATTTTTAGCAACTTCTTTTGGTCAAACAACTACAATACATATATATATATGACATTCCAAACAGAGTAAATCTCAGGATGGGTATAAGAAACACTTTATTGCAATACATGTATGTACCATTGCCTTTAAACATAAGAAATACAAATATACCATGCCTTCTATACAGACTTTATTTTTAATGAAAAGAATATTGGCTTTAGAACTGAAGCTCATACATGCGAAATCAAATTTATGTTGGGGGACTTACTGTAAAACCATAAATGACAATTTTCATTGCAAAAATTCATGGTGGTGTCAGCTGTTTATTTTAAATATTTAATTGCATGAAACTTTGATGAGTTAGCATCTTTCAATAAAAATATGCACACGCAAAAAAAAAGTATCTTGATGAGATTAGGACCACATAAATGAACATTAAAGGTAATACAAAGTTTTGGGAAATTTTGAAAATTGGGTGGATAGTGAATCTTTACAATTTTGATATATTCGGATGCCCCTGTGGATGTATTATAAGCACTAAAAAAATTAGCTCCTAAAACACTTCTGTTTTCGAGAAAATTTGAATATAAAAATTTACTGGTGCTCCCGGTAAATTTTGATAAATTTCAAATAGCGCCTATGGCCGTATAATGGTAGCTGCGACCATGAAGCTGTTGAGATGATCACAATTTCCTAATTTATATTTAATTTGCTATTTTATCATTTTTGCAAATGTTTAGATATTTCTGTAACAAAGTTATAAATCTTATATTGTATACCGGGGCCCTGCTTACAAGCAACCTGCTTATTAAGGGTATCCCTCCATGTTTATGTTTATATTGTTATTTTAATACAATGTGTCAATACTATGTCAAAATTGTTCTTTTTTAAAGATGGAAAATAAATTGAAATTGAAATTGAAATTGAATGAAAATCTCAGAATATGTAGTTGGGATATATAATTTCCAAACGGGAATAGCTAATCGGTCGAGTTTAGTCAAGAAACATTGTTTCATAGCTAAATTAATATCTTGACCTTGAGAGGGAGCTATACAACATAAATAGTATATTATTTATAATTTCATAACTTTAGACTCGATTACAACCGCGACAACGATCAATCTATATTGTAGGAACGCATATGCTTCCAATATGTTAATTTGAACCAAATTCATGACCCCATACCAAAACTTTGCAATACCTTTAATAGGTACACATACTTTATTATTCACAAGAGGTATAACTCTCACTTGACACATGTATGATGGCTACAATTTATAACCAAAGCAGAAAAAAGAGTAGAAACTTACTGGTGGTAATCCAAACGCTGCATAGCTAGCCGTAGGGCTTGGTGACGTAGGTGAGGTCACACTAACATCAGGTGCTCTGACACTACCATTGGCGGCACTGAAGTCTAAGTGTGTCGTTGGTTGGGTGTGGTGCACCGACCTCTGTGCCGGTGCCGATGGAGCAGGCACCGGTGCCGTGTGCCTTGGTGTTGGCGTCGTCGGTGTCATGGGCGAATCTAGGGCGCCGGGTGTTGGTGTAAGCGTCGGTGTGGGTGACACCGGAGTGGTTGCATCTTCCTCTGGAGGTGCAGGGAAGTCTTCTGGCGGTGGGGGCATCCTGGCCTCACCATTCATCGGTGGCGGGGGTGGAAGGTCATCCTCCATACCGTCCTGTTCACTAATATCTGGCATGGGCGGTGGCGGGGGCAGACGGCCGGTGTCCGTATCGGGTGGTGGTGTCGGTTTGAATGTGGGAGGGGGCGCTGATAAAGTCTTGGAGGCCGAGTTTGCGCTGGACTCATCAATCTTTTGCTGGAGGTCAATCTCCATTTGGCAGAGGTCGCCGAGTAGGGCATCAAGATCGACATCTTGGTCTTCTACAGAAGTAAAGAGACAAGAGAAACAAAGAGAGAGAAAATTGTTATCTCTTGATGTCAAATAAACCCTTGAAATACAAAACAGTAAACTCATAACAATCTGAGATAGCAATTGTAACATCTCCAGGCCCTGAAACATTATACAAACACTGCATGCTTCGGCGTTCAATATAACAAATATAAGAACCGAAAAATTCAGAATTTCTGAAGTGATGTTATATTTCACCAATGCCGCAGGCTGAAGTTGAAACAAAATGGCATGAGGGGACTTCTGAATTTGGAGGTGAATTTATGGCTTTGAGCAGATTATATATTTCTTAAGCTTGAGAATCGACCATCCCATCTTCTACACAAATCTTATCCAGTTACACTAGTCAAGCCTGTCTATTAAGGTCACCCAAGGGCAACACAAAACGTTGCCACTGTAGGCACGTATCCTTTTTAGACAGGACCTTCAACAAATATTTCCTTCTAGAGGGAGGCAATATGGGTGACCACTATAATGATATGCAGGCGGGCTTTATAGAGAGGTATTTGTATTTATTTACATTTAATCCCTTCTCAACGGTACAATATAAAACACAATGGATATATTATATGTAACAATGGTTTCAGCATAGAGTATACAGTAAATAATTCAGAGCATAACTTGAGTTGGGAACGCCCATAATAGAGGTGGCCACTTAGGCAAGGTTGACTGTAAATCTATTACACCGACATTCCACTGACCACAAGATTCACTTTCCATGCGTTCTTCTTTCAAGGAAATAGTATTGTCAGAGACAAAACTGAAATTCATTACTTCTTGGCTCCATCCCACGAAAGATCAAAAGAGAAACAAACAAAATGACACCGTCCACTAATTTACAGCAGCAAATGCTGATTAAAGTAAGATTATCAACACAATTGTGTGAAAATCAACAACGTACATGAAATAACTTCCAATATTTGTGATGTTCGAAGCAAAAGTTGAAACAATACACTACTTATTTCACCATGTCAAAATGTTATATCTTTAATCTTTATTAATAGTCATCAAAACCAGAAGAAAGAATATGAAACACAAGTGAGTTTTTAAAAAAAAGATACAGATAAAAGCCTACATTATTTGATTTAATGTAATATTCTATATCAAATTCAAAATAATAAAACTCCTTTCTTGACCTATGTTAAAGGGCTTAATTTGTACCTTTAATCTTTCAATTACCCGGAACCAAATGTGTATGAAACAGCAATTACACATGCATAGGAAGGTTATGAAAACTAGCATTATCCATGAACTCCAGTTGTGGTATTTTCAGGGCTACTCAACTTCATTGCAATATGCATCATTATCCTTAATAACAATTTTAATTCACTATTTACACATAAAACAAATATCAATATTTAGCTAATATCCACCTACTTCCAGTAGCAACCCCTCATGCCTAGCCAGTGGTCTTAACAGGCTAGGAAAAGGATCCACAATCAACCGTGAAAAACCACCGAAATAAACAAAAATCCTCCTTTGTTTTCCTTCCTGAACCATGCAACAAATAACAAAACATCCTCTTTCCTTTTGATTTGATTTTGTTTTGTTGTCAAGGATTGTAATTTTTGACAGAACAACTGTTTTAGGTGATGTTTATGAAACTATAAATCCATGTTGTTGTTCTATCATCTCTCAATTTGAGTTGTATTCAATGAGATTTGAATGACAAAGAATAAGATTCATGAATAAATACATGATTTTGTTCTGCTCATTGTTTTTTTCAAATGTACATGGTGTGATAATGTTTTTCTCTCTCTTTCTCTCTCTCTCTCTCTCTCTCTCTTCCACTATCTGTCTCTATGTCTGTCTGTCTGCCTCTCTCTGTCTCTCTCTCTCTCTCTCTCTCTCTCTCTCTTTCTCTCTCCCTATTTTTGTAGTTGATTTGAAATTAGACATACTAGCATTACACAAACTATTTTTGTTACAGGAAATTTCTGCCTGTATAGAAATAAATCAAAAGGTTCATAGCCCTTTATGAAATTCAAGGTATGCATTCATTCCTCTCTTCCGATTCAACCTAAATCTCAGGAAATGTCCATTTCCACGCCCTGCTATTAAAGCAAATAAATCTAAACAATAATTAACATGGTCAAGGTATATTGACCACCGTGGTAAAGCTTTATTTGTTTTTATTAATCAGCTTTGCAAACAGAGCAAATCAGAGTTATTTTAAAATACAAATATTACACAACCACTGATTCATTTAGATTTATCAAGGGAAATTGAGAAAAAAGTACAACTGGTTGACACTGAATGAAATAAAATTAAGCTAAAGTTGCTCATAGTACAAAAGGTTACAGTCACACCACAGATAACGAAACACTTCCAAATATGAACCACAGCTTCTTTTTGCAGTCCCATATATTGACAAGTTTGTTTGCTTTATGACTAAAGGTGTACTGTCACTGCGAGTATCAGGTAATATAGTAAAATGAATAAATGAATGAGAAAAGCCTCTTTTTTCAATTAATGTTTGCCTTTTGCGTTAAAAGGAAACCTAAATCATTCATAGACATGAATTAGGAATATTTTATCCAAATTTATCTTGCATTATTCACACATTTAGCGGGCTATGCTCTGATTATGATGGCATATTCATCGGCTATAAGAATAAACATGATTTCATTCAATAAATTCACACCTCCACAGTCATAATTATTTTCAATGTTTGCAAGTCGGGGGAACAAATGTTATGTCAAGTTTCCTCACTTCAGTTTAGTGTGTATCATGTATACAAGGAGCATATTTGAACACTTTCTATTTTAGAGAGGAATTTGAGCAATGTCAGATATGTTTTTGGTCTGAACTCTGAAAATCAAATATTTGAATGAAGGGTGAATCAGAGTGTTAGAGGCAATACTGCTAGTATGTGTTGTAATATCACAATGAAGATAAATATAGCTGATACATGTAGTAAACATCTATTTAAAAAAAAAAATCATTTGAGAGTCATTTTTACAAAGGAAAAAAATTACTCTTTAGGGCATCTCTTTTTCATGATTTGGCTACATTCATGGTGTACAAGTAGTAACAACAGTAATAATAATTAGATCAATTTATGTAGCACAGCTACTATAATAAACTCTACTGCGCTGTGGTGAAAAGTTGAAAACAAAGTGCTACTTTACAGACACAATAAAAAGAAGGGAAAAAAAACTATTCAAAAGCTCCTGAAAACAAGTGCGTCTACCAAGCGCGTAGCCAGGGGGGGGCGGTGGGGGCGGTCGCCCCCCCAAAAAACGCCGGCCAAAAAAAAAAGAGAGAGAAAGAGAAGAAAAAAAAGAAAGAGGACGTAGGAAGAAAAAGGGAAAAGGAGTCGAGAACAGTACAATGAATCGTCAAAGCTTCCGCGCTTCGCGCGGGAAGGGGGAAACTGAGTTCAAATTAAGAAATATGAGTCGGAAAAGGTACAACGAATCGTCTTCTTTCTCTAATAATTTAAAGAAACGTCAAAGCTTCGCGCGAGAGGGGGGGGGGGGAACAGAATTCAGACAAGGATTAAGAGTCGAGAAAGGTACAACGAATCGTCTTCTTTCTCTAATAATTTAATGAAACGTCAAAGCTTCGCGCGAGAGAGGGGAGGGACTGAATTCAGACAAGGATTATGAGTCGAGAAAGGTACAACGAATCGTCTTCTTTCTCTAATAATTTAATGAAACGTCAAAGCTTCGCGTTAGAGAGGGGAGGGACTGAATACAGATAAGGATTAAGAGTCGAGGGAGGTACAACGAGTCGTCTTCTTTCTCTAATAATTTAATGAAACGTCAAAGCTTCGCGCGAGAGAGGGGAGGGACTGAATTCAGACAAGGATTATGAGTCGAGAAAGGTACAACTAATCGTCTTCTTTCTCTAATAATTTAATGAAACGTCAAAGCTTCGCGTGAGAGAGGGGAGGGACTGAATACAGATAAGGATTAAGAGTCGAGAGAGGTACAACGAGTCGTCTTCTTTCTCTAATAATTTAATGAAACGTCAAAGCTTCGCGCGAGAGAGGGGAGGGACTGAATTCAGACAAGGATTATGAGTCGAGAAAGGTACAACGAATCGTCTTCTTTCTCTAATAATTTAATGAAACGTCAAAGCTTCGCGTGAGAGAGGGGAGGGAATGAATACAGATAAGGATTAAGAGTCGAGAGAGGTACAACGAGTCGTCTTCTTTCTCTAATAATTTAATGAAACGTCAAAGCTTCGCGCGAGAGAGGGGAGGGACTGAATTCAGACAAGGATTATGAGTCGAGAAAGGTACAACGAATCGTCTTCTTTCTCTAATAATTTAATGAAACGTCAAAGCTTCGCGTTAGAGAGGGGAGGGACTGAATACAGATAAGGATTAAGAGTCGAGGGAGGTACAACGAGTCGTCTTCTTTCTCTAATAATTTAATGAAACGTCAAAGCTTCGCGCGAGAGAGGGGAGGGACTGAATTCAGACAAGGATTATGAGTCGAGAAAGGTACAACTAATCGTCTTCTTTCTCTAATAATTTAATGAAACGTCAAAGCTTCGCGTGAGAGAGGGGAGGGACTGAATACAGATAAGGATTAAGAGTCGAGAGAGGTACAACGAGTCGTCTTCTTTCTCTAATAATTTAATGAAACGTCAAAGCTTCGCGCGAGAGAGGGGAGGGACTGAATTCAGACAAGGATTATGAGTCGAGAAAGGTACAACGAATCGTCTTCTTTCTCTAATAATTTAATGAAACGTCAAAGCTTCGCGTGAGAGAGGGGAGGGACTAAATACAGATAAGGATTAAGAGTCGAGAGAGGTACAACGAGTCGTCTTCTTTCTCTAATAATTTAATGAAACGTCAAAGCTTCGCGCGAGAGAGGGGAGGGACTGAATTCAGACAAGGATTATGAGTCGAGAAAGGTACAACGAATCGTCTTCTTTCTCTAATAATTTAATGAAACGTCAAAGCTTCGCGTGAGAGAGGGGAGGGACTGAATACAGATAAGGATTAAGAGTCGAGAGAGGTACAACGAGTCGTCTTCTTTCTCTAATAATTTAATGAAACGTCAAAGCTTCGCGCGAGAGAGGGGAGGGACTGAATTCAGACAAGGATTATGAGTCGAGAAAGGTACAACGAATCGTCTTCTTTCTCTAATAATTTAATGAAACGTCAAAGCTTCGCGTGAGAGAGGGGAGGGACTAAATACAGATAAGGATTAAGAGTCGAGAGAGGTACAACGAGTCGTCTTCTTTCTCTAATAATTTAATGAAACGTCAAAGCTTCGCGCGAGAGAGGGGAGGGACTGAATTCAGACAAGGATTATGAGTCGAGAAAGGTACAACGAATCGTCTTCTTTCTCTAATAATTTAATGAAACGTCAAAGCTTCGCGTGAGAGAGGGGAGGGACTGAATACAGATAAGGATTAAGAGTCGAGAGAGGTACAACGAGTCGTCTTCTTTCTCTAATAATTTAATGAAACGTCAAAGCTTCGCGCGAGAGAGGGGAGGGACTGAATTCAGACAAGGGTTATGAGTCGAGAAAGGTACAACGAATCGTCTTCTTTCAAAGCTTCCGCGCTTCGCGCGGGAGGGGGGAAACTCCCCCCTCCCTGCACCCACCCCCCTAGGGAGAGCGCTTCGCGCGCTCTTTAAGTGATTCGCACGCTTCGCGTGCTCACTACCGCCCCCCCTAAAATGAAATCCTGGCTACGCGCTTGACTTGGCGTCTACAACAAAACTTTGAAGACAGTAACGTACAGATGAGGCTTTCCTTATGTCTAACAATCACTATCATGTAAAGTAGGTTACCAAAATGGCAACAAAATATACTGGGTGTACGTTTCTCATGTTTTATTATACACAAGAATACAACACGGTTGCTCTAATTGCTTCCCTGTTCCTATATCACTTCCAATAAATGCTCATAAAAAAAATGGCAGCCATTAAAATCAAGAAAAAGAACGGAGTACAGAATAAATGGCAGCCATTGAAAAGAGAAGTATTGTGAATTACTAGTGAATGTTTTTTGTTGGAATTAAATGAACGAGTTGGGTAATGGAAGCTCTTTCTCTCTCCGAGAACTTGACTCAATTAGGGTTATTTGTAGGGAAGATGGCCGACATGGGCATCGCTTGACACGACAGGAAAGGTCAAGATGGTGGTGCTGCGGAGTGAGAACCCAGTACGCTTGACAGTAAATCAATACAACAACAAGTTAAGAAAGAACCCATTCACACGAGGGGGAAAATCAGATAGGCCTACTTGTCAAGAAACAAAAAATAATAATAATCCGTTCTTGTGTAGCGCATAACACATTATGATATAACCTCCCTTTGCGCTTCTTTAAGGGCTTTGGAAGTTATTACCCTAGCTTTAGCTCCGGCAGCCTTATTAGCACACAGTGCATTTCAAGGAATAATCCTGCCAGGTACCCGTTTACCTCACCTGGGCGGCAAGTGGCAAATGTAGATTAATGTCTTACAAAAGGATGTTATCAACTTATCATATATTTAGCTATAGAGTTATTGTATCAAATTACACTGTATAAAGTTCCTTGTCTGAAAGAGGTTAGACCTATTTTTACCTGGCCAGAGTAAATAATATTAGATCTATTAAAAGCATTGGAGCTACACCAACAGTATGCTTGTTGCTATGTTTACCTTTATCTCTTCATTGTATATGGGGATCCAACGCTTTCTAGATTCTATAGGTCATAATGGTGTCCACATACAGCATAACCTTTGTAACATGAAGTATAGCACTTTTCTTTTTTTCCCATTTTTATTTCATCCTTCACCTTTCCACTTTCTGGATGCTCAAACTGGTCAGAGATGGTCTTTATGAAAAGAAAAAAACTTTGTGTTTGTTTAGCCAGAAGAACATTAACTCATACAGTTAACAAATCTTGTATCCTCTAACACAGAGTTGAGAGCCTTCTGGCTCTAAACAGACGTTCAAACCATTTTTTCCTACTTTTTTTCCCTTTTCCATTTCTCTTAATAGGTGATATTTCCAATTGGTCTGACACTCTCCTGGTAAAGAAGCAAACCCACATTTGAAAAAATGTGGCAATTTTTTTCTTCAAGCGAGCAAATAATTCCCAAAAGGCCTCATAATACATTAAATGTCTGCTGAAAGCCAGAAGGGCATTTACTCCATATAAAAGTACCTAGATTAATGCCTTTCTGAATCTTTTCAGATAAGCTCTTGCACAGAAAATGCAGAACACTCTGCATATTGCTACAAGCAAGTCTGGAAACTCTATCGGGTTATCTGTCATTTGCGGTACAGATTTTGAAGGGGCTGTCTCCATTTCTCCAATAAGTTTTCTAATCAGAAACGAGATCGCTGAGGCAAGGACGACATCGTTTGGCCTTATTGCGACCGCTGAAATGTCAGGGGGAGCTGCACGGAAGTATCGCAAGGAAAAAGCGGGGTGCTAATTACGAGGATCACGACGACGGCGTTGACAGTTTGAAATGAGGCTGATTGGCTAAGGGTCTGGTCAGTGGAAATGTTATGGGTTTCCTATTTCATGTGGTTTAGAGTAAAGGAAAAAAAAAGGAAAAGACTTCATCCCAAACTCTTTCTCTCCCCACCCTCCCCCCCCCCCTCACTCTCAAGAGATTGTTTCTGTTTCTCTCTCTCTCTCTCTCCCTGTCTCTCTCTCTCGTACGTTCTCTCTTCTGTTCTCCTTCTCCCTGTCCTCTTACTTATTTTTCTCTCTCCTTTTCCTCTTTACCCTCCCACTGCACCTCTCTCTCTATCTCTCTCTCTCTTTACTTTACCTCTCTCTTCCATTTCTAACTCTTCTCTCGTTCCATCTCTCATCCTCTCTTCTCTTGCTATCTCTACTCTTCTCTTCCTCCCTTCCCTTCCTCCTCTATCTCTCCCCTCTTTCTGTCTCAACTCCATTTTTCCTGTTCTTTGATTTTCTAGCACATTAAATCTGTTCCCCTCTGCTACCCAAGTCTCTCTATTTCTGTATCTATTTCATCTATATTTCCCATCTTTCTACTCTCCGTCTCTATCCGCCCTTTCATAATAATAATGATTATTAATATTTTGTTTTTACATTCACTGTGGAAGATCCATGAGAAGGGGGGGGGGGCAGAGGGGACTGAAAAAGCTATACATAAAGGTCTACCTTCAAATTCAATACATGACAGAGAACCACAATTTAAAATGTCTCCCTGTGGCCGTATCTCATTATTACTCGTATTGGATGGTAACAAGCACCTAAAAAAGTTGTGTACAAGGAGCTTGTTTAACATCATTCTAAAAAAAATTCAACCATCATTTTCTTAAGGTACTATGTCCCTTTTGCAGCCAACCTCAAATGCTGTAGAACTTTGCAGGAATTATGAATATGTCATGTATGTCCTATCAGTGAAATTTAAACGTTAGCAGTGTCCTCATATTCAAATTATGCAAGGAAACCTGTTTACTTGCTAGACTTCACTGTCAGACACTATTGAGTGACTGACTGGCTTTTTTTCTTCTTTGGTAATAACATAAATGAAAAGAGTTGTAAAGGGTACATGAGCATTTGTCTACATCAATAACCCACTTCTTGTGATGGCCAAGATTAAACTGTTTGAATCTTTGCACAGCATAAAACGTATGACCATTCGGTACAATTGTCTGAAAATCAAGACTATTACTTTTGGGCTCAATAGCCCTAAAGTCGATTTGACAACTAATAGTTGTTATTTTCCCACTTGAAGACATTTTCAAGCCCCACCTTTTTAGGGAAGTTCTAAATTAGTATTATCTTTCAAATGCAGTTGGAATTTAACTTTTTCATTTTTTTGGCCTGCAAATGGGACATTTAAGGTGTAGTATGAAGAAACAGAGAATAACAGAGAACTGTACACTACACTCAAATCCCAAATCGGACTTGGGTTCAGTGTGTGCAGTTTTATGTGAGCTTGTACAGGTGCAGCGGTTGGTAGTGTATTCTCAAGTCACTTTTATAATTTGCAAAAGCTTTTTTTTCCAAAATTAATATTTCATAATCTGGAGTCCATATTTTGAATTATTACAAGGAACATAAAGACCAGCAGATATTTGGTGACTGGTACACTTCAATGAGAATGTGACAAGAATGACAAGTTGGAGAAAAAGCTTTCGAAACTTAAAAAAGAGCAACCAAATTAAGACATACCATACACTGTGCTATCCCTTGGTACGAAGAATGTATATCTTAGCATCCTTATTCCAAGTACAATACTCCAAGAAACTTATTCAAGATGACTACTTCAAGATGACCACTTCAAGATGAAATACAATCCTGTTGAAGCATTGATACACTACTGAACTCCCATCCAGATTTAGTTCTACATATTTTCTAATATACCGACATCCCCTCCTGATCTTAATGTCCCTTTCACTTCCATTTTCGACCCCATAACCAATAATTCATTTCTTTGCCCATGTAAATAATGACAGATGAAGACATGGGTTTGTTTTCTGTTTCTATATAAATGTTATCACCTGTCGATAATCCTTATTGTTATGCGAGAGTAATTGAGCGATACAGAAAGTTCCATCCATTATCTTCAGCAAGGTTTATCTGCTCATGTGGTACATAACTCTTGTCAATAATTATAAAGATTATGATGTATGTTTATACAATCATAGGGAAAACTTTCCATGAAAGGCCTATCATCATTTTTTAAAACAGGTAACGATTACCTTGAATAATTGTAAGCACTTTCAAAATTATCTACGCCAGCAGAAAATTGCCTGTTGGTTCCTTAATTTAAATGAATAAAGAGCAGATTAAGGTGACCAAGGGGAGGGGCAAAGGATAAGAGCCCCTGCCCTTACTTTAACCCATATTCATTTGGGTATCTAGTGCTTGTCTAAGATGTCAGTTTTGTCACCCGACCAATCACCTATCTCATTCACACTCAATTCGTCTCGCCTAAGGGACTTCCCCCAGATTTCCCCGACTTAGCTTCCGGGAGGATCGCATTAGTCCCATTAATCCCATTCTGAGCACCCACATAATCCCCTCCCCCTCCTACGCGGCAGCACCCCTCACTGCCATTGCCAACAATTGCTTTGTTCACATAGGGCCATCATATTCTAAAGTTTGCTAAACCTCAAAGTCATAAACAACAAACGATCCACTAACAATGAAGAGGATTCACATGGGACAGAAACAACGAGATCCAAAGTTTTTAACTACAAGCGAGGCAAGCAGTCATTTATCTACAAGTTGGCATAATCAAACTCTAAGTTAATTGCAATGTGTCCGTACTGGCACATAATTTCCAGGGAAGACCCCCTAGTGGTTTGTAGTTAATACAGCGCTAACCATATAATTGCTTGTGGTTTATTACTTTAAGCAAAGTTGAAGTTTTAACATTACAAGAGCATCCCCATTAATCCCCATGGTCCATAACTACAAGATAACCTCAAAGTTTAGAATCATGACTTTAAGTTTACAGGCTGTCATGTGAACCTAAACTTTAAGTTTACAGATTGTCATGTAAACCTGAATTTAAAGTTTACGGACTGTTGTGTAAATCTAAACTTAACATTTACAGATTGTCGTGTGAACCTAAAATTAGAGTTTGCGGACTGTCATGTGAATCTAAACTTAACTTAACTTAAGATTGTCGTGTAAACCTAAACTTAAAGTTCATGGACTGTTGTAGGAACCTAACTTTATGAATCAGACAGAGACCATCAGGCATTAACCTCCTTCATGATTTAGTCACATGCCAAGTTCACGACCTTTCCTACGTCACCTGATACAAACAATCCCACAGAAAGGAATGAATGATGCTGCAACTTGTAAGAACATGTGAACAAAGATTAAGAATGTTTCTTTTGCAAGTCACCTGCAAAATATGAATCATTATAGCAAATGGTTCAAACCTCAAAAATAAGGCCACAAAATTTCTCCTCAAAACAGCAATTAAAGGTATACTCATTATTAATATTCAATATTAATTATTCTCTTGATGGGCAAAATTTATTTCAAATGTTGGAGTGGTAAAATAGATCTGAAAGGTAGAAGTAATACAATTTCTGCATAGATACATTCATTGTTTAAAGAAATAGGAGACAACATAATCATGAGTTGATAAAAATGTAAGTTTGTTCTATTGCACATAGATTTAGGCTGAGCCTGAATCAATTACCCCTACAGAAACTGGGAATTTCCGTCTTCCATTAACCTACGGTATTCAGAAAACATGATTATGGTAAGACAAAACAATTATGTCCATAATATATTAAGCCCTATCTGGTATCAACACAACAATCTCCTATTATACTATAATATTTCCCTTCTTCTAACCTTTCAATACCTCTAAATTTTTATATTGATTCTTCCTGATTCAGAAGAGATATCAATTCCACGATACCTACACAAATTGACGTTATAAGAGGCTATAAGGTACTCCAGACAAAATTTAACCTGATTTGGAGCCAAAAGGGCATTATTAAACTTGTACACTTTAACACAGAGTTAATGCCCTTCTGGCTCTGAACTAGACAGTTTAACAGGTAACCACTTGCATCCTTGTCAATTGACACCACATATTGCATTGCTCTCGGTGTACATAGGATATGGCCCAATATGATATGACCAAAATAAACAAACTCAATCCTGGATAATTCACATAGTTTCCTTTGGCAAATTAAGTTTAGGGAATTATATTTTTGATATTGATGCATGTTATACGGGGATATCCTATTGATACTCTCCGTGCTGTATCCTCTTCAACTTTCATGTACTTGAAAGAAGTGTTTTGGTCTAGTGGTCTAGTCTAATGGGGTTCAAATCCCTGCCGCAGCGCTAACGCCCTTTGGCATGGCATTCATCTGCATAAGCCACACTCGACCCGGGTGTGGTAAATGAGCACCTGATTTATTGCTTGAATGCACTGAGCACTACGGTTGCCAGAGCTAAAGCCATGTTAATAATATCCAAAGTCCTTAGAAAGCGCATAGAGACGTTAAAACATAGTGTATCATGTGCTTTACATCTTCTTTCACTGCAAAATCTATTTATTAAAATGCTTAATTTCAAGTTCTGTACTTCAGAAACCAATTATAACACACATAGAAATTTCCCAATAGACTCTCTTGCAAAAAAAAAAATGTAAATCTAATTACATTAACGAGGCAGGAATAGCTAAATATATAAACACAAAATGGATGTGGCATATGTTTATCTCACAGAACAAAAATAATATAAACAGTACATGTAGTTTTCAACATGTATTTCTTAAATTTGTTTTAAATGCTTATAATTGATTTGTAATGTTTTGTTGGAAACATGAATAAATTTGAAATCTTGAAATCTAGTATTTGATTGTCACTGTTTTTACAGCTTTAAAGATGATGAGTGCACCTTACACACCTTGTCAAAAACCGCACCGATTTTGGTTTTTACCACTATTTTTCTTTTTCGTCATTCCTGCTAGTCATCTCTTTGGGTTGAGACGTTGCCAAACCTCACATTTCAGCACCCTTCCCCCTCCCCATCCTGCGTAACCCTATCCCCATGACCCCCTCACCGAACCCACCCAACCCTTTCCTGTTGTGGCTCGATCTATACTCCTAACCCCACCCTCAAGGCATGGCGAGACAAATCCTCGAAGAAATATATTGCTCACTGAGAAATAAACCGGCTCTAACTCATCTAAGCAATTGGTACGGGAAAAAAAAAATATATAAAATGTACACCCTATGATCTAATTTTGTATACCCCAAATTATGGAATGAGTTCCGCTTTATGATTCCTGTCATCAACAACAACAACAACGATAGATCTTTATAGTAGATGTTTGGTCTCGACACCTTCATGTATAAAACCGGGGAGTATAAAACTGCACAAGGACAACAAAATAGCTCATTTTTGTAGCATTATTGAGGTAAGTTTCACTGAATAATATTAAGAATATTACAAGAACCGAATGATCGTATCAACCTTTTAAAACTGAAACTATGCCCTTCTTGTTCTTGACAGAACAATACCCATCAACTCATCACAGATCAACTTGAGTTATTCTTTCTCACGGCAGAGGTGTGATAAAATTAGCATCCATGACCTCAAAGTATGAAATAATTATGCCCCCCTGAAATTTCCAAAAATCTATGAATAGAATTCCAGATTTAAAGAAATATTTTTCAAAATACAAGGTTTCCTTGAAAGCCATCCTAAAATAGAACATAAAATATAAAGTAATTGGACAAAGGTCAGAATTCCATTTGGCTCGTACCACTACATATAATTTGATAAAGTGTTCCATTTTGTGTTCCATTTGCTTCAGAAGAAGAGAGATTCATGCTGGTTTCCTAAAAAAACAATTGAGTTTCCAAATATTTTGACCAGTTTTTTAAATATTAATTTTACCCCAATGCAACACAGGGGAGTAAGAAGGTAACTCGGATCCCTTGCAACCAAAATGGAGTTCATAAATCAAAACTAGCCCAAATTATACAAATATTGGCACTTTGGCAGGTAACTATTTATTTGCAGCCAATAATGAAACCTTCACTATTAATGTTGAGAAGAGAGGAGAGATGGGGTATCAGATTCGATCAGCACATTGTCGCAACAACAGATGGCAAAGATAATTACACAACTGTCTTTCAATTATCTAAAGAATATGACTGATGTTTCAAGATCAACTGATATGTATTTACGATTTCCTAAAGGCTAGACATGTTTAATTCTCTGTATAATTTATGCTGACTGGCATGCAGCAGAGATACCTATGGCTTAAGTCCTATCCAAAGGACAACTTAGGTGATGATCTATTTCTTTAACACATGCACTAATGCACTGGTTAAGGTTTGAACCCAGGACCTTCCAGTCTCAGGACCACTTCTCTAACCACTGAGCCACACGCAAATCTTTGGAAATAATTAAGATGTGTGTTAACTGCCTAGAGAAGTGCACCCTGCTCCCCCTCCCACACACACTTGTTCTACCCTACATCAGTTTGAACCCAGGAGCTTCAAATCTCAAGACCCCTTCTCTAACCACTGAGCTCATACATGTATAGCTAAAGATAATTAAGGTAGTGAGTGTCAATGTATATCAGCAAAGCGCTCCCTTATTTCTTTCCCCACCTCTTAAACCTGTTTGACATTCCTTCAGTTTGAACCCTGGAGCTTTTACTATAAAGTCCACTTATCTGACCATTGAGCCACTCAATTATAACCTCAAAACTGACTGGTTTAATGAAGGTTAACGTACATCTGGCAAGTGCTTGCTACTTATTGCCCACCTCTTAAACCTGTTTGACCTTACTTCAGTTTGAACCCTGGAGCTTTCAATATCAAGTCCACTTATCTGACCACTGAGCCACTCAATTATAACATCAAGACTAACTGGGTTAATGAAGGTGAACATACATCAGTGAAACACTAGCACCCCTTTCACCCATTTCATAAGGAGTACGGTTTGTCATGATCCATACATGCTACTGGTTTGCCTAATTAAGAAGGCTGATGAGAAAAAGCTTTCTCTCAAAGCAGCATGCTGTAATACTAATTACCCCTCCTTCCTGTCTTCATATTAATAAGTGATCTCATCTTTAATCCAAGTTCTGAGCTACCGATGATCTGTCTGCATTGCCTCAAGTCACATCAGAGGTCGGTGCACTATGGTGTGGGATAGTCAAGTGGCTATGATGTTAGATGTACTAAAGGTGGACCAAATTATCATTCTAAATCAACTTTGTACCTAATTTCAATAGTATTTGATTTCAATAGTAAAATATGATTCACCAAAACTTTTGAACACCATATCTTCATTTTGGAGCCAGAAGGGCATTAACTTCTGTCTAAAATGAAATGAGTGAACACCTTTTCTTTCTGTTAAGTTCTAAACATACAATATGCATGTAATGAGCTGTTTCACATGAATAAGTTTAGTTAATACTAATTACCCCTCTTTCCTGTATTCTTACTAATAAGTGATCCCATCCTAATCCAAATTTCTAGCCATCTATGATCCGTCTGGCCTCAATTGAAACCCGCATCCGAGTTCGAAGCACTATGTTGCCTCACAAAGTTGACATTGTTTGGTTGATGAAAGGTGTTGTATGTTACAACTTAATCACTGTTCAGAGAAAGACTGCTCTATGTTCATTTTTTGAGTCATCTGAGAGATTATGTGTCACCTTACTCACATCAGGAACAATGATGGTTCCTTTGATAAAAAGCAGTGACATTATGCATACATTTTCATGAATGCACGTGGAAGTAACCATTAAAGGTGTATTTTTTTCATATAAGATCCAATGCAATGGATTCAAAGGACGTGGGTGGCATTTAAGGATGAAATTCTCAAAATATTTCTGCAAGGAATTGTAATAAATCTTTAAGGGTGAACTAAAAATTGTGAATTACATTAGGGAAACAATTTGATGTCAAATGTGTATTTTATGAGCTAAACCATTTTATAGTAATGCTTTCCTTATTAAAAAATGTGATGGAATCATGATTTTTTTTAAATTTAGAAATTAGGTATAAATTAAATCTAAAAACATTAGAAATGAGGGGTGTGGTAGACAATTACTTCTGGTGCAACTGTCTCTAAATTTGTAATTGTGAAAAAGTACAATCAAATAGGCATACTTAAATATTTATCTTTTTTACCCACTTTTATGTCAATGCCTGTACAATTCTTTTCAATAATCCAAACTCATTTCCATTATACTCTCAGCTTTTAAGGTGCATTGTTATTTTTCTTCATTAAAACTAATCCCCTAGATCACTACTGTTTTTCTTTAGTTCAACCGTCAATAACTTACATTATCATAAGAAAAAAAAACCCATAATAGCACCAGAATTATCATAAAACAATACTGCTTCCTGAATAATCAAATTTTAAGTCTGTTATAATTGGCAAATTTTAAAACAATCAAGAAAGGGGATTTTCCCTACGATTGAAGACAAATTGATTTCTTGTCAATTGTTGGCTTTTGTTCACACGTCATCCTCTGTGTGTTCCGTCTGTCACATCTAGATACACGCAACAATGACAATGACAGCTAGCCAACTCCCGAGGGCCTGCTTCTCTTGGCGTCTCAGACTATTGTTGCATGACTCATCGCTCTCTTTAAAGGGGCACTGCCATTGCCATTTGAATTAAAAGCGTTGGAGTACTGTATCACATTAATGTGAATGGATGGATTCCTTACTAATATTCACGAGAATGATATGATTGCTGTCATAAATATTTAGTTGTTCACAAAATTCTCCATTATAAGAATTCAAACCCCCAAAGGAAAAGAAATTATTCCTTTTTTTCTTCAAGATTCCATTTCTAGCTAATTTCTTTGATAATAATACAATTCTTTAAACTATGTCATATTGTATATCCTCAAAATAATGATACGGGGTATCAAAACATGCTATGTTAGCATCTACAGAAATGTGCAGCCAAGATCGATATTTCACATTGCCAATTTATCAACATAATTACTGACAAGTAATTTCTTGTAATTGCTCAAATTTATTAGAATTTAGTTAAATTTACAAGGAAAGTCCACATCAAAACTGATATGAAAGTCAAAATTTTGTTGATAGTTTGAATGAAAGAAAACTTCAAGGATGACATTTTGTCTTTCTCCCCCTCCCTCCCCCTCTCTCTCTCTCTTTCCCCCTCTCTCTCTTTTATGAGCCAAACAATAGAATGAATCCATTCACTATCAAGATGACCCTTTTCTTTTCAAGAAAGCAATATGGGTTTGGCAAGATTTTTCTTTTACAAGCCAAGTCAGTAATATGGGTAAATTAAGATAACATCAAATTACCAAATTACCATGAACTTGAAGAAAAAAAGGACAGTAAAACCTTTTTCATTAATCATACTTAATGTGATTCATGCTTCTATATACAGAAATTAATTTAATACTGATTTTAAAATTTATAAATATAGTTTAATAGATAGTAGTAGTAGATAAAAAATATAGTAAACCGAAAGTTTGAAATAACAACAACTATTAAAATATTTATTAGTCATTATTAAACAGGATGAGCTGATGAAAACTATGTAAATACTATCTTCCTTTAGTAAAACCATCCCACACATTTTCAGCTTCAAGTACACTGTACTTTTGAGAATGTTTTCTTTTTCCCCTTTTTTTTTGAGAGATAGATTGCATGTTGGGAGTGTATGGGAAGTGTCCTTATATGCATCCTAATACATGTTAAGGTAGGAGTACAGGATTTATTTTATTCTACACCTTAATTTCTTCATGATTTTCTATTTGGTCTAACTTTTTTTGTTATAATATATATTTTGCAATTGTTTGTCATATATATTTTGCAATTGTTGTCACATATATTTTCCTATGTTTTGAATATATTGATTGTTGCATTGAAGAATTTCTAAAAAAACCAATAACAAATCATGTGATTTCGTAAATGAATATGCAATCACTTCATGTTTAAAAGGTAACATTTGTAATGGAAGACTGATCAACTTGTATTTCAACAATGACAGAGGCAGTTTCATATGATACGTGAAAGAATAAAAAATACTTATATCTGGTTTCCCTATTTGAAAAGAATACTTTGAATTTAAGTAACTATAGCTTTCACAACAACAGAATTGACAACTTGAATACAACCCCAATCTATTCATATCTTTGGTTTCAATAGTCATCTTCCAAATTAAGATTAATTGCAACTTTAGTTTTGATGTATTCTTTAATTTGTTTCCTTCCAATACATAAACTTTAGACTAAGTGATAAATGATACTATATTATTAGGCCTATCTAAAAATGGATCAACCTTCATTCATAGCCTAACTCTTTCTTTTTTATCTCTTTCAAATTGATGCTTTCGTTTTGGGCACTGGTGAAGTTTCTCGGGTCTGGTCACTTCAAGTCATGGCTTTAATTTGAGGCAATATAACAAAGTTTAAAAGTTTTCACCTTTAATGAAAGCTTATAAAAGCAGCTGGTATATATTTATTCTCCTTTTAGTTGAAATCCCAAGGAGATTCTACTTTTATGGTACCGCATTTCTGTTTTTCCTCAACTAAAGTGTTGAATAAGCAAGGTTCTTTGAGGATAATTGGGAGAATTATATATCAACATATTATTGTTTAGCAAATGTTGCACAATTGCACATGTGAAAGAAATGTTTTGTTGATAGCTGTAATACTAACAGGACTAAAAGGATCCAGTGACAGGCAAATAGCTGTATTTTTAAATTTTTGTTTAATGTCCAAGCAAACCTTCAGAAATTTTGCACACGCTAGTTTGTCCTTACTTCTGGTTTTCCCTGTGACACTGTATGTAAAGAGTGTTTGGACATGGTGTGTGTTCACGTGGAGAATATAACAAATATGGAAGCATTTGAATTCTCTGTGTGATAAAGTGTAACATAGTGTGTGTGGACAGTGTATCCGCAACCAATTCTACCAAATTACCAAATTATAATAATAATAATAGTCACATTAGTTCTTTGTGACTGGCTGCTGCCATTCATTTACACGTTTAAAAAATATGCGGCAGTTTGTTTAATGCACTTTACCGTGCCATATCTGAAAAAGCCTTTAGTCATTAAAATGCAACTCCAAAAATGTAAAACACATACCTTTCTTGTAATGATCTTTTACACTAGACTTACACATATACAGTAACCCCCCCCCCCCCCCCCCCCTCTTCCCCAATCAAAAAATAGAAAGTGATAATTGGGCGCATCAGGATTGCTTTATCTAAACGCTTTAAGAGCTGTATCCGATCTCCTGATTGATGGGCTGCTATTTGCTAGGAGAAATTGAACTTTTCATGTCCAGATGGAAAATGCATTGTTCTTCCCCCGTACTTGCTGCTGACAAGAATCAAAAGAAACTTCAGCGAAATTCTCTGACATTTTAGCATTCCAATCACAGCCGATAGCAGTCTAATCAAAGAGCACGGTTTTTAATTAAAGTAGCTAGATTGATACAAATGCATCCTCTAATTTGTTTTCGTCATCCAAAATAGGTGCAATAATTCCTGTGTTTCTTCATCTTTGTGTGATAATGAGAAGTACATGTAAGCATGTCTTCTCAGGAGAAGCAAAAGGACCCATCTCCAAGTCTCCTAAGTTGATATGTTTACGTTTGTGCACCAAGATTATACTGAGCCACTGTGTCTATGCATAGAAAAAAGGACATAGCTGTGGCATATTACAAATGGCTTGTGAAAGAATCATTCACATGAGCTGTTACATGAGCTAAAAATATATTTTCCAGGTCAATAATTGATTTGTTATTGAGGGCTGAGGGACTAATCCTCGATAATTCAGAAGGCAATACACTTATTTAACAACATACACAAACTTCATCAACTTTAGCATTAAAAGACTTACAAAGGCTGAAGGACGTTTATACCTAAACAATCATAAACACACAAGTAATAAATCTGTAGTTTTTCATTTTTTAAAGATTGCATTATCAAAGCAATCTCAGAAACACATAAAAAATGTAAAATACACATGATGCAAATGTATACATAGTGCGTGCTCAGAGCCAGAAGGGCATTAACTGTATGCTACAGAATGTGAGTTAATGTTCTTCTGGCTCCAAACAGACATTGCCCTTCAGTAGCAGAAAGAAGTATCATCAAGAAGTTCACTTAGATGTCAATGTCTTCTGGACCTCTATTCACAATGCAATCAAGCTGAATACTTAAAACACAATTCAAAACACAATGAAAGCACACAGAAAAATATGGAAAATGCAAGTAAAAGTGCAATATCACAACCCTTCGAATTCCCCCATCCGCCAAAACTAATTACTATGTAAATTGAGGTTTTTCAGCCAAAATTGGCAACTTTTGTGGAAACATGGGAGTAACCTTGAGGTTGGTCGACACTTGGTTTTGTATTCATCATTCCTGGTGATTTTTAGGGATTCTGAATCTTGCTGATTATTCGGTAACCTCTACCGTTGAACTATAAAAAACCACATGATTTCACAGATATTGAGCAGCGATTGACATTGGCAAAGTAGCCCCAAGGTATGACTAAGGAGGGAATTTTTAAGGATTAAAAAAAAAAAAAGACTACCGGTATACATATATTTTTTACATCAATATGCAAAACTACATTCCAATTAAAGAGAGAGAGAGAGAGAGAGAGAGAGAGAGAGAGAGGAGAAATAGTTTTAAGGTTGGAGAAGGGGTAAGAGGTACAAAAAGGGAGAGGGAGCGCTAGAGATCGAGAGACGGAGATAGGGTATGAGACACAGAGAGGGAGCATCTAGAAAAGTTACAAGGTAAAATGAAGTTGGTTGTTAAAACACTTTTGCAACAAATATCAAATACAAGCACATGCATTCATTACAAATTTATGAAAATGAACATGACCGTGCAATATAAACATGCTATTTGATGCACATGCTCATGCACATCAACAATGAAGCAAAAACATGTAACGATACACAAAGTAAGACAGGGAGTTACGCAATTGTACGTAATCTACCAATGAGTAGATTACGAGTTGAGATGAGCTCACAATGAAAGTAAGCTAGCTAGGACTGAGTCAATCCATACATAAGCCAAGGAACTAAATCCAGATCAAATTGAATCCATCGTTTAGTAGGTCCATGATCCTATCAACCCATAATAATTCCTCTTTAGCTTTCCTTTTCTGTCAGTGCTCTGGGCGGTAAATCCTAACCAAGAATTTTATGAGGTGGGGCAAGATACGTTCGGGCCAAAGTATAGCTAGCTTTCTTCTTGAAAGACAAAGGATATCTGTTGCAGAATCAGGAGGGTCCTATCTCTCTGTGATTTACATGAATTAATGCTTTTGAGCTCCAAAACAGAAGATATGCATTTGGAAGTTTGATCCAGAGGAGGCTGTTTTAAGCCCTGCTTGTACATGGCAATCTTTTAGGCAAATCCTGCTCAACAATTTTATTAGGTGGGGCAAGATACGTTCGGGTCAAAGTTGCCAGCTATCTTCTTGAAAGACAAAGGACATCGTCTGTTGCAGAGCCTGAAGGGTGTTAACTCTGTGAATTACATGAATTAATGCCTTCGAGCTCCAAAACAGACGATAGACATTTGGAAATTTTGATCCAGAGGAGGGTGTTTTAAGCCATGATGTACATGGCAATCTTAGGCAAATCCAGCCCAAGATTTTATGAGGTATGGTAAGATTGCCAAAATTGCTAGCTTTCTTCTTGAGTCCAAAGGCCCTCTTGCTCCAAACAGAAGACAAAAATTTGGAAGTTTTTTTTTCAGAGGAGGGTGTTTTAAAGGCAATTTTTACTACTTCAGCCAGAAGGGATTAGACCGCCCAGCGAGCCAGCGAGGTCACTGTGACAGGTGGCTATCTCATTAACTCAGCTCTCATTTAACATAAGAAAAAGAGGATCGTGGGGGACCAACAGGCACTGATTGGGGAAATTTTCTATATAGAGGGAGCAATTAGCTACAAGTAGGACAGTGTGCCTTTAAGCCATGGTTGTATCACTTGTATGTGAAACAAAGAACTGACCTCAAACAGGGACCATTGAAAGTTCAATGATAATTTTCTTATTTGTCAACTGGGTGGTGCTGACTACAGCTAGCCTTAATTTTATTTGGAATGATTAAATGCTTTTGAAACTTCATCTTTAGGGCAATTTCATAGTATAAATCCTGGTGAAGTTTCAGTATCAAGATCAAAATATGTTTGCTTCGATCAAAGGACTCATTATAAAATCTTCTTTCCAAAAATATGTCAAAAACTTGAAAAATCAAATAGGGTTTACTGTAAAATAGAATCCCTCTCAATTACAGTAAAACAAGGGTCCACCTTGTTTTCTTTAATGAAAAAAATGATTGGAAATGGTTGAAATTTACCCAATGTTAAATGCATGTATTTCACCACCAAAGGACCCCCTGTTTGGATATAGGAATCGTTTTCTTTCCTGTAGAAGTAGTAGGAACTCCCAGTCTTTATGAAGCACATCAAAGGTCAAGACACATTACAAACACATATACATTCATTATATTCCATTACCTTCTAATGTGTTACTGTCTGCTGTAGAAGTACCAATGCCATACGCTGAAAAGTTGAAAATAAAATGAGTGTGAGTGAAAGCCAAAATCATAATTGGTAATTGAAACAAAAAATAATAGTGGTTGTTAGGATAATAATGGTTGTCAGGATAACTATGATGAGTCAATTAAACACCAGATGAATGCTGTATAAGGTGCATACAATCCAAAGCTAGGCTCAGCCAATTTCCATACCCACAGTGGATTTAAAAGGCCTATAAAAAAAAAATAATGCAATAAATTTAAAAAATTTGAAAGATATTCCAGTGAGAAGAAGAAGGAAAAAAAAAATCGTATTTTGAATAACAGAAATAGCCATGTGTGCATTGATATACATGACAAATTTATATTAAAGTTGTAATGTTTCCATATGTATATTCATTTGTAGAATTAATCACAAAATTTTCTTTTCCAGACAATTCTGCATTCTACAGTGTAAATTTAAGGAAAATTTCTCTTTATTTTGTTTGGGAAATTCTTTGAAAAGTCTGGTTAACATGCTCCAAATTTCTGACAATTTCGCATCAATTTCATGATTTTCAGAATTCATCTAGTGATCAATTGACATTATCATAAGTAAAATAGTAAAAATCATAACAAAATATTAAAACAAAAGTGAACAATATGAAATATGAATGGCATCTAAAAATCAAATAGTTAGATAAAGTCATGAGATTTTCATTAGCAAATAATAAAACAAAATCATAGAACAACATGAGAATCAAATATCATCTACAAATCATATATTGTCTGTTTCGAGCCAGAAGGACGTCAACTATATTTACTTTGAACTGAACAGATTTAAGGATCTTCTGGCTCTGAACAGGATCAAGACTTAATGACGCAAACAACGTATAAATTAAAACTATAATGTAAAAAAAATACAAATGAGCATGTTAGAAGGTAGATTAGATGAAAATAATTAACTTCCCAAATAATGAGATAAGCTGATTTAGGATCCTTCTGAAGCCTTGTTCACATGATGCAGTAAACTGCCTCAAAAAACTGCTGTGACAAAATAAGAATGACAGAATGGTAAAGTGCCCTTCACATTTCTTACAACACAAACTAAGTATACTTGTGGGACTTTGTTGCATGCAGCTATTTGTTTCCACCCCATTTGTCATTCAAATGGTTTTATTTTGATTTTTTTGTTTGGTCGAGGCAGTGACTGCTTCACATGTGAAAGAGGCTTAATAAAGTAGCGAAAGGGCAAGTTAGAATGTATTAATGGGGTATTAGTGATAATTAATTATCCAAATGAGATGAAGAACCCTTTCAACCTTGTGAAGTTGGTGTTACATTGATTAAATCGTCCCTATTTTCACAAAGTGACGGTAGTGAGGAAAATCGTCACGCAAAGTGAATGCAATTTTTTTTCACTACTGTCACTTCGTGAAAACAGCGACGAAATGTCTGTTCAGAGCTATTGTTAACTTTGTGTTAAAGCATTTGAGTAATATTTCCCTTCTGGCTCCAAACAGACAATTTGACATGCATATCTAATGAGTCTGATTGAACCCAAAGTACCCTCAGACCCAACCATTAAAAGGTTAAAGGTCAATGTCGGGAGACAGCAATAAAGGATTAATTACATAATAGATTATAATTTTTTATTAGTGAAGCTATAGTGAGCAGAAAGTTAGATCACCTCTTACATATGAACCTGTGAACAACAAGAATGCATGGATAGTATGAACATATATAAGGAAATAAGGATTAAAATGATGAAAATCTCCCTCCTGTTATTAATGAAGAAGAAAAAGAAAGATGGTAGAGGTATATGAATATGATTTTGGGGTAAAAGACAACTCCCCTCCCCCAAATAATCTTTAAGTATCCAAAAAGTTGTACGAAAAAAATGTTTAAAATTACAACTTATTATTTATCGGTTATAAAGCTTTGATTGTAAACATGTACAGGTATGAATGGTTGGTAATTATTAGAAAAGGATGAGAAGGAAATCTGGGTTTCCATACAACACAATAAGTAGTCCTAAATGTCATGTGGAATGTGTTTCATTGTACATGTATGTCCTACAATGCTTAGTCCCATATGTCAATAGCTGTGGTGCTGCATTTTAGTGAATTCAAATCCATACTTGGTCCCGTGTGTCCATATCCGTGTCGATGAATTTCACTGGGTGCCTTTTTCAGAAAGTATGCATTCTTGTAAACATTCGCAGTGTGGAAACCAAATACACAATCTACAGGGATTCTATACAACATGAACAACACATTAGAATGACATTCTATACAATATATAGATAAATATGCTTTCCTTGAAATAGAGTTATAAACAGAACTTCACGGGGGAACAAAATCCTGTCACTTTACAAATCCATCTCACAAACAGTTACACTACTGAGACAAATTACTCCATCCCAGACAAAAAGGAATAGATTTCCATATTTCCATGATAAGCGAGCATCCATATTTGGTGCCACAACACAGCAGACTGCGCTAATAATAGATGACAATTTCCAGAGTCCTGCGAGATTTGCGAAAGCTGTCTACCGAGAATTACGACCAATTTACATCTTTCAGCCATAAACATTTCTGCCAAAGTTGGGAATGGGGAAAATATATGAGGGCAACTGCTGCCTTTTCATCATATTCAGTTTATTGCACACAGAGAGAACGAGATAGAGAGAGAGAACGAGATAGAGAGAGAGAGAGAGAGAGAGAGAGAGGGAGAGAGAGAGAGAAATGCAAGGAATTTTGAGCATTACTAAAACATTCTTTCATTCCCTAGTTCATAAATGAGATAATACCATTTGCAAAAATTTTGCATTAAGAAATGAGATGACATATTTTCTTAAGGGAACACTTTAAATATCACATATTTATAACAGGTTTGTAAAATACCAAGCCAGTCTTGTTTATTTCACTTATAAATCAACCAATCAAGAGCCAGTAAGGAATTATTAGCAATGTTCTCTTTTTGTTTCTAGATTTTCGATAGTTTGTGAGATTGCCTCCAGTCAATTTCACATTCCTTTTTTTTTTTTTTTACCAGAGTTCTATTCATACAGCTACTGATGATCATTCCTCTAAACTTTCTCTTCACCTAAGAAGGATCTATTTTAAGCAAATACTTGCTTATGAATGATATAACCTTACTTTTACGAGGAAGTCTTTAGATAGAAATTAAGAGCGTTTTACACGTACACAGGTTCAGTGTAGTTGCAGAATTGATCGCTTGAACACAAGAGCACTTTAGCATTAGAATGACGTCAGCAATTCCCACAACTGTAAATCATCAGTTGCTGCAAATCACATATCCTATAAATCATGCGTGTTATTTCTGTTTTAAGTCAAAATGAAAAGTAGTTATTTTGAAATGAGTAATAGTGTGTTGAATAAATCAAACTCCTTGCTTCTCTTTAACAAACATGATTACTGATGACTGAATTGCGGTGAAATTTAAAATATTTATTCTGTGTGTCTTCTGCTGGGAGCTTTTAAAATGTTGACTTTGTGCCAAAGTATAAAGTTAACACCCTTCTGGCTTTATAAGCAAGATGTTTTTAATCAATGATATTTATGATTCCGTCGCTATTAAAGTTAAGTACACAATATTCTTTAAGACATTCACTATTTTTTTCAAGAGTTATTAACAAAAATTGATCATGTTAAACATATTTCCTTTCCCTCCATTATGTTCAATATTCTTGAAATCATTGCCATTTAGACACCAAGCCCCTATCCTTTCCTCCCCCCCCCCCCCCCGGCCTTAAATTAATCGACGGCCATCGACGGCCAGGCCGTTGATGCCCCTATGACTGGCAGCGGTGCCCTCCCAAAAAAAGATAAATTCACGGCCAAAAAGGCCGTGCCCTTTTTTTCAAACTGGCCGACGTGCCTTTTTTCCAACTGGACGTGCCCTTTTTTTTTTTCATTTGCGCACATAAAACCACCAATTGCGCCCATAATCATCTAAAACTAGACGGCAAGGCGCAAGTGTTTTCCGTGAAAATGCGCCCATAAATTATTAGAACAGTACAAATACACGAATCACGAATAGTTTGCCGCCCACGAGCTCTCTTCTAGCTTCGTATTTAGTGCTTTAATAAGGCGCAAGTGCCGTGAAAATGCGCCCTTTGTTATTATATAGGCAATGCGCTAGCGCACGTACGTACGTTCATGCAATCGCATGATATGCATATGGTGCATGCTGTTGACGCACGCACGTACGTACAAATCGAAGGCCAGGATCAAGAAAACAAATCGTCAAATGGAGAAATAAACAAGCATTCAAATAGTCATTAGAGATCTGTCGAGGTTTGTTTGTAGGTCTAGTTTATTATTTTATCTCAAATAGAATTTAGAATTATCTTATTAATAAGTTAAGAACACCTACGATGTTCTCGATCGTAGTTACTCTCATTTTGCCACCAGCCGACCTCGCTTCTAAAAGCTACCCCGCCAGCTTCCCAAGATGAACGTTTCGAGTCCCGGTAAAATTACGCGCTGCGTATCTCCGAGGGTGCATCGGTTTCGCTGGCAAACTTCCAGCCCGACAGCTTCCCACCAAAAGTGGCGAGAGTGTGTGTGCGAGGAACGATTTTGGTTTCGTGAATGCACGTTACGCAACTGAGCTGAGCGTGTCACTTTCAGCTGTCGAATGTCTATAAGGACATTTTTACACCTTATTTCATTAGTTAGGCCTATCTAATTAGACCTTTCTATACAACAGTTAAAAAGATAATTTCTTCAAATTTGCTCTTACTACCGAGAGAGTGGCGGAATGTGTGTGAGGTGCGATTTTGATTTGGGATACCCGGCCGGCCCGGTAAACTTGCCAAGTCCTTCTGACTTTCGAT
Source organism: Strongylocentrotus purpuratus (assembly GCF_000002235.5). Lineage (NCBI taxonomy): Eukaryota > Metazoa > Echinodermata > Echinoidea > Camarodonta > Strongylocentrotidae > Strongylocentrotus > Strongylocentrotus purpuratus. The sequence continues at coordinate 6,996,720 of NW_022145604.1, read as the reverse complement.
GTTTGTGAAATTGACAATTTATTTATTCATTTGCTCATCAATATTTTTAGTTACTTTAAAATACTGTTTAATGTGCAAGTTTGATGTTCTTAATCAATCTTTCCTGTTCATATTGTTAAGATTAAAAAGTTATTAAATTGATCGTTCGATCTATTCACATTATGAAATTAACATTTGTAGACTCTCTTTGAACTTATGATTAGATAAGGGGCCTATCTGTTTTTGGAAAATTGCCCCTTGCTCTGGTAAATTCCCGTGGCAAAGGGCAACTTAAAAAAAAATTGCCCCTTGCTCCTGGCTGCTAAATCTAAGGCTTGCGGGCCGCCGCCTTGTTTGTATGTACCGTAGACCTCTATACATTCTGTGAAGAAGCTGGTGCTAAAAGTCGGAAATTGATCCCGCACAAGTTTCATAAAATACACATGACATCTAACAAAAATAGAATCAATTTTTTTGGCCTCATACTCGATGCCCTTTTTGTAAAATATTTTGGCCTCGATGCCCTTCTTGTAAAAATATTTTGGCCTTGGTGCCCTTAAAAATATGAGGTACTCAAGGCCACACTGGCCTTGCCCTAAAAATGACGAAATTTAAGGCCTGCCCCCCCCCCTCCCCTTTCCTCCCTCCCCTTCCCCTTCCTCACTATATCACAGCCACCAATTACATTGTGGCCTTTTCCATGTGGAATAGATCTCTCTTTTTTGTGGTTTCTCTGAGGTATTAGATCCTAAATCAAAGATAATTATTAAAATTTTGAAGAAAAAAAAGTTAAACATCTCGCCTGTCTATCAAATTGTCTGCTGAGAACCAGAAGGGTGTTAACTCTAAGTAAAATAATAGGAGTTACTGCCCATCTTGCTCCAAAGAAGACAAATGAAAATACTGCTTTCGTCCTTAGTTGTGATAAAAATCATCAGATATGTCATTTTGAATAGCTCAATGAGGTGTAGATTATTACTTGCGGCAGACAGTTTGATTTCAAGGAAAACATGTAGCCAAAAGATACCCATCTAAGATGTCTAGAATTCTAGCTGGAAAATCAAATGCTCTGAGTATTAAAATTCGCTACAAGGCTAATTAAACAAAAAGTGGTATAAGATACCGGTACATATGAAAATACTGAAAAAATAGAGACAATTTGATATCACAGAGTAGCAAGAAATGCACATCCAATATATCTGAGAAATCTAGCTGGAAAATAAGATACTCTTTGTAAATACAGTCTACAGCTGCTATGAGATACCATCAAAATGCCTATAAATAATGTGGTGGTGTAAAATAAGTCATTAAAAAAAAATAATACTGAAAAAATACAGATAACGGTAGTTTGATTTCAAGTATTAGCGAAAGATGCACATCCAAGATGTCTGCTGAATATGAAAATACTGAAAAACTAGAGACAATTTGATAGCACAAATTAGCAAGAGATAAACATCCAATATATCTGAGAGAGATTTCTAGCAGGAAAATAAAGTGTTGTTTGTAAATGCAGTCTTCAGTGTCACAGGTTTAATACAAGACTGAGGTGAAGATCGCCTTTACGAACTGAGCTGTCTAACGATCAATTGGAGCTGTCATGTTTCACCATGGATTATTTTGGGCTGGGATTAAATATCAGGCACCCAAAGAATGCAGATGTAGTGCGGCAGAGGGGGCGGGAGGAAATATCGGGGTCAGGGATAATATCATTGACACCTGGTTTATCCAGTTATTATGGACGAGGGTGGTGGGGAGGGGGAAAGGGGTGTGTGTGTGTGGAAGTGTGTAAATGTGGGTGGGTGGGTGTGCGTGTGTGTGTGGGGGGGGGGGAGAGGTTGACAGCAGCATCACATTAAAGCAACAACTTGAGTCCTGGTATTGAATTATTGTGCTTGAAGTAATTGTGACTTGTTCATCATGCAGTACATTGGTTGTTTGGACCAGAAGCAAAATATAAAAAATGTAAAACTAGCAAAGCTAGAAAACAATAATACAACACATACTGGTACATGTATGAACACAAATTTGACCCTATATAATGCTCAACATGTGGATTCTTGCTAAAAATAAACCGTTACATATATTTCCTACCAGAATCATTACGCAAATTTTATCAATGTGCTGAGAGCTACCGGTAAATCTTGTATGATTTTACACAGCATTTATTCCCTTCTGGCCCTAAACAGACAATAAGACGTGTTGAACATTCACAACTACATACACAGAACCTGACTTGCATTATCTAGTAATTGGAAGAGATTTGATCTTGAGATACATTACAAAAAGTGCATCTGACATGATTGCACTATCTAATGAAGATATAGACATAGAGAGGGGAATGGGGAGAGGGGAGGATGGGGAGAGGGGAGGATGGGGAGAGGGGAGGACGGGGAGAGGGGAGGATGGGGAGAGGGGAGGATGGGGAGAGGGGAGGACGGGGAGAGGGGAGGATGGGGAGAGGGGAGGATGGGGAGAGGGGAGGATGGGGAGAGGGGAGGACGGGGACGGGGAGGGGAAGTAGGACATTTAGGGAGGTAAAGAAGGAGAGGGAGGGGGAGAAGAAGTGGGGGAGAGGAACAACTATTCTGCTAATAGATTGGAGGGGGGCACTACATTGTAAGTAATGTTTTAGAAGTCCACACAATAATTCTATAATGTTACTGGCTAAAGGAAGTACAAATTTTTCTTCGCAATTATTTACAGAAATCCCCACCAGTATCTACAAATCAAGTTCCCTGAAAAACATAGGATGTTTTCAGGGCTGTTTCTGGCGATATCAGTCTAAAAGTACATCATTTACATCAAACAGTCATTCGTACATGATATAAATACTGCTTCTTATCAATTTTTAGTTAATAGTTTTAGTCGGTAGTTTTTTACACAAATCCCCACCAGTATCTAAACATTAATTTCCCTGAAAAACAAAGGATGTTTTCATAGCTGTTTCTGGCGATATCAGTCTAAAAGTACATATGTACATCATTTCCATCATATATTTATAGTTTCGTACATGACATAAAGATATACTACTTCTTATCAATTTTTAGTTAAAACGGAACTTCCTAGTTCAACTTTTACACTGAACTAAAACAATGGCTTCCTGCTTTGATAAATGAAATTCAGAAGCCATTTCCCTTTCTTCCTTGTATTCATGGCAACACAATTGCAACAAAGTTCACTGTTTATAAATGAACTATCACAATAAATATCATATTTCATGATTTTTATTGACAGCACAGCAACAGAAAAAGTATGACAGGAATGCTTTTGTCCAGATGTTGCTAATCAGCATAGCTCTTTAGAAAGTATGTGTACCGTATATTTTGTAATTTTTGTTAATGTACAAGCAAAAAAGGGCACTAAATAAACCCAAGTGTGAAACCATATCCCAACCATTTAATGATCAGATAGAAAAATATCAATCTGAGTTGGTGAAATTGATGATGGAATTTGACATTGTTTTCAGTAGTTTGTAAACATCATAATGGTAATATCAAGACATTATATTCTATATATTCAAGAATCTTCATTTCTGTGTTTAAAGGTGGCTAGACCTTTTTACACATACAATGTATAAAGGTATTCATAAATAACATTACTTATGGTGGTCTATTTCACAGTTCATATCCATCTTCAATCTTCATATTTTTGTTTATCAAATAATAACTTCAGAAATGTATATGGCTTGAATTCCTAAAGTAAGCTGGTTCCATGCCGGCTTCATCAGTCAAACTGAATGATCCAATTCCTCAGCAGACTTTTTCGGAGAGTCACACGATTCTCGTATTCCCTTTCATTACGTCACATCCTTAGCACCGTGCAGCCTGCTCATCCATTACCTAACAAGGTTCCGCTTTTTCCACAGACTATTTTTCGATCAAGCTACTTCGAATAACAAGAATTTAGAATACTGCGCACTTAAGGTAGTGTCATGTTTTCAAATCATCACAAAATCTAAGTAATCTAAGATAGGATACCTGGTTACCAGAACAGGTTCGGTACAAAAATAGACATAGCGATGGGAGGGGGAGGGGCAGGGGGGCACATCACCCAATGAAATTGGGAAGAAGAAATTAGAAAAAGGAAGAAATGAGAAAAAGGGATAAAGGGATAAAAGAGAAAAGAAGATAATATAAGATCCACTCTGATACCCTCTTTTTAATTGGTATACCCTTGTCATTCACCAAGTGGGATTGGTGCTCGCCCCCCCTCCCCACCCCCAAACATGATGTCATTGCACCCTCAACAGTTGGAACCATGCTAACTATACCTGGAGAAATTCATGATATTGGGGTATTTAGGGGCAAATGAAGTCATCAATGTCACACCCACTTAGAAGTCAATGCAAAATTTGCTAATCGATTTTCCTTTTAAAATCGTTGAAAAAAATTGAAAATTCAACCTGTTGACCCATGTTTGAGTCTACAGAGGCTGTTTGCTATTTAAAATTGTATTCAATGGATTATGAGCTAGAAAATCACTTTTGGAATATGAAATTGATATGCATTTAACATTGTAAGGATTATCAAATATCTGAGGCTAATCGATGAATGGAAAAGCATGGTCACAAAAGACGTTCACGAAAGCATCTCAAGGCACTTTCAATGACCATGTGAATCACATATTGAAATATGCAAACATTCACGATGACATATTACTTATTAAATCCCAACATGATTTTTACAGGCAATACAATATGGTATTTTAAATTGCTTTTCAGTTGATTTATTTGTTATAGTCTTTGCCATGTGTTGGACACTCATGTCACGTTGCTTGACAGTTATTCTTGTTAACCCGGACTGACCAAGGCGACCTCCGCAAAACCAATATTAGTTGGACGGTCAACAGTGATGGGTCTGTTTTGTGCATCACAAACAGACACACACACGCAATCTCCGGTTACGAAGCGTCATCGGCAGCGTACGTCAAAGTCGTTAGCTAAAGTTTGCTTGAATTAAAACTCAATACGGAGCTCTGATATTAAGCAAGAGAACTCAATATCCCATCCCATCTTACGTCACACGACCTCTTCACATCAACGAACAAACGAGCAGCGACTACCTGCAAGGCTGGCTGCAGCTTAAGTTCATCGTCTGACAGGGGTCAAGTTTTTACTGTCTGCACAACTTACAAGCAGAATTAAAGCAGTTACCTCATTTCTAAAGTCAAGTGCAATTCTGTTCAGTCAAGCAGGATATGAAAACTAAAGGTCTCTGTTGAAGAATGAACATCTGTATATCCATTTTATTCTAAATATGTAGGGGAAGAGGGGGAGTCTGCCCATACAAAATGTGATAATACCCAGAAGAACTAAAAGGAATATCCCCTTTAGCTAAGATTTCTGGTTGAAAATTTTAAAAGAGCCTTTAAATCAGAAAATACCTAAACAGACATGGTATACAAATCTTTAGTCAGACAGTTGAGAGTATTATAAGAATAAATTGTCTTCACAAACTTTGTTTAAAATGACGATCCAAACCTTCACAACAAAACCTGATACACAACCCAATCTCCCATGTCAATGCAAATCAGATGATCTTGATTTGAAGCAAAACAAACTGATTGACAAGTTATTGGGCAGGAAGCAAAGCTTCTTGACCAATCATAAAGCTCCTCTCTTCACATTAAAACGCATAAAATGACAAAATTATGGAAGGGAAATATTATCTTTGCTATTCTAGCTGGCACAGCTGCCGACCAATTTTGATTTATTTTGAGACTTCAATCTAGAATTCAATTTATATTTTTTATCTAATCTTCCTTTTGTCTGTGTCTCCTGCATGAACAACAGGAAGAGACTAGTTGACCTCAAAGGTCAAAGGTTGCAGGGGGTGAAGGAAGTGAAAGTCACATAGCATGAGCCATGGTGAAGTTTAACATCAGTCTGGCAACTTCAGACCCCTCCCAATTTGGGCATTTAGAATAACAGGATCAGTCCAAGATATTTAATTAGAAATTAAAAAACCTGTTGTTGGCACTTGCATTGTTTATGCATGTTTCCCATGTTGCAAAAGTCTCTCATTTTCCTATGATGATTCAAATGTAGAGCCTCTAGCTTTTGGTTACATGTTAAAAAGGTGGTTTGGTGCTAGAAATATGTGTCTATAAAGTAGGCCCCAGAAGTTTTCATGTATTGCATTGTACTATTAATGTTATTGTTCTGCTGGTGAGAATCTTTGCAAATCTAACCAGAAGTATACATTTGCATCTTTAACATCTCTGTTCGCATATACTTCCAACATATCTAATTTTCGTCAGCAATTTTCAAGTAAAGGGTCTATTCATTGAAGGCTAATCACAGTTCAAGTTTGCATGCACCTGTACATGTACACACAGGCAGTGCACGAAGATAGACCAGTGATAAGTCTAGCTCCCGTTACGAATTCCAGCTGTGATTTACGACTTGTAAACCAGTGGCCAGCCAGGGTGTAGGCCTATATTTAGTCGGCTTCATAGAATTATGATGACTTGAATTTCCCATGGAGTTTACTAGATTTCAAGAATACAAACTGTACCCAAATAAACAAAAGCATTTCAAAAGAATTGTAATTGATGTGTTAAATATCTGATCTGGTGAAATAATCAAATATTCAGCAGTCTGGTGAGTGAATAAAGGGAAAACCTTGAGTAAATTAGTCATAACCTTTTTTGATGTTGTAATTATGCCAGTTTATGCCATTAGATCAAAGCTTGAAACCTATTTAATCCTGTACTGTTACACAGTTCAGTTCACTTGATTATTCATTCAATTTTTTCAAGCATATATGCTGTCAAAAATGCATACAAAACATGTCCAAATATTTAACATGAAAGTTTGTGAAAGTAACATTTTATTAGGTTTTCCATTGAATGCAAGGAATTGAAATTCAATTAATTTAAAAACTCATGAAATAAATTACCAATAAATCCTCAATCTCCATTTTGAAACATACAAAATGACAAAGATAAATGCCATCTACATGTATCTCTCTGTAGACAAGTGCACATGCATAAGTGCATGAACTTTCATAGTAGCCTTTCAGAAGGTCTTGTAAATGTCACAAGCATGTAGGCATGTATGTTTACTCTGTGCATAGCTTTCTAGTAATATCATACAGTAACCATAGCTGATGAATGTCCATCTAAGACAACGTTGGAGATCACCTACATGTAGGAAGCTACAGTGTAGGATGCCTCAGGTTATACTAAACACCTGAGGGGTGTTTCTCAAAAGGCCTGTCCTCATCAGCCCGAGTCTGCCAAATTGCCCGCTATTTAAACTATCACGATTGCAAATTAGCCAGTTAATTTTCGTCTTTATCAGCCCGCAGTTGCGATTAGCTGGATATCTGGTCGAGAAATTATCCAGAAAATTTTTGGTCGTTTCCAAAATATCCTGCTATTTGGGAAATGGCAGGCTAATTTGCGTTCATCCGAGCTAGCTTGTGATGAGCGTATCGGTCTGGTAAAGACGCAATCTCGAGATTCGGGATAATACCCCCGAGTCTGAAAAAAAGCGTGTTATTTGGCAAACTTGAGCTGATGGAGACAGGCCTAAAGACTATAAGATCAACTTAAGTTGGACTTGAACTATATGGCAGGCCGTTAATTCATGCCACTGGTTGCTCTCACCATTGGTCTCTCAATTATGATCTGAAGATAATATTCTTTCCTTTTATCCTTTAATGATGAACAATAAAAACAGGTAAATTCTGTAGATTTGTGACCACGATTTGTACATCCCTTACAGGAACAAGTGGCATGAACAGCCTGCCATAGTTCAAGTCCAACTTAAGTCGATCTTAGTCTTTGTGAAATACGCTCCAGTGTTTATTACCTGGCAATGATGCTGGTATATATTCTATTAATAAAGGTATACACTATCTTAATTCTATTCTATTTTCTATTTTATTCCTGGAAAATACTATATCATAGCTTTCAGTTATAACGTTTCATAAAAATTTAATAGCTACATTTTAATATATTATTTTCATATTGTCTGTAGTATATTTCGTTCCTATTTTCACGAAGTGACGGTAGTGAGGAAAATTCGCATGCAAATTGTATGTGATTTTCATTCACTACCATCACTTCGTGAAAATAGGGACGATTTAATCAAATAATATGTCCATGCAAGCCTTAATTGTCCCATAATCATTTGAATTTGTCATACAGCTTTAATATGGATTGATTATATATCTTCTAACAATAAACATCATGTAAGTAATTAATCAAACAAATTGATAATCCAATTTATTTGATTGGCAGCATAAATATCAAATCCAGCTTATTCTACACTTACCATACATCATCACCTCATCCTTCACACTACATGAACATAATAATGCATCGATCATTACGCTTAAGATGCCAAATTAATGATTTGTTCGTCCGTGCCTCCAATTATCTCTATTCAATGGGATTAGTCTAAAGAACGCTTTAACTAATGTAGATGACTCACACATTATTTCAACCTCGTTTCAAATCATCTTTGCATATCCACCATAAAAGAAAGCAGCCTACTGTACATTTGTACGCAGACCCAGTCTCATCGGACAATTACATCGCAAGTCTGCTCCTTGCAAATTTCAAACATGAATCCCCTCATTCTGCAGCTCACGAAACGCAATCAATTTAGCGGTGTTTAGAACTGATTGGAAAACAGGACACAAGGCATGGTGGAAATGAAAATTGGCATGCAAATGTTGCTGAAGCAATCAGAAAGAAAATAGAAAGCATGCTTTTCCATCAATCATTTGCATTAGATACTGGACATGCATGACCCCGTGGTAATAGTTCAGAACTGGTTGGGAAGATGGAGTGACGAAAGTGTTTTGTCGTTTCACCCAATCGATTCTTACATAAATATATATACTTGGAAGTTCAAAGTGATTTAATTTGTTCATTTTATTATTTTGTACATGTACATTGTACATTTTATTTGTTTATGGATTACATTTTGGGGGCAGCTAGTTTCCTTCCGTTACTCTCTCTCTCTCTCTCTTGCACATCCTTTATATTTCCTCTATTTTGATTTCAGTCTCAACTTGTCTGTCTTCCTCTTTGTTTTCTCTCTCGCTCAATCCCCCTCCCTCCCCTCTTCTCTTCATCCCTCCCTTTTGATAATGATAAAATATCTACATTTCCTAACAACTACTTTAAACATATATTATTGACAATGCCTGTTTCAATACAATACCTGTGCAATGACATTTGTTTCTAGAAGATACCTTTATTGAAAGTGACTTTGTATCAATGAAATAGCTGTTCTTTCCATTTACGAGCTGCGACAATATTTTCATCTCACGATTCAAGAATAGCTGGTACTACTCTGTATATTGAAATGTAGAGGTCAAGGACATGCTAATTGGCTTGACCCCTCCCTTGCGTCCATCTCCAGGGATGGAGGCTGACCTGTCAGTGATACTCGGCAATGAAGTATTCATGAATTATACAATTTTTATACAATTAGTTGTCATCAAACCTCCAGTACGCATTTCACAATATACTATTAAACAGAAAATAATTCAAGTCGGCATCCACTTTTGCCAGTGAAAGAGAGTGCTTGGGGGAAGATTATGCTCTACAAAACTCAAATATACTCTGGAATTCTTAAAAAAAACTCTGGGAATTAAGGCTCATCTGTCACTGACACTTAGCAATGAACTGTACATGTAGTATCCCCTTTTTATAAAATTAATGGTGATTAAACCTGGTGATTAAACCTGCAGATCATTTTTTAAATATTTAAGGAGGCGTGATGGCTCAGTGGTATAGAGCAGGGGCCTCGTATCTGGGGAATCCTGGGTTCAAAACCAGGTCAAACATTACCAAATCCATCAGAGAGGACTAAAGCCATCAGGCCCTTGTTTGCTAATAAAAGCATATACATGCTTTCTTAGCGGTCAGGTAAAACAATCATAAAAGTGATAAAACAATTGTCTTCTTCTTTAAAATTCTAACGTCAAATATCACTCAAGTCAACATGCACTATTGCTAGTGTTAAAAGAGGGCACGGGATGGAGAGTGGTAACTTGTGGAAAACTAAAAAAAAAAGATAAAGTGAAGAGGAAAAAAAAATCAAGTCTTTGTTGGTCTTTGTCGTCAATCTCTTTCAAGAAACCTGTTTTTCATAATTATCAATTCCTTATTATGAATGTCAAGCTTGAATTCATAGAAGAAAGAAAGGCATTTCTTTGTAAAAAAAAAACATTGATGTGTTACACAATTTATTAAATGGCTGATCTAAACAGGCAACGATAGTGAAATGGTTAAAGAAGATACAACATGTACATATCCCTTCAAGACATCATCTATTATTCATTGGGATGGCATGGGAAAGAGTCTTTGAACGAGAAGGTAGAAGATCGGATGAACAATTATGGTATGTCACTTCCATTCTCAATCTAACATGTCATGAATGGAGTCAATCCGTATGAAACGTCACATACACTTTGCTGCATTCTCGTTAATAGGTGTATTATATCAAACTACTAGAGCCCCCCAGTCTGGTAAGTGGCAGTCCCTATGAAACGTCAAATACACTTTGCTGTAATCATCTAAATGGATGCATTTTATCAAATTATCACCCCCCCCCCTCTCCTTTAGTCAGCCATTCCACATAAAATGTCACATACGCTTTGCTGTATTTTCTGAATGGACAAATTTTATCGAATTACAGATCCCCCCCCCCCCCTCCCCCCCCCCCCCCCCCCACTCTGGTCACTTTTTATGGAACGTCACATACACTTCGCTGTATTCTTCTAACTGGACGCATCTGATCAAATTACTCACTGACCTCCTATACTAGTATGAGAGGAGGAACTGTGGGTGAATGGTAATTGATGAAAATTTTGTTTTCAATAGTTGTACGATTGGTTATGACTAGCGAAGCATGCAATGAGTGATCTTTGTAGTATTATTGAATTTGTTTTGGGTTTAAAACAGTGGGCCGCTTGTGGGCGAATGGACCGTATCATTTCCTGTACATAGTGTACTAACTAATCATCGCTCCTTTGTGATTTAAAGGGGTATGTCATCTACAAATAATTTGTGTAGAGCTTTAATATACAAAATTAACTATTTTGTTAAACCGCCTCTCTCTCTCTCTCCCTTATCTACATGTAAATCTCATCTCGCCATCTTTAATTATCTCTTTTTACGTTTGAATTTTAGAAACATGCAAAAGGCTGTGTTATATGAACTTCTTAAAACCACCCCTTCACATCTGCTACTTCGACATCTACTGATGACAGCAATGGCAAGCAGCCATTACATGTACACACAAGCATATCAACTGTATTATCAGTTTTATGATATTATCCAGCTCAGTTTCACTGATTAGTGTGAGGGGGATTGCTTGGAGGATTCAGAGGAGAAAGGGATAAGTCTGTAGCTCGTCTCGATTCTGGAATGTGAAATACAGGTAATCGAGACAGCCTCGATGATTGTAGTTTATAACCGCACCTACTTTCTAAATAATAAAATGTTGAATCCACATTTTAGTTTTTTTTTATGTTGGTACATGACATTTAAAAGGGCTAAAGAATTAAGCAATGCTTTCATAATGGTAGATCGATACAACACTTGTGATTTATAGTGTTCCAGCAATCACATTCATGTACAGTATACTGTAAAGCTCATAAAACCGAGTATCCCAATGTTATCAGTTAAATGGTAGTTATGAGCAATAAGCATTCCTACGTAGATAATTGCTGCCAGTAAATAATTACTACTGCTGAGTTTGATCAAAGAATATTTGTCAGATGAGTCTTTAATTGCACAAGGACCTTTGCCGCTGGTTTAAAAAAGAAAGGTCACACGACACATATCTACATTACATGGACAACCTCATCCATTGCGTGAGTTCAATAACCTACAAGCACGAATTCGGTAAATCCTTGATTCCAAAGAAGGCATGAGATAAAGATGGAATCTAAATCTACAAGTGCATAATTAATGTACAGGAAATCTGCTCTGTAAACCTCCAACGGCACAAATCTCCACTACTACACATGGGCTTAGGGGGAATATAAATCACACACCCTCCTCTACACACAAATACTAGTGTGCAGACACAGACCCTAGTCGGTCAAAGTGCGTAACTGGGTGTCTGACCTACAAGACTATGCCAACTGCACGGTCTACTGCCTCTCATAGGCTTTGTACTATAGCTGCTCCTACTTATCTGACATAGCCGTAGATCGAGAGCTAGGCTCAGCTCAAGACTTTATGATATTGTGTTTCAGTGTCAAGTTAGAGTCTGAACCTTGAGACTACAAAAAAACAGTGAGCACAAGCCTCGCCTCTCACACGACGACAACGCCTCACGCTACGTTCCTCCGTAAATTAACTTCACCCTCGGGCTAATTACCGCAAACAACGCTTGATGGCTTAAGAACTTTGGAGATGAAAATAGCAAACCGGTTTGAAGGAGAAAGAGAGAGCAAAGATACATCTATGTTAGATGAGTCATCCCTAAAAGGAGACTGGTAAGGGAGACTGGTGTGGTGGAGGGACGAGATGGGTAGCAATGTGTTTGCTATCAAGGGCTGTTCACACTTTACGTAAGCTCCCCCCCCCCCCCCCCAAAAAAAAAAAACAGGATGTGCTAGATATCTTTGATTTTAGTTAATAAGTGGCATTTAGTACTACGAGTTGACAAAAATTTAAAAAAATGGAGATGCTATAGATAGGATCGCAAATGGAAATATCATATGGCCAAAATGCACAGAGTGGGAAGTCTCCATGTGTAAAAGATCTGTGGATATTTGGGGTTCATTTGTACCAAGCTGACTTTGAACTGGTCTATTGATAAAACTATAGCTTTACTACGCATCATGTACAAAGACAAAGCGGCCTGAGTTACATAAACATTTATCTACAACCTCCATGCATATACATATTGTAGCTTTCATACTAACACAAAGTTCTGTAAGTGGGAACACACCTATTGCAGACAACACTCTTGTATGCTATAATTAATACCATCGGAGTAAAAAGCAATCTGCATTTTAAATGATCATAACCAATATCAGACGCTAAGACACGTTCACATGACTATACTAACAAGATGAGCCACTTAACGCTTTCACCACTTTATTTATTTGAATAAAACATCTAGCAGCCCCATATTATGTTATTATTATGTTATTATTTAAGTTGTGTCCACAGAGAAAGGGGAAGGGTTGAGCCTATACACTGTACTTTTTGCGTATAACATATCTTGCAACTCAAATAATGGTAATATCAATGTTGTGTGAGATGAATTGAAGCAAATTAAAGAGGAGTATAAAAGTAAGAGGTGAACCCAGATTTGTTTGCATAAAATACCTTGTAAGCACTAAAAGGAGAAATAATAATGTTGTGCCAACAGAGAAAGTAAGAGCAAAAGTTGGGCTCAGAATTGATCGCAAATTATGCGGCAATCCCAAAAAATGATAGCAATACATGTGTCAAATTTGTTTTAAAGAAAAATTCCAAGAGGTGGTTCTCTGCATCTTTGCATACGGTAAATGTCTTTTTTTTTAAAGCACTAAAAACAGCAATATTAATTTTTGGTCGAAAAGAAAAGAAAGAGCCGGAGTTGAGCCTATACTTAATTTTCATTTCTAGCTAGCCCTAAAAATGGCAATACATGTATTAGTTATGCTTTAACAGGGAAGAAGCAAGAGTTGAGCTCAAACTTACATGTATGTGCATAAAATATTTTGCTAACCCACATAATGGAAAAATTAATTATGTGTAGGCATGGAAAATAAGCAAGAGTGAGGCCCAGACTGAGTGTCTCCTTTCAATTATAACGACGGCGGGAATAAAATGATGATAACCGTGGAAGACGTAAAGGTAACCAGGAGACGAGAGAGAACGGTTGCTCGTTAATGGAGCATGAGAAGATGACAATGTACTTTCTACACGTAGCTAGGTGAGCTCTAATAATACCATGCATGCATATCTTTATTAAACAAGGTGTACTTTTGGAAAACAATGTGATCATACGAAAGTTACAACTTTTTTATGTTTATTCTCTGAGTTTACACGTACCAGAACATATTGTGCAGAAGCATGTTCCATGTTGCCCCATTAAAAGTTGAATCTTTAAAATTGCTTTTAGAATTAGGTGAAGGTAATTTCATATTCTAGAAATTTGCAGTAAATTAATTCTACAGTCATTGCTGAAGAAATATTCTCAAGCTACGTTGTTTAACACAATTAAAGGCCTGTATTCTACTATATATATATTTCAATTAAATTTGATGCAATGATGAATAAAAATTGTGTTTAAAAAAAATAAAGAAAACTGAAACCCAGGGTAACATGTACCTCCTTTGTTGAATTTGACTTGAATTATACCAAGCCTTAAACCAGGCATCAGATAAAATTTAATTTGAAAATGTAGAACACAGCCTACAATGAAGTCACAAGCAAAGATGGTGCTACAGAGCCAAAATAAAACTCAATGCCATAGTCACATTCAAAGCTAGTATCCTTGAGCACTGTAGCTCACGTGTATGTGTACTCTCAAGAAGAAAACCAAATTGCCCCCTCGATGACTAAGCTTAAACAGCAGGCTAAATTGCTCCAAATGACCCTAAAGGCCCATTCACATTTAAAGCAGGGGACCTCTTAAAAAAAAATCTTCCCTGCAGAATTTATTGATACAAGTATAGTGCACTGCACATATTTATGTTATAACATACAGATCAGTGAGTAGGTATTAGGGCTATTGTTGCATGGAGCTATGTGTATGTTTGTGTAACCCTAAAATAGTGCCTCTTGCCGGTCCTTTATGGCGCTGTAGTTTTTACAGGCGGACTTAAAGTGAATCACGACCGAACTGGGCGTAATTTGTCAATTCTTGCTTGAAAGTGGAAGTGATTACTTGCATTATATCAGCTATTTTTTTCCCTTTCCCCTTTATTCCTTTTCTTTTGTTTATAACCAGGATTGTGCAGTTTTTCATGTATATGTATCAAATGAAATAAACATATCTAGCGTGAACTATCATAGGGCAACTGGAAGAACTGATAAGTCATTGAGAACACATAGTTATTTACAGATGAAAAGTGAAACAAGATCATTTCCGCGTAGTGTACACTTGCAAGTCTTGAAATCTTTAAAAACAATGTCAAAGGATCTACATAAAATCTAAGTGGGATTTAAATTGATTATATGAATACCTAAGCAGGAATACAACATACCAAATGCAAAGGACTATAATAGCTCACTTTCCTTATCCTTCATTGCTTCTTACTTCTTTATTACATATTTTCTACTAAAATTGTTAGAAAAATATCATTTATTTGTAGCTGGCAATACAGAGAGTTAGTTTGTTGGATTGTATTTAAAAAAAAAGTATTTCCATCGTTTCAGAACCAAAGATCATTTGACATATAAATCCTGTCAAGGTTTTCCATTAAATTAATCTGTATGCATATGATACAGGTAGCTAGCTGTACATGTAACATAGTTTGATTGGAGCTAAAAGGGCATTGACCGATAGCACTTTAAAGAATTAATACCCTTCTTCTTCTCAACAGAAATATTCTAAAACTACGTCCACATCTTATGTAGATAACCCAGAGACACATCCAATACGTGAAGCAAACGATATTAACTTAAATAATAAATCATAGGTTGGGTCAATCAGACTACCAAAAGTCTCACATTGAGTTTAAAGCCCCACTGCACTACTTATAGCTACATGTACTTGCGCTCTATATAGCAAACAATGCGTAAGCGGTAACTGTCGGTCCCCCATGATTCCCTTTTTCTTATGTTAATTGAGAGCAGATTTGATTAGATAACCACCTGTCAGTGACCACGCAGGGAGGTCTCATTTCTCCTGGCCAAAACAGTGCAGACAAGCTTTAAATAATAAATCGTAGATTGGGTCAATCAACCAAGTACGTCTCACATTGTGTTTAAACAATTTTACCCTGTGAATTTTATCTCTCTCTTTCTCCTTTCCTCTTTTTCCTCGTGAAGCATTGTCATTTATATCTTCTTCCAATTAAAGTGAAGGCCTCATTGTCAAATTTGTTATTGACCCAAATAGGCCCTCAACTTAGCCATGGTTTCATAACAGGCAATTGAATTTATCAAACCTGCTACATCAAATCCACAACAATCCTTACTTTAAAGGACATATACCTTGCGGTCCACTTCTTGAAATCGAGGGTTCAGTGACACAAAGGCGTAACTCCATATTTTGCCAAAATGAGTATCTGATATCATAATGTTTAGACAAATGTGGGCTTTCTAGGAAACACAAAGACTTAACTCCACTCAACATCCCATTGAAGTCAATGGCAAGTGAAACATAGCCTTAACTCCTTAAGGCCCAAGTGCTCAGCGACACATAAACCACTTTTTCTCAAAATGGCCACAATGGAGTTACGTCTTTGTGTCACTGACCCCTCGAAATGTGGTTTGATATACGAGGGATGTACACAGCTCTGATTGGCCTCCTGCATTAAGGGATGAATCACCAAGAAGAACAGGCAGCAAGCCACCACCTGGGGTCTTTGATTATTTGCCAAAATGGAAAGGAGGCATACCAATCAATGTGTTCATCCACATCTTCACGGTAGATTCTGCATCTTCCAGAGGTTATCTTTCTTGTTGAGTTCTGGTAATGCGATTGCATTGTGAAAGCAACAGTGTGGAATCAATCAGAGAAAGTTGATCATGTACCGGTAGTATATATTTCTTATTAAAGATGAACTAGTTCTTAATTATATCTACATCCTTCACAGTGACCATATGGTAAAATTACTCCAAAGGGAGTGGAGATGGTGCACACTTTACGTGAATGAATCACATGGCAGGGGAATAATAATAATATCTGTAAAGTGCTTACAAAGGGTATTCCGTATTAAGCGCTATAATCCAAATTTATTATTATCATTATTACATCTGCATCTTATTTTTTTCCTAAATCGCTTCACAAGAGCAGACAGCGGAGCTCCCATCTGCAGCCTTTGGTTGTTTGCCAAAATGCTAACGAGGCATACCGATCTATGTGTTCATCCTCCTGCATGCAAGGACACTGGCTGCTTGCATCTGGTACAGGTTCAGCATCTTCAAGAAGTTAGATTTCTAAAAACTAATCTTCAGAGAGATTCAGCACCAAATCCAACTTTCATAACTCCAAATTACAACAAGCCAAAAGCCAAGAAAAGAATCAAACAAGATTTGATTTTAATATTGTATCATGTTGTATACTACATTTGTACTCAGTTTATAAACTTTACAGAAAATCAATGTTTTCATCATAGCAGGAATTGTCACTACCTCCATCTGTTCCAGGATTTCAAAAATTGTCAAGAATATTGATTTCTAGTAAATAATTGTCTGTAAAATAGACATCACTGCGTTCATCCCAGCCAGCAAGAACACTGACTGATATCTGTGCAATAGATTCTGGATCTTAGGGTAGTCAAATTACCTTCTGGAAAATATTTTCTGGAAGACAGGACATTCATCGGTCATCTTAGAGAAGATGGAATTCAGGGAGTGAGCTTTCAAGACATTAAACAAGGACACTGGCTGTATCTGCCATGCCAATCCTGAATCATTAAGAATTTAAATTTCTGGAAGTTCAATCTTTGGGAAGTGAGTTTCTGGAAATGTTTCTCTGAAAGATGGCATACATTACAAACTTCAAAGAAAATCAACTTAAATGAAGTAATTCACTAAATGTTTACTTCCAGGTTGTCTTTCCAAATAAAAGGTGTATTTTTACCGTTGTATGAATGTTTTGAGCTGCGATTTTCCAAGCAAATCTGTTAACAAATTCATTTGTATTCAAGGGCCTTCTTAAAGGCAGGTATTTGACCAAAACCCAGGCTTTTAAAAGTCAAAACCACTCCTAGCATCCATTAGATGCCATTAAAGCTCCACACCATCACTACCACTACTTGACCCGTTCCTCTTACCAGCAACCCTAGATAGCCCTAGATAGCGCTAGCATCCTCTTTGCTACTGTGCTATGGTCACCTCTCTTCCACGTCTTCCTGTCCCACTTCCTTTCGTTCTAATGTATCTCTCTATCTCCCTTAATTCAATCAGTCTATCTCTCCCTTTCTCTCTCTCTGTCTCTCTCTGTCTCTCTCTGCCCACTACTTAAAAATGGGCATAACCTTTGCGATCTTCATTTTATTAGGGACAGTGTCAGTTGTCAGTGATAGATTGAAAATATGTGTTAGAGGAGAAACTATTACATGGATGATTTTTTTTTAAAGTAAAACAATAGTGATACCATCACTCTCTCTATATTTCTCTCTCTCTCTTTCTTTCTTCTTCAACATTCTATCTCTTTTTTCTTCATCTCTCAAAGACTATTGTTTTATCTTCTTACCACTCTCCATCATCTTAAATAATCCATTTCCCTACCCTCCTCCCCACCTTCTCCCCTCTCCCTTGCATTTTCTTTCCAGTTCACCTCCCTCTCGCATCTCTAGTTTTGCCATTTCAATGACCCAACACTTAACACACATACATGTAAAGGCTAAAAGCAATCTCACATCAGAATGATTAAAATAGCCCCCAATTTTTCTTCTTGAGACACTATTTGGAGCGAGGGAGGGACTTGACTAGAACCAAATATTGATTACTGCTACCCTACATGTACGTCCTCCTGGAACAAATTTTCTGTTTTTATCTCTCCCTCTGCTCCCCCCCCCCCCCTCCCTCTCACAATGCCACCTTCTTGTTATCCCTTTCCTATGTTTAAATCTTTGCCTACTCCCACCCCCTCCCCTCCTCTCGCTCTCTCTCCCTCCCCTCTTCCCCTCTCTCTTTCTCTCTCTCTTTCTTTCTTTCTTTCTTTCTTCTTTCTTTCTCTCTTCTCTTCTTTCTTTCTTTCTTTCTTTCTTTTTTTCTTTTTTTTCTTTCTTTCTTTCTTTCTTTCTTTCTTTCTTTCATTCTCTCTCTCTCCTCTCCCTCTCCCTCTCCCTCTCCCTCTCCCTCTCCCTCTCCCTCTCCCTCTCCCTCTCTCTCCCCCTCATCTCCATCCTATCTTCCCACCTCCTACCATGCAATGTGTTATCCATCACAGAGCTACATAGATAAGGAGGGGCCATCATTCAATCGCATCAGTACCAAGTGCTTTGGAAGTGGAGATGGTGATTCAATTGAAACACTGATCAATGTCCATGAGATTCCAGGTGTACCACATCATCACTCGCTCTAGCCGGGTTCACATTTGATACAGAAAAAACGATATTAAAAAATAAATTGCTATCTACACACCCTGTAGGTGTAACCTTGTGCCTCATATATCTGTATGAAAAACAGAAATGCATAGGTGTCGTGGTCGAGTGGATATGTCACCGAACTGTGACACAAAGTCAGCGGTTCAAGTCCCGCCGCAGCACTAATGTCCTTTGGCAAGACATTGATCTACATTTGCCACTCTCCACCAAGTGTTAAATGGGTACCCGGTAGGATGCGAAAGTTAATGTGGTTTATAGATGAGCAAGTGTGCGCTTGTAAAAATGATGCCTTGCTGGAATGCTCCCCAGGAAGTGGAGAATGTGCATACAATATGTGTGGGTAAGCCTGAATCTGATGACCAGGGTAATAATATATGTCTTTAACGCGCTTTGAGAGGGCCTGCGGTCCTGAAAAACGCTATATAAGAACAAGCTAATTAAGAGCCTTTGTTTAATAGTTGTTACATACATGTAATATAATGTTTTCTCACCCTCACTTCCCATTCATTAACAAGTTAGAAACAAACAAACAAACAAACAAACGTTTATTTCACCATGGCTGTGTAGTGGCTATCACGTGTGAACAAGCCTTTGGAATCAGGGGTGCGTTAACACTAACCAAAGTAAGCTAAGACCTAGCAAATTTGATTGATCAGTGCTTTCATAGAAATTGATTAGTCGAAAGTTGAACTATCCTTTCATCAACCAACTACAAGGGATGCCCATGCACATCAGATTATTCAAATCCAGGTGCAGAGTTTACACGGAACAGAGAAATACAGTCCAAGGATTCATCTTTAGTATATTAACCACAAATGAGTCAAAAAGAAGTCTTCTATTTTTTATAAATATAAATGAGACCAAGATGAGTTCAAACAATAGTTGACACATGTTTTTCTGGCGCCGATTGAAGGTTTTTGGTGCTAACACCAACATACTGCTGTCAATTTCTTTCAAGTATACTTGGATCCATTTCAACAAATTTGTTAAAGACAAACAACATTGAAAAACATCAAAATACCTTCCTTTTGAGGGGGGGGGGGGGGGGGGCTTCACTAATTTTTTTTTAAAGAGGGCCCCTAAAATGAACTGCATCAAAATCATGGGGGGGGGGTGTAGGAAGGCTTATCTGCAAATGCCTTTCAAACCTTAGTAGATCCATTTCAACAACATTTACCTACACAAACAACATTACACACTTCCCCTTTGAAGGGGTGCTTACTTTATTATAAAGTAGAGCCCCTAACTGGCCCCATCGCAATTGTGGGGGGGGGTGGGGGTTCATCAGCAACTGCGATGTCATTCCTTTTCAACCTTATTTACATGTAGATCCATTTTTCAGCATCTTTATCTCTAAATACAACATTTCCCAAACATCAAAATTCACTTCCCCCTTTGAGAGGGTCTCTATTTTTAAAGGAGGGCCCCTCAATGCACCCCCATCACAAATCACTGACCTACAAATCATGGTAATGACTCCACGAGGAAAGTCAGAGGCATTTAGAGGGTCATTGAAAGAGGTAGCAAGTTGTCTCATGAATACATTGATGCCATGAGCCCTCATGCATGTTTGATGGTTTGTGCACCTATCTATAGATTTCTGTGGACAGAGCAAAGAGAGTCTGTTGCCCATAAATTTACCTGTATGTCAAGTATACAGATTAGCCTCCAACATGTAAATCTTGGGATAGGATAATGCTACAACAGTTTTTTTTTAAAGCATATATTAGTTTGAAAGTTCTAGTATAGAGAGTTTTCCTAAATTACAGGTATTCTTTTTTCCTTTTGGATGTGATACAAGAACTTTCAAACCATTATTACAAGAACAACCATCCTGATGAAACTCTTTCATGATTTAATAGTCTTGTGTAAAAAGGAACCAAATTTTGTTAATGTTTTTGAAAGTAAAATGCTATGTACTGTACAGAGAGAAACAAAGTTCTGGTTGCTAGTTTGCCACTAGAACTGTTTAACCAAACATCAATGTCACTTGCTAATACCTTTTCATGAGAATAAATTTCAAACTAATCAGACTAACTTGCAAGAGCGTACATTTATGTTTACATATTTTAGGATTTCAAATACATTTGTTGATCATTTATTTTGTAGTGTATATGTAATTGGTAAAATTGGGAAGTGACACATATTTACGTGTCATTGCCTTTCTAGTATTTCATTTAAGCTAATATTTTTATCTTTTTGAGGGGGAGGTTCCACGCATTAGAAAAATAGATACAATGTATGCATGTACATGTATCTACACAACGGACTGAACAACATCACACCACATCTGTAGCAACCAACATGTTGCTCACAAAATAATGAAGTGATTATGACGTACAAGAAATACCACAACACCTATCCCCTTAAACCGTGCGGTTGGGTTGGTGAGAAACAGGAAAGCGTTTGTAATAGTCTACCCCATCCTGAGCCTAATTGCTCAATTTGTTAATACCTCCTCCTCCTCCTTCTCCTTCAGAATACATCATGCTTTGCAGGGATAATGCACACAGGAGGAGAAAGGTAGTATTCATCCATACTCAATACAGCAGTTGAGGATAGTGTGACCAATCTTGTCTGAAAATCACAATACAACTTTTCTATTCCAAAGAATTTGAATGCCAAAATAATATGACAAAAGGAATAATTAAAACGATTTTCAAATACAGAGTAAATTTCTTTCTAGTCTTACAACAGATGTGAAATCTGTTGGGAAATTTGACGGACATGGCAAAAATATCTTGCTGGAAACATGTACATGTAGACCTGTTCAAAAACAGAACCCTGAGTTTTTCCAAACAATATCTACAAGATAGAAAGTAAAATAACAATAGCATACACAATTTGCATATATTATTTTGGCACTTAAGAGGCTTGCAAAAGAGAACCAGAGGCTGCTTTACAATCCAACAAGAGCATTCAAGTTAGACTTCTTATCGATTGAGTCCCTGTTTACTACACCTGGGTAAATGGTGGCATATGCAGACGGATGTCTTGGTTGATGCCACTGGGTTTCAAACATGAACCAGTTATATCCACAATACAGTGACTTTTCCAACCTCAACCCCAGTTTACAGGCAGGCACATACCCTGGTCAGTCATTGTGCATAACAGTGTCTGCAGCATGAGACTACAATACGCTTTGTATTTTAGCTGTCTGACATAGCCAGAAACGGGCAGACCTAGGCTATACTCAAGGGTTTAGGAATTGTGGTAAAGTATCATATTAGAGTTTGTGGTTGCAACCCCTCCAATGATGTAGGTCTTGGCTAATGATTGTTGGTCTTTATATGATAAGATTTAAAAAAAATTGCCAATTTCCCAATGAAACAAGCTACAGATGAGACCATTTAACACCCTCTCCACCAGGAAAATTACAAATTTCCTGTTCACAACCAAAACATCAAAGACAAATATCAGAGCCAAAAGCTATTTATTAACACAGTGCTCAAATTAGGAAATTTTCCTCCCACTGAAATCCAAATATTTATTTTTATCTTGTAAGTTTGCCAGTAGCCTATTTGCCAGGCATCTAAAACAAAACAAAACAGAAAATCTTCAGTCTCAACAGACTGTAAAAATAAAAATGGTTGGCTGTGCCAAAGACGGACGGAAATTACCTTTCTTTTTAAATTTGCTCTCAAGAGTCTGTTGTTTCAGCAGTTCAAGAATAAAATACCTTTCACTTGACTTGTACATACATGTAGAGCATGCATCTTTCTATTTGTCAACCACCAGTTTAAAACATTTTACTCAGGACTTCAAACATAGCTCATATAATGTAACAACTGAAACGATTCTTGAGGTTGACAAAGTTGTTGAATATACTGTAAATGTAAGGAAGTTACAATAAAAAATAAAAAATATCGAAAAATCCTTCTTCTCTTTAAATACAACACTACAGAGGTCTAATCCAGCCATTAGTATATTGTTAATTAATTAGTGTTAATTATATCTACTTGTATCATTAAGAAATTTATGGCACCTCTCTGCCATTGAAAGGTATAAAGTTAGTGATTGAATACTAATCTTTTTAATGTATCCAGAAAATAGCAGCATGATAACAGATTTTAAAGAGAATTATGTGACGGAATAGTGACGCATATTACGTTCAAATACCAGCCTATGCAGCCTAAAGATCTCTCACTACTGATAGCAAGCAATCTACTGTGATTTAAGTGATCAGTACAACAACATGTAGGCCTATGTGTACATGATGTAACTATTAAATTCTATTCCCTAGAGCCTTGTATGTCAAGTATATTCTACACGAGTTCTACATATCCTTCCCACCGAGATGTCATTTCCTGAACATCGGCAATCGAAACTCTACTCTGAACTCTACCATGATAAACGAGGAAAAGACAACCTGTGGTATTTTCCTGATTGCTAAAGCAGGAGTGCGGTGTTGTGCCCTAGTGTTGAAACATTATGCAAGGGTCCTATCCGAAGACTTTGATTATACGCGTTTGTGTTTGTATGAAATTTTAGATCGACACACAATCACGATTTCATCTATGAGCTCAGCTACAAGTACACTGTATATGATTAAAGATGAGTGCAAGCAAATAAGATAAAAGGTGATGCTAAAAATGTTCAAAGCCATGTTTAAATTTACCTCCTCTTACACAAATTCAAGACCTGTACTACATCTGCAATACCTTTTAATATTATGATATAGAGGACATGGTAATGAGTCTGTGGGTGATGTATTGTATTATTGTAAAAGAGTCATAAACAAGACAAATGAAGTGCTTAAACTAATGAATGCTGCAAATGTTTCTCCCTTTTATATAAAGCACTACATTTATTACACAGTCCACAAGAAACCTAATTGCTCCTTTGATTTTCTTTTTAAAATGTTTACAACACAAAAACCTCTTAGCCACAAATGTGCATCGAAGAATTCCCTTGGTGTCTCTATAACATGTACATGTAGATAGTAGATACTCCTAGATCAAGATCAAATATGTCCCTGAAAACAAAAAGTACATAGAGAGCAGTATACTGTCTGTTCCCCCCCCCCCCCCCCCCAACAGAAAAAAACACAGAAAAGAATAGAACGTAGGAGTACTGCAGTAGGGTACTGTCAAATAAGAAGTTATAAAATTATTGTTATTGCCTATAGTCTGTAGAGACTAGAGACTAAGACCCCGTTCTCACTCACTTTGAAAGTGATCTTAGTTAGACCGCTCCAGACTGCTCCAGAGGAACGGGTCTTGAGGAACGCTTTGCGAGCGTTCACACTCCGAGCAGTTTTTATGGCTCAAACCGCTCCACGAGTCAAAGTGGTCTTGTTGTTATGGCAGCTCAGGTAGGCGGAATACAAACCGTATGTACCGTACTACATGTTTCGCACCGAAGGTCACTAGCTCACTTCCGTTCAAAGTACGCTTTCCGTTCACATTGCACGTTAGAGCGCTCTGGAGCGCTCTTAATAAGACCCGCTCCTCAAGACCACTTCGGAAGGTGGACTTCTGGAGCGGTCCAGAAGTCCGCTTCCTGGACCACTTTGAGCGTTCTCACTCACGTAAGAACTGCTCCTGAGGAGCGGGTCTTAGTTAGAGCGCTCCAGAGCGCTCCAACGAAGTGAGTGAGAACGGGGTCTAAGCTTTTATGACGTGAAACTGAATGTGACAATTATTTTTATGACTCAAAGGGAGTTGGAGTACTATTCTAAAGCGATTTTTCATTTGACCAAGCATTGATTTGTATTCGTCATGGAAGAGAAAACAAAGAAAATGCATGATTGTCATTTTACGATGGTCTGTAGTACATTAATTTGCAATTGTTTGAATCTGAAACTGATTGTTTTGGTCGTGAACAATAACATCCAATGGGGAATGAAAATACTTCATCATTTTTTATTTTAGACTTAAGCTGAACTGTATAACAAAACAAACACTACATTGTATGCACACTATTAAAAAGTATACTTTACTCTAGAATCTAGATTATAAAAATGTTTATATATTCTTTAAAATATTATCTATCTATGGGAAGCAAGCATCTTACATGTACCTCTGTTCTACCACTACTTAATTTAGTTACTTGAAAGCTTACCACCATCAACATATTATAACTAATTAACTGTGTATCACCAGAACCTTTTGCATGAAATAAATTTTTGAGAAGTAGAGAGTGGTTGAGATTTGCAAAAGTTTCAAGCAACAAATTAATAAAAAATTAATCCAATACGGAAATATTGAAATACAAACAAAAGTTTCGTGAATTTAAAACAAAATTATTTTTGAGTTTCATATCCTGAAAGATTCTGATCAACAGTAAATCCGGCAATTCTCTAAAGCTACGTTGAGTCTGCAGCGTGTTAAAATTATTAAAATTGAAGACAACGAAAATAAAACATTATTAGTAACTAGTGTTAAATACATCTACTCACACTGAATCTGAGTGTATTATCTCTCAACTACTGAAATTAGAAACTACAGATCCCAATTAAGTACAGGAGTGAAAAACATATTGAAAGCACATTAGAAGAAGAAGATTACATGAACATGTAAATGTATCTCACATGAAGGAGATTAAAAAAGAAAAAAGAAAAAGAAGACACTGTATGTAGGAAATTGAATTATCCCATGTGACATAATTACTAATTGAAAAGATATGAAACCTGTCAAGATTGAAGGGGTTTACTGTTAAATGCACGCTCCAAGTACAATTGAAATTCCTTTAATTAATTAAGAATGATGGACATGAAAGGTGTAGAAATACAATGTTGAAAGCGGATACCATGCACAGATGAAATACATGTTATCAATTAAGGATTACAGAAATCATGATTATGAAGAGGGTAAAAATACATGGTGAAAAGTAATATACACTGTATATATACATTAAAAACAGAGTTGATATGCTCACTCATTAGAAATCAACAGAAGAACACGAAAAACCATGGAAAACCATGGAAAAAAAGGAAGCCTATATATTAAGAACAGAAACTTACGAGCTAGCTGGAAAGCTGAGAAGCTGAAGTTGTCTAATGAGCCAAGGGTTGACTGATGGGGAGGCAGAGGGGCTGGTTGGCTCTGCTGACCTACATGTATGTCTGCATCAATTGACTGAAAGAAGAAGAAGAACGTTGAAAATAAGTTTTATTATTACTAGACTTTACCAAACAGGAAAGAACTAGTTTAGGATTTATACATTTTACCTGTTTAAGCTTTAAGAACTTTAATGCAGAAATATATAGTTTTGATAGCCCCCCCCCCCCCCCCCCCCAGCCCCCCAAAAGAACTTACATTCACATTTATTTGAGTTACGTTTATAAATATTATATTGCTCCTGATGTTGAAAACAAATGAAAGACTTAAAAGTTATTTCATCCCTGGCAAGTATAGCAATTCCTATGTGTGACAGAAATGTCTAAAACCCATCATAAGATGCTGTTTGATAGAATAAACAGTTTTATATACCTCACTTAAGAAATCCAGCCATCTGATTTGTCGAAATTGCATTCATAAACTTTAACTATTCCTGTAAAATTCCCGGTAAAATTCCAAACCCATGTAATAGTTCAAAAAAAAGTTCTAAAATCCCAGTTACCATGGTTACCGGGAAAATAGTTCTAAAAAATAGTTCTAAAATCCCAGTAACCATGGTTACCCATAGGTTTACATGTTAAAAAATGGTTTGAGCGATCGAGGATACCGTACGTGTGCGAAGAATTGGTCGGCATTTTTAGTACGGCAATATATCTCGATTCAAACAAGGCAAAAATGGCTGTAGAAACTCCCCCAAGATTTCAACTTCTGGATGAGGATCAAATTTGAGACATGCTGACAGCAAGAACACGGTATGTGAAATCTTCCATATTTTTTTTTCAGTAGGCCTAGATCTAGATTCTAGTACGCGACAACCAGATGCTGGTGATTGTACTGATTTGTACGTCACGGACAGATGCATATCCTTCCCGTAGAGATTACACACATCCCTATGCATTTCCATTGGCCAGTGCGCACTCGATGTTTTAATTACCAGAGATTCAAACTAATATTGCTTGTGATCCTGAAGGTGATACTCAATAAGTGACGTGTCATATGAAAGCGCAGGTTTTTCTCCATATTCCCCGCAGGGCCGGCCCACCCCTAAAATTGTAAAAAATATCTTGCTTAGACTATAATCTAGATCTAGTCTACTTTCAAAGAAACACTCATAAAAAACAACCGTGCAGATAAACTAGAGAAAGGCTAAGGTGGTGTTATAATTTTTTTGGCATATAAAAGTATTAATGACTGCTTTAATATTCGAGAAATAGTTGTTTTTATACGCTCTCGGTTAGGTTACAATTGGGCTATTGCCCTCGGCACGCCTCGGGCAATAGCACAATTCTAACCTTCCCTTGAGCGTATAAAAACAACTATTTCTCTCAAAGCAGTCATTAATACTATATTATTATGCTAAATACCAACTCTAATAGTGGAAGAAGTGGAATAAGTGGAACAAGATGAAGATGATGAAGGGGAGAAGGTGAAAGAGAAGATAAAAGAGAAGGTAAAGGAAAAAGAAGAGGTGGAGGAGAGGGGGAAGGTGAAGAAGAAGAAGAAGAAGAAGAAGAAGAGAAAGAAGAAGAAGAAGAAAGAAAAAGAAGTATGATACATTTTTTAAATCAGTGTTGATTGACATATCAGGATTTGAAGTGAAAGATAAAAAAAGAATCCATTTGTAATCAATCAATTCAGATGGGCGCTTCACATTCACAACTATCATAAGATTTCATATAACAAGGAAATAACGATCATGCTATGTTGAATCTATAGAAAAGTGAATCAGACATGAGATACACTCAGAAACTGAAAGTGGAATGGTCACGTACACATACATAGTTTGCAGAAACAAATCTTTTCCTGGATCTTGAAGGCCATTTACTTACAAATGTATGTCTACACACGTTCTACATACTCTATGTCAAAATCAGTTCTACGTATGTACTGCATCATATTCTACGATTGTTTTTTCAAATAACTATAAATAATAACCTTGAAAGATTAATATAAATAGAAGAATAAGGCATGCATCCTTTAATTGACTTAATCATACACTATACACCTGAGCCTCTCACTAACTCACACATGTCTGGACTTCTTAAATCTAAGCCCAGACCCTCAATATTTCAATACTTTATGCATTAGAGGGCACATACAAACATGAACAATAGCTGGCTGGTTTACTAACATTTTAAAATATATGGATTTTTGTTTCCTGGTGACATAGTGACAAGGTATTCCATAGAATGAACTACAATATTTGGAATCCAGTGTGCATACATTATTTGTTGCTAGGTTGGGCTATGTTGGGCAATCCATCGGGTTGTCAAGAAAAACATTTGTCTAAAAATTATGCATAAAATTTGAATATATGTTAGTATTGTTCTACTGTTCTATTACAGGCGTGGTAAGGTTTTATGCATATGAACCCCTTGTCTATCTACCAACCTGTGTAATTGTTTCCAGTTCCCCGAGCCATGTTCCCAGCATCTGGTCCAAGTCCTGCTCTACATCACTGTCTGGTTCTGCATCCATGTCTGTGATGTCACCAGACGTATCGCTTAGAGTATCCCCCGTGTCAGACCTGTAGGTGATCAATGGGACCAGGGATAACATTAAGATGTAGTCTTGGACTAAAATCTAGAACTTAAAGCCCATCTGTACTGGTTGGCTAGGAGGGATTAGACCTCCCTGCATGGTCACTGACCGGTGGTTATCTCATCAAATAAGCTCTCAATTATTAGAAAAAGGGGACCATGGAGGGGCTAATGGTCGCCCATTAAGCTTGGATTGCTATATATACATGTACAGGGCGCAAGTAGCTACTTGTAGTGCAGTGGGGCTTTAACTATTCAAACATTAACTGTTATATTACTGCATACCTGCCAACCTTTCACTGCAAAAATGAGGAATCTCTCAAGCAAAAGAAGAGTCTATTTTGTACATTTCACACAGAATATGTCAGAAAAAGAGAGGAACCTAGGGTACATTTATACAGTAACTTGAAGACCCCCAAAATAGGAATTGTTCTTCTAAAATAGGAATGGTAGGCAGATGTATCACTGTCTGAAGAGTATCAGTGCCATATGGTCATCAGGAGGGCAGACATATATATCTACACATGTACAATACATTCGTGAATACATATTTTGATATTTTACGTCTGATAACAATGGCCTTGGCATTTTACACAGTAATGTTCCACTCAAAGGATAATGATTATCTTGGAATGCAGGCAGAGGTTCTTGGCTTCTTCTTGATCATTTGTGTAGCGATATAGATGGCATATGGATGACATATGGATGGCATAATAATAATACCAACCAAAGTGTGCATACATATGTAGGCATCTCATATTATGAAGGAAGTAATTTCCATGTTTGTAATTTTTATTTTGTGATTTTAATTGTTAAACTCCATGCAGTTCAGCCCTTGGGCTGTCAGTTTCTTGTAATAGCTATTAAATCAAATTTAAAGCAAGCACAAATATCATAATCAAATTTCTCTATGTCACTTCATACAAAGCAATGCAAACACCAAGATGGAGGCCTACATCAATGTGCGATCAGGATGTGGTCTGCTGTCTTCATATTACAAAAATGCACACCAAATACTCATGCTCATGTGAGATGCCCGTGCACACTTTGGCTGATATTATTATGCCATCCATATCACTACACAAACAATCAAGGCTCTAGATTTAGAACCCATGGCAAGTGGAATGCATTACACCAGATAATTAATAAGTATAGCCTTGATCCAAGGATATGAGAAGCACTTATATTATAAATATAGATTATACTACCGGTAAGTATATACATTAGGCTCTATTAAAGATAAAGAGAAAAAACAACGATTTTCTGACCAGTAAAAACTGGCCATTCCATGACTCTAAATCACTTATACAACTTTTCATTTTTTGCTTTAATAACATATATATGTCACAGGAGGATGGGTGGGGGCCCTTTCATATTTTTCATCCCCCCTCCCCCTTTCTCTCTCTCTCTCACTCATCACTATTTGATTTGGGAAAGATGCCCCCTTCCCTTTGCAGTGCCATTGAAAATGAGTGTATTGATCTAGAATGTTACAGTATTATCTCATAAGCCTTGAAGGCAGACCAACTAATTAAAAACATTGTCAAGAGATAACTGTATCCTCTCCCTCCTGCGCTGCTAATGTAATACAATTAGCTGTAAGCAAGGCAGGACAAATACACACTCAACTCAATTCCTTTTCCATGACCCAATATTTCCTCTTCATAATCATAATAAGGGTTGATAATTTCCCCATACTGTTTTCAAGGTACAGTTGTACATGGATGTACACTGTGAAATGTAATGCATGGTGCTAGTGCGTACTGTACATGATCACATTATAATGATGCCATTAAAGCTTGATTAATTTGAATAATCATTTCCTTAGTGTGATTAATAGATGTAGATTGTTAGGCAAACTATAGATTGCTATTAAAGATGAAGTTGAGTTCTGGTCATGCGATTGCATTGTGAAAGAAACGGTGTGGAACCGACCAGAAAAGGTTGATCATATAGCATATAAGAATTTGTGTGTATTGCAAGGTTCTGGAATCATCAAAATGATAAGAAATGTGGCCAAGTCTTGGTAAAGTTACAAACACTGTACACAGAAAGATGTATATGGGACTACACGAACACGTGGCGTAAAAAGCCGGCCCCCCCCCCCCCCCCCGATTTTTACGATATTACATGCATATTTAGAAGAATATGAAGGCATTTGAAGAGCCATGCTTTTCAGAAAACATGTCTTATCTGATGTTCTTCCACACTTGCATAATAAGAATGACTAATGCTCACAAATTATTTTTCACCTCTTCCCAGAACTCAACCTTCTCTTTATTGGGTTGATTGATACCATAGAGTACCGAAGCTGCGACGTCATAAAAATCTATTTTTAGAATTTCTCAATTTTTTCTTCATTTTCCAAAAGAACATTAAAAATAATGTCCAAAAGTCGAAAACCAATTGAATATGTTAAGTATTGGCTGAGATATGACCATCTGAATAAATATAGTCCCCATAGGAACTGAGTGTTATATGTTCTGGCTCCTAATGGTTAGGACATTATTTTTGGTGCTCTTTTGGAATATGAAGAAAAAATTGAGAAATTCTAAAAATATATTTTTGATGACGTCACACTTCACCACTCTATTGAGGTAATATAAGCTTTTTGAATAGGGTAATACATCTGTATAAATAAAGTTACATGTAGTTTACAACTCTTTATATATCGCAAATCCCTATATGTACACGTAAACGTCTATGACATTTGCAAAAGTCAGTTATCAGACTATACAGTACGTACATAATATGTAAATTAAAAGAGATATAAAAGTGCAATAGCCTATTCATCTTTGGAAAGAAATATGATACGATTTTATACACGAGGCCTACAGGTACATGTAAGCAATACACTGAGTATACTTTCATCGCACAAGTACCTGCATGACTTACTACCAGTATATTATACTCTGCTCCGCAGTAATAAAAACAGATCATGAACATGTAGGCTATTTATATGCTTTGTTCTATAAATGTATTTCTATTTACAAATACATCTAACAGTACTACACGTGGAACATGTGTCAGAAACACATGTATCAGAGAATGTGAAGGGGGGCAAAAGGGAAAATATAATACACTTATGCACATTGCAGATGTCTGAGAACATAGATTTCAAGGGCAGACAAATAGGGGCGACGACGAAGCAGATAGATGGAAACTATAGGAAGAAATGGGGGAGATGGGAAAACAGACAAGAGAGAGAGAGAGAGAGAGAGAGAATGTGAGGGTGAGCGATGGGAAGATTTACAAGGAAGAAAAAGATATTTCACAAACACAACAAATTAACATGAGACTAGAACCACCAATAAAACAATATTATTGAATTAACATGAATTAACTGTTTCTAATAATATGCATGGCTCCACACTAACAGGCGCCAGGGACGCTTGTGAATTTTTCAATCCATTTATTTTACATAAATGTGAGATTCACTCATGTTCAACATCCCCTCCCCCCCCCCCCCCCCCAGAGACCCACAATTTAAAATTTCATGAACTTTTTCTGAGCTCTCAAGACCATTTTTCCATCTCTGTTTCTGCACATTCTGCCCACCATCCCCCCCCCCCCCCCCGAATGAAATTGACAATCAATACTGGGCTCCAAGTTCAGAGTTTGTAGTTCTGACCTCAGTACTTATCATCTGAAAGCGATAAAGCTATAGAAATGATGATTTTTTTTTTTTTTTTTAAATCTTATTTTAACCTCTGGAAACTAAAAAGTTTTTAAAAAACATAAGTGTCGCAACAAGGAAATTAAGAACTGGTACAAACAGTATTTCTACACTGCTTCCATAATTTCCTGACCACTTTTCACAATTCCACTACTGTAGATTCCCACAAAACCAACCAAACCATGTTCAATGGCGTCACTCCATTAGACTGGTCTTGGTTTGAGTCATTGAGCTACACGCATGGCTGAGCTATGCCGAACATGACAACAGTCATTTTGACCAGCCGATATATTTTTGGCAAGTTCAACGCCACTCCTGGGGGTGATATGCCCAGCATGCTTGCCAGTCGGTGGCCAGTCTTTTGCTATAGATTTCATGTGACGCATTCGTAAACAACGCTAGGATACCAGGACCATTTATCATTGCTTGCTTTTAATCTTTTATCAGCTGTCTCTTTCTCTCTTGTTTCGAGAGCAAAACAAATGAAGCATTGATGAATTGCATTTTATTTACATGTTAAACAATAGAGCACAAGAACATGTATTTACTGTACAGTGGCTTTAATGGTCAAGTCTTTGTCCACTTCTTTATCGTGTCAGAAACAATATCTGACCTTTTTCATGTTTCACCTTATCTGTATTTATTTATCATTCTTGTAATGCCTTTGAAAAATGGAAAGAGCTTTTTTTTGTCACTTCCTAAAATCCAGACAAGAAGGAGCCAATGGGGTCCAGCTATCAGTATCATTTCAATAAAAATTGTTATCAAATTTGAGGGTCACTGTGCATATCAGGGGGTTATATGACCTACATGTAGTACACTGGTAAATATGTACCCTACTTAATTTCCTGTACAATGTAATATCAATATACTGTGGCGTCACAATCCAAACTAACTTTATTTTAATATTACATGGGGCTGGATTGAATTTTGAGGGGTTGTGTACAATGTACATGAGGCCCCTGTTAAAAAATTGATTCCCCCCCCCCCCATTTTTCCCCCCATTTTTTTCTTCTCCAATCCACACTTGAAAAGTGCACCAATTATGCCCTTAATACACTAGTGTCCATGTCTACATGTGGATTCCATGGCTCCAAGCCGACTGGCATGTTACTGTTAGGGGTCAAAGGGGGCCCTGCTATCATATCTCAGTGAAATTGATCAAATTTTGGGGTCAACAGAAATGTCTGAGGTTCCTTTCCCCCCATGGACTCTAGTCAGTTTCCTGTACAATGTATTATCATCATTTGCTAGGACCCAGGTTCCATACAGGTACATTTACATGTACCATACATACTCGGTCTTTAATACATACTCTCATATGGGGTCCAGACTTGATATTTAGGGTTGGTATGCACAAGGCCCCTGATAAAAAAAAAAATGAAAATTTAGGGGGATCAAATTATATCCAAATCTTGGGCCTACATGTATTTGTAACTGTATCAAGCCCAGATAAATCTTGTGTCATGCTCAAATTAACAGAGTGATGAAAATAACACAATGATAAAATTAACACGGATCTATCGGTGCACACAGTACATGTATTTCATATCAGGTCTCGATTAAAACAGATGTGATGTGAAGGAAAAGGGTTGCGGGCACAGGAAGGCAGAAAATGTCATTCCTAACTAAAAGTACAAGAATTACTCATCTCCTTGTATCTAAAAATGATTTCACATGCAGGCCTACAGTGGGAAAAAGGGATAGTAATAAATCCCTGTAAAACGATCAAAGTACAACATGCCTGTATCTAATTATAATCTGTTCTTGTACAGCGCATATCTTTTTGCTTTTCCAAATGACTTTGGATATAACATGTATTACCCTAGCTTTACCTACATGACCACCAGGGCTCAGGCATTCACAATATAAATCCTACCAGGTACTCACTTGCTACACCTGGGACAAATGTATATTGATGCTTGCCCAAGGACGTTAATGCTATGGCAGGGATTTGAACCCTGCACCTTGTGGTTCACAGTCCAGTGACTTATTCACTTGACCTATACATGTACATCAGGTCTAGTCTAGAGGGTCTAGCAAATGTGTATTGAAGTTTGCCAAAGGACATTAATGCTATGGCAGGGATTTGACCCTGCACCTTGTGGTTCACAGTCCAGTGACTTATTCACTTGACCTCTACAACAGGTCTAGTCTAGAGGGTCCAGCGAATGTATATTGATGCTTGCCAAAGGACGTTAATGCTATGGCAGGGATTTGAACCCTGCACCTTGCGGTTCACACAGTTCAGTGACTTATCCACTTGACCTCTACAACAGGTCTAGTCTAGATGGTCCAGCAAATGTATATTGATGCTTGCCAAAGGATATTAATGCTATGGCAGGGATTTGACCCTGCACATTGTGGTTCACAGTCCAGTGACTTATCCACTTGACCTCTACAACAGGTCTAGCCTAGAGGATGAGGATCAATGAGTTGAATGATGGGAGAGTGTGGACATTACTAATTAGGTTACTCGTTCATTAATTACGTTATTGAGCTGTCAGCTCAGCGGTCAGTTACAGGCAGTGACGGACAGGGAGAGTCCAACAAGCTAACACCTTTAATAGTGCAGTGGACATACTGGACTTCTTGCATGGCTTATAACTGTAAATTATGCTAATTAATTATATGAAAGTATTGATTTCAAAAAATGATTAATGTTGTCCAGCAAATCCCTGTTTAATGTTGTTACATAATACATTATCGACACTGAAAATGTGTTGGGTACATGTACATGTACATGTACACCAACTTGTCACCAAGTATGTACTGGACTGGACTACTGTGGATTGAATGTTGATCGCTATTGATTCTGAACATGATTGAGCTGTTGTTATGACCCATATTTTATGTTGTTATCAAGTGCTCACCATTTATAGGGGCTGTCTGAGCCCCGTTTCATAAGCTCATATTACAAATTTGATCTCAGCCAATCAAATACCAGGTTTCCAGTACAGTGTAGCTTATTACAGTACAGATACTGTAACTTGTTATTGATATGAAGTTTTATGAAACACAAATTGAACTCTGGAGTCTGGACCCCCACCCCCCCCCCCCCCCATCAAAAAAAAAAGAAAAAAAAATCAACCTACAATGTATTAAGTAACCCCTTTGAAAAAAAGAAAAAAAAAATTGTTTTTAATAGCGAGGAGTGTTGTTGATAATTATGCCAAAGAAATGTGTAGATGTTCATGTTTTAAACTGATATTTTGCTGGTACCCTTGTGCAAGGCACCCAATGTTTAATAACTAAAATAGAAAAGTATTTTGAGACACTTTCTCACACTCATTTCCTTTTTAAAACCATAATACTTGTGCATACAGTTCATGTACACGTTGTAGGTCAAATTGATGATAAAGCTACTGGAAGATTTTATGGCCTTCTCATGAAATTAATCTTCCCTCTAATGACCCAAGCATCATTAAACATATGCAAATCAGCTACAGAATGTCTATGAATATATTCAGAGCATAGTAATAAATACAAAAATTATATACAGTGTACACACATGTTTATGTTTGTATGGGACTGTGTATTGCTTCAGAACACATTACCACAAAAAGATAAATTACAGTGGATGGAAATAATTGGCTTATTCATCCAGCTAATTGTGTTATCACAATGTCAGTGCAGAGTGAATATGATTGACTGTCACAATGCATCAGGAGAAAATTAGGGCACCACGACGGCAGAGCTAGGGCAATCTGGGAGGCTGGGAGTCACGATTCATATTTCAACAATATTATGATTGGGTGACCAGAGTTCCCTAAGGTTTTTTTTTTAATATTAGGAAAAGTGATATTGGATCCATGATTTCCCATATTCTACATAAATTTATTTAGTTAAATTACCGGTAACCAAATGGACAGCAAAGTTTTTTATTACAAATTGGTGCAAATAGAAAATGTTTATCGTCAAAGTATTTTGGAGATATCGCGATCTCAAAATTTGATGTCAGATCGAATCGCTGTGATTTAAGAAAAAGTCATTTAAACAAACGAGACCTTAATTCTTGCAACAGAGTTTACACCTGATTTATCACAAAAAGCGATCAATCAAATACATGTATAACATAAGTGCATATTTTGCAAGGCAACTATCATACAGTCAGTTGCGTATGGTTCAATCTTTGACTTACAATTTTGACAACTTAATTCTGCTCTCAAAATAAAGATTCCCAGACCCTTGTCGGTAAGTTCATATTTTTTAGGAACGGACACAAAATTAGTAGATCCTTTGTCAAAATTTTCATAATTTCACACCAATTGATTCTATGAAAAATAATGTCTCTGGGTAATTTTAGCTTTCTCTTTCCATTGTTGGTATCGTATTTTCAAAATATTACCAATCTTTTGAGATAGCGACCTAAGGTCATGCACGAACTATGGTCACACCACCATACATCAAATTAACAAGAAAGTAGAAATTAGATATAAGTCTGCTTTTTGGATTCACTAATTTGTGTACATGTTTACATGTGAGATTCCTAGCTTGCTGATATTATCAAAATGGTGAAAGCAAACAATATATGATAAGTAAATGTCGTCATCTGCAGCAAGCCATAAGGCAAAATAATTATGTGAGTTTATGTACATGTAGATCATATCATTGTCAGTTCTTAGCACTCAGCACAGTTTATCAAATATCAATATTAATCTCTGGACACTGAATGACTACATGTACTACATACAGGCCAGTACAGTAAAGTACCTACATTTATCTTTTCAAACAATATGCATGAATATACACCTACCTGTACATATTGTACAGAATTCTAACACAAAATACACATTACAACATTAATGCACCATCACACAACCATTATGCAGTTTGACCTACCTTTACAAAATATATATTGCTCAGATAATTAGAATTTTGTACTAAAAATTTAACTGATATCCTTTCGTAGCCATGTTACACAGTAATAATTATCCTTTGGATGAATATGTTCCAATTTGAAGAGACATCGGCATGAACATCATTAAAGTCTTTATTGAGCACTAGATATTTTCTCCACCGAATATTAGCTTTTCTGAACAAATGAGTAATCCAAAGTGTCAGAGGTTTGGAAACTCAACGGTGAGGAGAATTTCACGCTTATCTGATCAACAAAGCTCTCTCAGGAGAAACATGGTTCTGCGAAGCCTACATCCATTCGTAGCTGCTAGCCTGTCCTGCTTTAATAATCACAAAACTTGTGGGAGGTCATACTCATAAGATGCGGAGGTGGAAAGACGGTTCCTATTGGAAACCTCCGTTGATGAAGTTGATAATGCGATGATGGATGGCAAAAGAGCATCCAGCTCAAGTTTGTGCACCGTTATTATCCTCTGTCTGTCTACCGGTTCTTGTAAAAAGATGCGTTCCAAGAAGATGCTTGCTCACTACACATCACAATTCCAATCCATTCACGAAGACAATTCAAGGGAGAAAATGCTTGATGATTGCTACGCTGTGATGGAAGAAGCGAAAGGAATATCGTGCATTTCCAAGGAAAGATGCGGCTGCGCTTCATGGGTAGTTCCTAAATAGCCTTCAAGAGATGTAGCCTTGTCTTAACTGATTTCTGTGACTGGCGTTTGTAATGCATGCATCACTTGGCTCGCTGGTAGCTGAAGCGTAGACATGCAAATGACCCTGGTTGAGGCAGCTAGCTCGCAGTGTATAGTAAGGCATGCCAGTCAAGCCTTGCGGGGGAGAGCATCACAAATATGCCACATATCTTGCTCTCTCTTCCCAAAACATACACGCAAAAGCCCGCTAACCAACGCTAGCTGGGCTTGATGAAATATGAAACACACACAAACACACACCTCCACGTACTATGAACCTACCGTTTTCTACCCACAGACTTTACCCCGGTAGTATCAGCTTTAGATGCAGTCCTCTTCCGAAGATAGAGGAGAGAGAGAGATGAAGTAAGCAGGAGGAATATTCTTTGTACCAGCCCTTCAGATGGCTGAGCTAAACAACTCACTCGCAGAGATGCGAACCCCCTGATGAATAATGCTTAGTCCACACACACTCTCTCTCATACACAGCTGTTCGCTCCAGGGAAAATACACACAATGTGCGGTGGATAATGACAACAAATTTCAGCACTCAGGCAATAGGTCTAATCAGTGAAAAGAATACCAGGTCATTCCATTATTTGCAGAGGGGTGACCAGCTATTGTTTTTGCTTCCATTATGATTTTGTAGACCATTGTCTTCTGAAATGCTTTACCACTGATAATTAGCCAAGTTACACATTAATTGCAGTGTTCTTTTCATTAGTAATACAGATACTAGGCCTATCATTCTCATTCTCTCCCTCTCTCTCTTTCTCTCTCTCAACTCATAATTCATGACCTAATTTGTTAGTATGTTGTGAATTTTAATAAATATGTAAGACAGAAAATGTGTTATATCATTTCATATTTTTACACATTTACGATATTATGTGCATATCGAAATGTTAAAGAGAAGGCCGAGTTCTGGTGAACGGAAAAATACAAGTTAATAACTATCTTCTCTTTTTATTCCTAAGCGGAGGATATATGAGTAGACCTAGATACATGTCAAGTACGTCCCATTAAAAATGATTGCTCATGAAATGATGTCATATTTCAAATCATCAATGCAATATCTTGACAATTTCAAAAACAATGGAAATATTATTTGGTGCTTATCAATACAGGATTACCCTGAATAAAAAAGTGAAATTAAAAAAAAAATAATAATAATAAATACATACATGTATATATACATGTAAATACTAATCTTTCAACATGACATGGGTGTGTGTACATGTTCATATACTGTATGAAACTATTTGGATGAGTTTGATGTAGGTGCACTCAGCCTCATCAAGAGCTGATAGCTCATATAATGAACAGATGAAAATGTGCACCATTTGTTCATTTGTTTCATAATATGAGTAAATTTCATAGATCCATGAAACTTGATTTAAAAAAGAAGCCACTTTAAGACTGGAGTATGTCCATGGTGATCGTAAATACAGTCCTGACCGTAAAAATTAGCCTCCTAAAAAAAGACCTAAATATCTTTCAAATTAGCCTCCTAAATTTCTTTCATAAGCCTCTGTTCAATATACTGGTAGCGTAACTTTTCACGCAGGACATCTACTAATTGGCTTTAATGAATGATATCTCTTTTTTTAATAGAGCAATTTGTTGACTTAAAATCACGTCTCTGGCGATAACAGTTAATTTGCTAACGTGTCTGTCTTTTTAAGGAACATTCTCTATGTTCCATCTTCTCCTCTCTCGATCTCACATCCATCACCATCTTTGACCCTGGACTTCATCCTAAAACATCATGTCTAGTCTGTGAATACAGACTCTCTTTGACACCTACAATGTACAACAAACTTCAGTGACTTGAGTCTAGCCTACACAAATTTGACAATTTAGGCAAGATGTCAAATCTCAAGCGAGTGTAGTCTTAGCGGAGATACATGTAGTTCAGATCTCGTAATATCCTGCTCGGCTCATTTTCTGGAAGAAATCTGTGTTTTTTTAACATTCTCTCCCCACAATTCCCTTAGCTTGCATGCAAGTAACACAAGGTCTGAACTACACAGACTAGTCAAATATGATATACATGTACAGTAGTCAGGCCTGGCTCAAGTCTTGACTGTCTCTCAAATTTAATATAGTTTATTATCTAAACAGAGTCTCTGATTGCAGACTACTATTCCTTCTACAGATGCTCCATGTTCACCTTCAGGGATGACTCATCATCATCAACCTCCCATCCAGGAATGATTCCTCTACAAATATTTACCCTAAAATCATCTTCACGGCTTCCCCATTATTTATCCCTCAAATCCAGAAAAATGAAAGCAGCATGCACTTATCCCAACAAGCAATGCTCCTTCTCTGAGATCATTGATTTCCAGTCGCACATGTATAGTACAATGTAATCACTGATGCAAGATAATTTGTGTTTACTTGTCATATTACCGACTGCATGCTTTTATAAATTATGACCTCTATAACCCTGCCATTATGATTTAGTACAGTCAGGTCCATTGAATAATTTGAATTCATAATCCATATTCATAGTGATGACGACGACTATGATGATGATGATGATGATGATGATGATGATGATGATGATGATGATGATGATGGTGATGATGGTGATGATGATGATGATGATGATCATCATGATGATGATAATGATGATGGTGAGGATAATGATGATGATGGTGATGTTAGTGATGATGATGGTGATGGTGATGATGATGATTAATATTATTATCGTAAATAGTACTAGTAGTGCAGTAGTACACTCTAAAAATTAAAATCTTTGATCACCAAAAAGTGCCGCATACTGGAGTGCCCACTTTTGAAAAGTGGGCACTCCTTGGCCCTTTTAAAGATAAAGTTGAGTTCTGGTCATCCGATTGCATTGTGATAGAAACGGTGTGGAATCGAGCAAAAAAGGTTGATCATCTAGCATAGTATTGGTATTTGGCCCAGTATTGGTAAAGTAACAAGCACTGTACACAAAAAAATGTGTATATGGGACTACACAAACATGTGGCATAAAAATTGGGCCTACTTTTTAAGCTGTTACTTGTCATACTTAGAATATGAAGGCATTTGAAGAGCCATGCTTTTCAGGGAACTGATGTTCTTCCACACTTGCATACAATGATAACGTTCACAAATTATTTTTCAACTCAACCTTCTCTTTAAATGGTGATTTAACATATTAAGAAGCAGAAGCCCTGTGCAATCACCAAACCAAAATATGTCAAAATCAGTTAGATCATTACGGCGAAAATTGTATGAAACTGCACAAACGATCATCTTGTTTCATTATCTTGTAAATCATTTGTATTGCAAGTGATCATACAGAAAGATAATGAAGTCATATGCTTCTCCCTAGAATTGCCACAAAAAGGTTCAAAGACAGATTAAGCTATGGAAAGTACATGTACATGTATATACAATGTACATGTATAAATCTGAGATGGGAACCTCATATTCCAAACTATATTAAAAAAATACATGTACGAAAGAAGAAAAAATTATCATGACGTCTTGTATAATTTGCATATATGTACATGTTAACAGGACGACAGGGTACGAGTCCATACAGTATGAAAATGACACCCTGCTAAAAACTATAACATCTGGAGCTCAAGAGGGCAGTTATCACATCTGTGTAAAATGAGTGATTGATTTTTCAAGCAAAAGTTGAGTGTATCGTGACCTTCTGACTATTGTGCCTGCATGTACTATTCAGTGTTTTTGTATACCGGTAGTCCTGTGCATGATGCTTCGGTTTGACAGTGCTTATCAATAAAACGGTAGCTTTTGCCAAATCTGAGTTTGAATGTATATTACATGTACATGTACATGTACATCTGGCCAAGTGAAGAAGAAATGATGAAACAACCGTAATAGATACAAACTACATGTATAAGAATTTGGGGCTTTAATAGTTTTTCAAGTATATGACATATAGCCTATATGTACATGATCATTACCCCCCCCCCCCCCAACAACAACAACAAAAATAAAAAAATGATGTAACAAAAAAGTCTGTCTTAACAAAACTGTTAATGTTGTACAGGTACACATGTATATTTTATAAATCTTGCTCCTATAGTTGAATCATATTTTACAATCATATCACTGAATTTAATATTCACTATCTATAACACCTACATGCAGGAGATATTCTGCATCACTGTATCATACGTACATGTAAATGTAAAGTGCTTTAAAGGTTCATTTACTTTATACGAAAAAAAGTTTTAAATTAGCACAAATATACTATTTAAGATAGTTTAGGAAACATTTGAAAGTTTCATTAAATTGCACTATTTGAAAACAGACGACTCTTCTTTTATAAAGTGTGTGGGGGAGGGGATCTTATCTGGAACTAGTAATTAACTGTAATTATCATAAAATTAATTTCATTCTATTTTAATTTAATTTTAATTTTTAATTTAAAAAAAGTTGTTCTTGGTTATGGTATTCTGCCATACTAAACAGTACATGTACATGTACACTACAGTATATGTATGTCAAAGCCTCTTATATTGAGTTAAATGCTCTGTATGTACATGAGAATAGTACATGAACCTTTGATTATTAAAATAAATCTATAAAAAAATTAACAACCGGACTGACAGCCAGACTAATCAATAAGATGTATGAAAGCTGAGCAATATTTTAATCAAATACACTTCGCATGTTTAACATGATACATTCAGATTCACTGTACATGTATCTACCAGGGCATCCCAATGCTATGATTGATTTTTAGGCTCAGTCCTACTCCTACCCAACTCATGCAAGACATCACATTGAGGGGAACTACCCCCTAAACTTCATTATCGGAGGAAGAAGAAGGAGGAAGAGAAGGAGGAAGAGGAGAAGAAGGAGGAAGAGAAGGAGGAAGAGGAGAAGGAGAAAGAGGAAATGGCATAGGATGAGAAGGATGAGAAGGAGAAGTAGGAGAAGGGAAATAAAAAGAAGAAGAAAATATCTAAGAAATGAGAAGAGGAGGAAATAGAAGAATGAAGCTAGAAGAAAAGTTCTAAGAAAGAAGAAGAGGAGGAGCAGGAAGAGAAGGGTGAAATGGCAAACGAATAGGATGAGGAGGAAGAGAAGGAGAAAGAAAATAATCATAAGAAAATATCTAAGAAATGAGAAGGAGAGGAGGAAACAGAAGAATAAAGCAAGAAGAAAAGATCTAATAAAGAAGAAGAGGAGGAGGAGGAGGAGGAGGAGGAGGAGGAGGAAGAAGAATAATAAAGAAAGACAAAAAAAGATCTGAGAAAAGAAGAAGAGGAGGAAAAGGAGAAAAAGATGAAGAAGAAGGAGAAGAAGGAGGAGAAGGAGGAGGAGGAGGAGGAGGAGGAGAAGGAGAAGGGGCTCCAAGAAATGTACAGTAAATCTGGATTTTGTTGGAACTCGGAAATCGGCCAATCACATTTCATGACACACATTTCCCCTGCCCCCGTTCTTGCAATCTTGAGTAATTAACTTGCGTCATTCCGCAGGAAGGGGGTGTAACGTGGTGATATGTACATATTACTCAGAACTTAAGTGAAGCAAACTATTGTGTATTAAACACAAACAAATCAAATGTGGGAATGATGAGGCAATGTCATGAAGAAAGGTTAAAGGGAGCTTAAAGAGAAGGTTGAGTTCAGGGAAGAGGTGAAAAATAATTTGTGAGCATTACTCATTCTTAAATGCAAGTGTGGAAGAACGTCAGTTAAGACATGTTCCCTGAAAAGCATGGCTCTTCAAATGCCTTCATATTCTAAATATGCATGTAACATGCTTTTTACGCCACGTGTTGGTGTAGTCCCATATACATCTTTCTGTGCAAGTGTTTGTAACTTTACCAAGACTTGGCCAAATTTCTTATCATTTTGATGATTCCAGAACCTTGCAATACACAAAAATTCTTATATGCTAGATGATCAACCTTTTCTGGTCGGTTCCACACCGTTTCTTTCACAATGCAATCGCATGACCAGAACTCAACTTCATCTTTAAATGTTTCTTGGAGACAAATCTGAGACCTGTATGTATTGCCTTAATTTCTTCCAGTATGCCAGTGTGGAACAATATGCAATGGAAAAGATGTTTTGTAAACCCTTGTCTTCGGTCCTCCTAATTGGGACTAATTAACTTACATCATAACAGAGGCCCGGAAGGAGGAGTCCAACTGTAAGCCTGTATTAGGGTTATTAGTGTACACAGCTATATCAGTTTGGGATTCAATTGCTAAAAATTTAAAATACAAATAAAATAAAACCAAATTAAAACACTTCTGTCCACTATAAAAACAATGCATATAAAGTCAATGGCAAATCATTTTTGCACCGGTATATCAAAATGGCAGGATCATAAAAAGCACAGAAAGTCAGAAAGGCTTGTAAGAAATGACCTTGTAACAGATACATTTAAAAAACAATAAGCAATATTTATACACATGTTAACATTAAGGAGATATACAAATGTAGGAAGAGAAGAGAAGGAAACATTAAAACAAAATACACTGTAAGTAAATTATTACATATATGTA